>NC_081556.1:35175288-35509506 GCF_963082655.1 Stomoxys calcitrans | reverse complement strand
TATGGGCACTACGGCGACAAGGTCCCGGAAGTTTATAATACGAATCCAGCCGATCGATTTGTTTATAAAGGAGTCGGCAGAAAGGACTCTGTTGAGACTATTGCAGCTTGACCTGGTTAGGAAAACTCCAGTTAGATATACCCGTATACTAGACAGCACATTGAAACACCTGCAGACTTACTTACAAATAGGAACGGAAATATTAGACCGCCGGCTATCTTTCAGGATTCCGACTCTGACGGAATGGCTAAAGGTTCGAATTAGGTTTACGGATTTTAATATTGGGTTGCCCAAAAAGTAATTGCGGATTTTCATGGAGTCGGCGTTGACAAATTTTTTTCACAGCTTGTGACTCTGTAATTGCATTCTTTCTTCTGTCAGTTATCAGCTGTTACTTTTAGCTTGCTTTAGAAAAAAAGTATATTTGATTAAAGTTCATTCTAAGTTTTATTAAAAATGCATTTACTTTCTTTTAAAAAAATCCCCAATTACTTTTTGGGCAACCCAATATATTTACAAATGGATCTACGATGGAGAACGGGACCGGTTGTGGCATATATTGCGTTGGACTTGACATCCACATCTCTTTGTATATGTGTGATGACTGCAGCATTTTCCAGGTAAAGGTCTTTGTGATAACTAGGGCGGCAGATATTGTGCTATCCAGAGGAATAAATCGATCTAACACCTGTATCTACAGCGATAGCCATGCAGCATTGAAGGCTTTAGTTGGCACGAGTGTAAGATCTAATGTTTTGAGTCGCTGTCGAGAAGTTTTAAATTGTTCCTGGACATAAAAATATAGAAAATGAGAAGTCGGACATGCTTACTAAATCGGTTGTAAGCTTTGCTCTTTTGTCAATATTGGAAGTATACCCACCACTATCGAAAATTTACCATGGAATTAAGGAGCGTTATAAGGATACATGGTTAAATCGCTGGAATTGAACAGCCGGATGTACAAAAACAAAGCTTTAATGGGAACGCTCAAAATCAAATAATTCTAATAGCACATCTGAGTATGCTTGCCGAAATTATAACAGGACATAATAAGTTAAGTAAACATATGTCTGTTATTGGCAATAGAAATGATGACATCTGTCGGTGGTGTCATGAGATCGACGACTCGGAGGACAGCTTTTACTTTCTTTGTCACTTTTACTTCGTAGAATTACAATGGGCTTTAATCTGACCAACGAGGATATCTAGGCGACTGAGGTCTTGGCATTATCCTAACCTAACCTATCCATATCGTAAGCGACTAGCTTAGATAAAAGTGCACTGTGCCAAATCCTATGAAATGCCTTGGAGATTTCTAGAGCCACGACCTTATGCTCACCAAACTGGCGGATGGAGCGACCCTAACGTTCCGACAGAACTACCATCAGATTTTGGTTTCGATTTCTACGCAAAACTATGCTGGCGGTCGCTAAGAATATTGTTAACCTCAAAATATCACAAGGTTGTGGTTTTTTGCAAATTAAAAATTTTAATGAATGTATATTTTCGAAAAAATATCATTAAGATGAGTTTCCTTGCCTACAATAACTGAAAAATCATTTTTTATAATTCTTTACACAATTTATTGATCAATTTCAATCTGTATTGAATTTTCTCCCTTGTTTAATGTTGACCATGAACTTCTTTGGGAGGATGAGCCCGAATATATTCAATGGCCTTCAAGATGGCAGCTGGTACAGGTGGTGGTGTAGGTAATACAGCACTCTCAGGATGATAACCATTCTCATCGGCAACATAGCTAACCTTGATGTGTTCTCCTTCAGGTGAGACATATTCATAGGAGCCATGGATGTTGCCATGCACATCACCCGAAGCTTGTTGATGTATGGTGTTGGAGGTTTCCAAGGCATAATCGAAACCATCCTCACGTACATCGGATTTTAGATTAACAATTTCCGCATGATGATCATCGCCCGAATGAGCAACAGCGGCAAAGGCGCAAGCAATGATAGATGCAAAGACGATCTAAGAAATGAATTTAGTTATAAATATCTGCATTGAGAACAAATTTCAACAAAACTTACAAATTTGTACATTTTGACTAGAGTTTGTTGTGCTGTTGTTGAAGTTTTGAAACTGTCTTTTGAATATAATATGCCTGGCCTATTTATACATGAAAGTGTTTATCTTCTGCAGTTAAATACTGGATTTACATTTGATATTGCTGCCCACATGAAAATGCCAACATGTATTCCAGATTTTTAATTTTTTATATGGGAGTCTGCAAATTTTTTATTTGTTTGATGAAATTAAAGTGCATTGCTGCGTTACTAGAGCCACATTCCATTTCCGTTGGATTTAATTACTCTTTCTTTTAAGACAAATTCTGCAAACTGGTTTTATTGTTCAGGTAGAAGTGTTAAAAATACCATTTAGCATTTATTGCCATTATTTTTTTTTAATTCTTTATATGCAAAAGAAAGTCATGCCTTCATGGTGAAATATTTTTGGGTTCCATCATTATATTGAGTTGCCCAAAAAGTAATTGCGGATTTTTTAACAGAAAGTAAATGCATTTTTAATAAAACTTAGAATGAACTTTAATCAAACATACTTTTTTTACACTTTTTTTCTAAAGCAAGCTAAAAGTAACAGCTGATAACTGACAGAAGAAAGAATGCAATTACAGAGTCACAAGCTGTGAAAAAAATTGTCAACGCCGACTATATGAAAAATCCGCAATTACTTTTTGGGCAACCCAATAACATTTGTGCCATATCTGCTTATATATAAAATTCAATTTGTGTTTGTTTGTTCCGTATAGACCCAAAAACGTCTGAACCGAGTACCTTTAAATTTCCACAGATTGTGTCGGTTGGTCTGGAAGGGAACATAGGCTATATAATTTTTTGATATCGAGAGGGGGGCGGACGCTCCCCTTTACCCCAAAAGTACTACCCAAAAATAAAAGTGGACCGATCGGGACAATATTGAATTCAAATGAAAGGTATTCAAGAGTAGATTACGAATTTCATAATAAAAGTTGGGTCCAAGTACCTGGGGCGGGGCGCCCCAGTCCCAAAATCCCTAAAAATAGGTTTATTTGACGATCATGACAATAAGGGACTTAAATGAAAGGTATCCGGGAGTAGATTACGAATATGGTCAGGAAATAGGAATGGACTTTATAATTTATTGATAACGGAAGGGGGCGGACCCTCCACCGTTACCCCTAAAACACCACCCAAAATCAAAAATAGACCGATAAGGACAATATGGGTATCAAATGAAAAGTATGCGGGAGTAGATAACGAATCCAGCATACAAATTCATGTCGAAGTATAGGGGGTCACCCCACCCCCAAAAAACGCCCAAAATGGGCACATTAGCCAATCACGGTTATATGGGACTCGGTTTGTTTGTTCCGTATAGACTGAAAAAAGGCAGAACCGATTTTCTCGAAATTTTCGCATATTGTGTAGGTTGATCTGGAAGGAAACATAGGCTATATAATTTTTTGGTATAGGAAGGGGAACGGACCATCCCCATTATGCCAAAAACACAACCCAAAATCAAAAGTGGAACGATCGGGACAATATAGTTATCAAATAGAAGGTATTGTAGAGTAGAATCCGAATATGGTATTAAAATTTGAGTCTAAGTTCACATCGGGCCGCCCCAACCCCAAAACTCCCCCAAGCAAACATATTGGACGTTCATTTCAATAAAAGTGCTCAAATGAAAGGTATTCGGGAATAGATTTGGAATCTGGTATACAAAATCAGATCGGTTACGCCACCCTTCAAAAACGCCATTAGACCCACTATGACTATATGGGAAATCGGTTGAATCGATTTTCTTAAAATTTTCATAGATTGCGTACGTTTGTTTGCAAGGAAACATAGGCTTCATAATTTTTAGATATCGGGTGGAGACGGTCCCTCCCTCTTGCCCCAAAAACGCCAACCATATCCGAAAGTGGTCCGATGGGCACAATAAGGGTATCAAATAAAATGTATTGCAGACTAGAAAACGAATATGGCATTAAAATTTGGCTCCAAGTACCCAGCGGGCCCTTCCCCCCAACCCCAAAACTCTCTATACAGATATATTTGAAGTTCATGCAGTAGATTACAAATATGGCATAAAATATTAGGTCCAAGTAATGGGAGGTCGCCCACCCCCAAATACCCCCAAATGGGTATATTGGTCGACCATGGCTATATGGTACTCAAATGAATGGTATATCCGAAAGTGGTCCGATGGGCACAATAAGGATATCAAATAAAATGTATTGCAGGCTAGAAAACGAATATGGCATTAAAATTTGGTTCCAAGTACCCAGCGGGCCCTTCCCCCCAACCCCAAAACTCTATGTACAGATATATTCGAAGTTCATGCAGTAGATTACAAATATGACATAAAATAATAGGTCCAAGTAATGGGAGGTCGCCCACCCCCAAATACCCCCAAATGGTCATATTAGCCGACCATGGCTATATGGGACTCAAATGAATGGTGTGAGGAGTTACATTACGAGTATGATATTAAAATTTGCGTTCAAGTCTAGGTGGCGCTTTTTCTCCTAAGGATAGGTCAAATGGGTTATTTGACCCATTATGACAATATTTGGTATTTGAGAGTAGAAAACGAATTTGATATCCAATTTTGGAGTCAAGTGTTTTGGGGTACGCCCTTAAGCACCCCTTTAACTGAACTTCATTTCCGTTGGTAATAAAAAAGGTATTTGAGAATAGAAAACGAATTTGATAACCAATTTTGAAACCAAGTGTTCTAAACTGGACTTCATTTCCATTGGGAATAAAGACCGAATTTGATATATATTTTCAGTGCAAAGTGCCGGTGGCCGCCACAGCTCCAAAACACCTTCCAAAAGGTTCATATTTACCGGCCATGGCAATATGGGGCTCAAATTAATGGGATTTGGAAGTGCACCACGAATATGATATCCATATTTGGGTCGAAATGTCTGAGGTGCCATCCCTCCCCTAATGAGACCATTACCCTAAGGAAGAACTTTACCACCAGGAATCGAGAAGGGGCAAATTCTCACACATCAATGAGTGTTTTCTGATTCAAGTTTAAACTCAATGATAAGGGAACTTTTTTATAGCCGAGTCCGAACGGCGTCCCGCAGTGCGACACCTCTTTATGGAAAATTTTTTAAATGACCATGCATGGCATTGTACTTCGCAAATGTCGCCAACATTAAGAGGGGTTAAACTCCGCTTTGTCCGATGTTCTCTCCAGGATTCGAACGCGTTCAGCGTCATAGGCTACAATGGCACGAATTCGATATCCGCATTCAGGGCGAATTGTCCCCACCCTAAATAGATATTGGAGAGCTAAAGAAGGCGCTGCGAGGCGGGCCCGTTTCGGCTAGTGTAAAATATATTGAAAAAAGTACATTTAATGAAAATAAACTTAATTTGAGAAACTTAATCAAAAAAAGAATGATAGTATGGAATGATTATCACAGTACATTCATATGGCATTCTTCTTCTTTGAACTCCTCACCACTGATAGTCATACAAGGAAGGTTATATTCTTGGTTTACATATTAGTCCGCTGCTAACGGCATGAAGGCAATACTTTTACATACATTTATGCCATGGATATAAGAGGGGCAACAAATTATTTGTTTTGATAAGAAAAATATTTTTTTTTATGTTTTGGCTCAACCGATTATTTTCTCGAACATGCTACGTACAATGAAATTTCTCTTCAAATATTTCAATTAGCACTACTGATCTAGTTTCTTTTTTTGTCGCAAGAGTGGTTTATATTTGAAGCATTAGTAAATATTCTTAAAATTGCAAAAACATGTCTGGGCATGTGTTACCCACTCAAGGACAAAGTGCACATTGGGAATAGTGCAAAAAAATTGGTGGAAAAAACTTTGCCATGTTTAAACAGAAACAAGTAAAAAGGCGTTAAGTTCGGCCGGGCCGAACTTTGGATACCCACCACCTCGGATATATATGTAAACCACCTTTCATCAAAATTCGGCGAAAATGTCATACCTTATGTCCCATATCAGTTATATTCAAATATGTTCCGATTTGGACCAAATACTAAAAAGTACATTAGCTATATCTAAAAATAAACCGATCTGAACTATATACGACACTGATGTCGAAAAGCTCAACATAAGTTACTGTCCCAAATTTCGGCGACATCAGACAATAAATGAGCATTTTATGGGCCTAACAACATAAATCAAGAAATCGGTCTATATGACAGCTATATCTAAATCTGAACCGATCTGAGCCAAATTGACGAAGGATGTCGAAGGGCCTAATACAACTCACTGCCATTAATTTCAGCAAAATCGGACAATAAATGTGGCTTTTATGGGTGTAAGACCCTAAATCGGCGGATCGGTCTCTATGGGGTCTATATCAAGATATAGTCCGATATAGCCCATCTTCGAACTTAACCTGCTTATGGACAAAAAAAAAAGAATCTGTGCAAAGTTTCAGCTCAATATCTCTATTTTTGAAGACTGTAGCGTGATTTCAACAGACAGACGGACAGACGGACGGACATGTCTAGATCGTCTTAGATTTTTACGCTGATCAAGAATATATATACTTTAAAGGGTCGGAAATGGATATTTCCATGTGTTGCAACCGGAATGACAAAATAAATATACCCCCATCCTTCGGTGGTGGGTATAAAAAGGTATATTCAGAAAACTGATGTGTTATATGTGTGAAATTTTAAAGCAAGTAACTGCGTTCCGGCAAATTTTGGTTGCGGCTGTGAAAGGCGCATTTATGGTCCTATTTTCAATTTTTATACCCACCACCAAAACATGGGGGTATATTCATTTTGTCATTCCATCTTAGTCGATTAAGCCCTGTTCGTCCGTCCGTCTGTCACACACTTAATTTCGATGGAGTAAAGCTAGGTGCTTGAAATTTTGTGTAAATACCTGTTATTAGTGCAGGTCGGTTGGGATTGTAAATTGACCAAATCGGTCCATGTTTTGGTTTAGCTGCCATATAAACCGACCTCGGATTTTGACTTCTTAAGCTGCTAGATGGCGCAATTATTATCCGATTTCTCTGAAATTTTGCACCATGTGTTTTATTTTGACTTCCAACAAGTCTTTAAAGTATAGTATTAATCGGTTCATAACCTGATATTGCTCCCATATAAACCGATCTCGGATTTTGACTTCTTGAGCCGCTAGAGGGCGCAATTATTATCCGATTTGGCTGAAATTTTGCATTATGTGTTTTGGTTTGACCGTCAACAAATTTGCAAATTATTATCTAAATTGGTTTATAACCTGATATAGTTCCCATATAAACCGATTTAAAATTTTGACTTCGTGAGCCTCTAGAGGGAGAAATAATTATTCGATTTGGCTAAAATTTTGTATGAAGTATTTTGTTCTAACTTCTAACAACTGCAATTCTTATCCGATTTGGCTGAAAGTTAGCCTAAAGTGTTTTGTTTGACCATCAACCACTGTGCCAATTATGGTCCAAATCGGTTCATATCCTGGTATAGCTCTCATAAAAGCCGATTTCGGATCTAGACTTTTTGAGCCGCTAGAGGGCGCAATAATTATCCGATTTGGATGAAATTTTACACAATGAACTCTACTTTGGTCTCCAACAGCCAAACCAAGTATAACTCCAATGGTTCATAACTTAGTAAAGCTGAAATAGCATAGCAATTCTTATCCATTATCCTTTCTTTGTCTATAAAGAGATAGCGGCAAAAAAGCTTGATAAGTGCCATTCATGGTTGAGGGTATATAAGACCCGGCCCGACCGAAGTTGGCACGCTTTTACTTGTTCTGTTCTTATAGGGGTGAAGGATGATGCGTGGAGGCAAGTTATATCTGCGCAAAGGATTATGTACCAGGAGAGTCCTCCCTTATTGGTAGGCTGGACGTCGTTTTCCTCGAATGGTGTCTCTCGACTAGGGGTACCCAGTCTTTTTTCAGTACCTTCGGTGTACTGAGATGAATTTAAATTGGATGTGGTACCGTCGTATTAAGTTTTTTGGAAAATGGTTGTTATATGGATTATTAGACGGGTGCCACGTTATGCAGTCAGAATTTTCCCTGGGAACGATGTCGACGCAAGAACTGCTGCCCGATCGGACTGTCACGATATACATGGCCAGGCCAGTCAAGGCGGCTCTCATATCTGGGTGATTGAGGTCAAGGGTAGTTAAGAGATATAAGAAGTCCCTTCGAGCCACTGGGAAGGCTACCAGGCTCTACTGGTACAGAGGCCGTCAAAGAGTTGAGAAAAACTCGGATCGTTCTGCTGAATCAGTGAAGACACTATTGTACGGCATATGATAGGGCGGACACTGTACCTAAAAGTCCTGGGAATGATTTCGATACAGGAGCTGCTACCCGATTGGACTGTCACTAAACATGTGGCCAATCAAGGCGGCTCCGATGTCCGGCTATGTGCGGTCAAGGGTAGTTAAAAGGTATGACAAGTTTCTATGATCAGCTTTTCGTTTTCCCTTATTTGCATTTGCTATGTAAATGCGTCTTAAGCCTTGGTCGTTTGGACGGGATGTTTATCAGTTAGTGAATCAGTCCATGTCTCAGTCAAGCAACTTTTTTATATTATCGACTTACAATTCTCGTATTCACCACAATGCTGAAAACTAAAATCACAATTGACTGTTCCTTGAAATTTTCTATTTATTTACAAATGCTTTAATGCTCTTTCCCCATCGCACATAACTCAACTTACTAATGATGGGATCCCTTCTCTTCCTTGGGGGGATGGGCACGAATATATTCGATGGCCTTCAAGATGTGAGCTGGCACTGGGGGTGGTGTGGGCAAGACAGCACTTTCGGGATGATAGCCATTCTCATCGGCCACATAGTCCACCTTGATGTGTTCACCTTCAGGGGTGAGATATTCATAGGAGCCATGAATGTTGCCATGTTCATCACCCGAAGCATGTTGACTGATGTGATTGGAAGTTTCCAGAGCAATATCGAAGCCATCGTGACGGACATCAGATTTTAATTGCTTAACTTCAGCATGTACATCATCATCACTACCATGACCAGCAGCGGCAGCAAAGGCTACAAGAGTGGCTAAGCAGAGCTAAGAAGGGAAAATATGAAAAAAGGATTATTTTCAGAATAATTGGTTTAGCAACAACTGCTTACGAATTTAAACATTTTTTATATGGTTTAGCGAACTTGGTTTAATAAACTGTTGCTTGATCTTAGCTTTCACCATTCTTTTTATACCCATGAAAGTTGCTGTTATGAAACTTAAGAAATTTTTGAATGAAATGCATCTGCATTCCATGGAGAAATTACTTGTGTTTTTGGCTATAAATTTGATCCATAATTATTAGCATTGTTTGCGCAAAAAACGTGGGGCTATTAGTTTTTGTTTGTTGTTCAATTTTAATTCTTTATTATCTGCAATGTAGCTTACCCCTGATTGGTTTCATATTTGTGATCCACGCATCCGGTTTAAGTTAAAAATGCTCTATGAATTTGATTTGAAACAGTTAAAAGCAAGTACCACTTCATAAATTTCTCTAAAACAATGATGTTTGTTCACATTAAGAATATCTGTTTGTTTGTAATTGCGATTTGCTTTGGACCAGTATTTGTCATCTTATAACTTGGACTGTTCACATGTGATAGGGAGTGTCTGGATCAAGAATGATTATATGGGTATCAAGTGAATACACTTTGAAACAAATATTTTCTTTTTATTCAAGTTAAGGTGTGGATAGTTTTTAATGTCAGCAGCAATCAAACTCGCTTACAAAATTGTGGTTCATTGTGATATAACAGGAAGACGAGAAGGAAAATGCCATTTAGTTCCTACCATTGCCCTTCCTGTCTCTCGACCGGGGATGCATTATCGGGTCGCGAGAAATCGGATTAAAAATTCGAAATCAGATTATAAATGCGGATCATAGCTATATCCAATTCTGGACCGATTTGGGCCCAGTTTCAGAAAAATGTCCAAGAGTCGCAACTCGCTATCCCAAATTTCGGCGAAATCGGACAATAAATGCGCCTTTTGTGGGTTCATAACCTTAAATCGAGAGATCGGTCTATATGGCAGCTATATCTAAATCTGGACCGATCTACGCCATATTGTAGAAGTATGTCGAGGGGTTTAACTTAACTCACTGTCCCAAACTTCGGCGACATCGGACAATAAATACGCCTTTTATAGGCCGAAAACCTCAAATCGAGAGATCGATCTATATGGCAGATATATCCAAATCTGTACCGATTTGGGCTAAATTACAGAAGAATGTCGAAAAGCTTAGCACAACTCACTGTCCCTAATTTTGGCAAAATCGGACTATAAATCGAGAGATCGGTCTATATGGCAACAATATCCAAATCTGGGCCGATCTGGGCCAAATTGAAGAACGATGTTGAAGGGCCTAACACAACTCACTGTCCCAAATTTTGGCGAAAATGAACAATAAATTCGCCTTTTATGGGCTCAAAACCTTAAATCGAGAGATCAGTCTATATGACAGCTATATCGAAATCTGGACCGATCTCTGCCATATTGCAGAAGTATATCGAGGGGCTTAACTTAACTCACTGTCCCAAATTTCGGCGACATCGGACAGTAAATGCGCTTATTATAGGCCGAAAACCTTAATTCGAGAGATCGGTCTATATGGCAGCTATATCCAAATCTGGACCGATTTGGGCTAAATTACAGAAGAATGTCGAAAGGCCTAACACAACTCACTGTCCCAAATTTTGGGCGCAATTATGGGCGCAAGACCTTAAATCGAGAGATCGGTCTATATGGCAGCTATATCCAAATCTGAGCCGATGGGGGCCAAATTAAGGAAGGATGTTGAAGGGCCTAACGCAACTCACTGCCTCAAATTTCAGCAAAATCGGATAATAAATGTGACTCTTATGGGCTCAAGACCCGAAATCGGCGGATCGGTCTATATGGGGGCTATATCAAGATATAGCCCATCTTCGAACTTAACGTACTTATGGACAAAAAAAGAATGTATGCAAAGTTTCAGCTCAATGTCTCTATTTTTAAAGACTGTAGCGTAATTACAACAGACAGACGGAGAGAAGAAAGGACATGGCTAGATCGTCTTAGATTTTTACGCTGATCAAGAATATATATACATTATAGGGTAGGAAATTGATATTTCGATGTATTGCAAACGGAATGAAAGAATGGATATGCCCCCATCCTTCGGTGATGGGTATAACAATGCCGTTTCATAGTGTTATGATAATATGGAGAAAGAATTTCTATGAAATAAGCAACTTGGCTATTTTTAGCAATAAAACTTGAAATAACAAAAATGCACGAATGCAAGTGCTAGTTAGGTAAGTAGTAGATATCACAAACATAAAATTAATCTGGTTCCTCTAAACAAAAGTATGTCAATTTCATATCAAAACATTACAAATTTAATGCATAATTGCCAACTGTCAAACGATATAATTAAACCTAGAATATTAGTCAGACAAAAAAGATGTTTTTTTTTTGGTATAAATAAACCCAAGAAATCATAGATTGCAAACAGTCGATACTTTACTCAACTTCAACTGATCTTAACAATTGCAAAATGTTCAAATTCGTAAGTTTCAGGAAGAGCTTTCCATAATTGGCCATCGTTATCATTGACTTGCATTATTTCCTTTAGTTCCTTTTTGGTACACTCGTAGCCTTTGTTGCTGCCGCTGGCCATGGCAGTGATGATGATGTTCATGCAGAAGTCAAGCAGCTAAAATCCGATGTTCGTCATGATGGCTTCGACATTGCTCTTGAAACATCCAATCACATCAGTCAACATTCTTCCGGTGATGAGCATGGCAACATTCATGGTTCCTATGAATATCTCACTCCTGAAGGTGAACACATCAAGGTGGACTATGTGGCCGATGAGAATGGCTATCATCCCGAAAGTGCTGTCTTGCCTACACCACCCCCAGTGCCAGCTCACATCTTGAAGGCCATCGAATATATTCGTGCCCATCCACCCAAGGAGGAGAAGGGTTCACATCATTAGGTGGATTTTCGAAAATTTTGGAGGAGATGACACCATATAGAAATATTGGATTAGTTGGAACATTACTTGGAAATAAATAGCATATTGAGACGAAAATCCATGTAAAATTTTGTGATTTGAAAAAGGAAGCGAAATTGCGTTTCCTTTTGCCTTGCAAACGGGAAATAACGCTTATTGTAAGTCTTATTGGGAATTACAATATGGGTTTAAAAATCAAATTTTTTAATTTTTTGTGTTAGGAGTTCTACAGAATATTGTCCGGCTTTTACCATCAAGCTCAATTTTTCCCTAGGGTGAGGGTATTAAAACTACCCTCTCCTTAGGAAGAGGGTACTAAAAATAACCTTTAGCTAGGTAGAGGGTACTAAAAATACCCTTTCCTTAAGAAGAAAGAACTAAAAATACCACTTCCATAGGAAAAGGGTACTTTAACTACCATTTCACTCTAAAACGGGTAATTAAAATATCCTTTCCCTTGCAAATTAGTGCTAAACTAGCTTTTCCCTTGAGATAACTTTCTAAAACTACATCTTCCCTTGAGATAACTGACTAAAACTACCTTTTCCATTGGGAAAGAGTACTAAAACTCCCCTTTCTTTTAAGAAAGAGTGCAAAAATTCCCCTTTCCCTTGGGAAGTAGTGCTAAAACTACCCTTTCCTTATGAAGGCGTAATAAACTACCTATTAACTTCCGAAAGAGTACTAAAACTACACTTTCCCTTGGGAAATGCTACGAAAAACAACCTTTCCCTTGGGAAAGAGAACTAAAACTACCCCTTTCTTTGGGAAAGAGTACTAAAACTACCATGCCATGGGAAAATGTAGTAAAACTACCCTTTCTCTTGGAAAATAGTACTAAAACTGCCCTTGCGAAGATTTACTGAAACTACACTCTGCCTTGGGAAAGAGTAACTAAACTATCCTTTTCCTTGGGAAGGAGTAATGGGACTATCCTTTCACTTGAAAAAGAGTGCCATGGAAAAGAGTATACAAACTACACTTTTCTTTGGGAAAGAATACCAAAAACACTCTTTTTCTTGAGAAAGAGTTCTAAAACTACCCCTTCCTTTGGGAAAGAGTATTATAACTAACCTTTTCTTTGTGGAAAGTGTATTGAAACTACTTTTTTACTTGGAAACGAGCACTAAAACTATGCTTCGTCTTCAGAGAGAGTACTGAAACTATCCTTTGTCTTTAGAAAGAGTACTAAACTACACTTTCCCTTGGGAAAGTGTACTAAAACTATCCTTACCTTTGGTAAGAGTTCTAAAACTATTTTTTCTATTGAGAAGGTGTACAAAAACTCTCCTCTCCCGTGGGAAAGAGAACAACCCGTAGGAAATAGTACCAAAACTACCCTATCCCTTGGAAAATAGTACTAAAACTATCTAGTACCTTGGAACATAGTACTAAAACTATCCTTTCCCTTGGAACATAGGACTAAATTTACCTTTTATCTTGGGAATTTTCATACGTAAGGTACCCGTTTCCTTAAACAAGGATACAAAAAATACCCTCTTTCTTGAAGAACAATACCTAAAGTACAATTTTTCTTGAAAAACAATGGCTTAAGTACCCTTAAGTGCTTTATACAACGTTTCTCTTGGAAAATGGTACTAAACCTTCACACTCACTTGGGAAAGGGTACAAAACCTACCCTTTCCCTTGGAAAAAGTACTAAACCTTCTCTTTCCCATAGCAAAGGGTACTAAAGCTAATTTTCCTTTGGAAAATGGAACTAAAATTATCCTGTATCTTTGAAAAGGGTATTAAAAACTACCCTTTATCTTTGAAACGGGTTCTAAATCTACACTTTCCCTTGGAAAAGGGTACTAAAACTTCCCCTACCCTTTGAAAGTGCTACTGAAACTACCATTTCTTTAGAAAAGGGTACACAAACCACCCTTTTTTTGGAAAAGGGTACTAAAGTTACCACTTTCTTTAGAAAATGGTACTAAAACTACCTTTTCAATTGGAAAGTGTAAAATTAACCTTTCCTTTAAAAAAGAGTATTAAAACTTCCCTTTCCCTTGGAGAAGGTTACCTAAACTACACTTTTGCTTGGAAAAGGGTGCTAAAACTGTCATTTTGCTTGGAAATGGTACTAAAAGTATCGCTTCTCTCCCTTGGAGAGGGGTACTTAAATTCCTTGGGAAATTTTACTAAAGGTACACTTTTCCTTGGAAACGGGTACTATAGCTACCCTTTTATTTGAAAACGGGTACTGAATCTACCTTTTTCCTTGCAAAAGGGTACTAAAGCTACTCTTTGTTCTTGGAAATGGATACTTAAACAACAAATTCCCGATGAAAATGCTACATTTTCAACATTGCAGTCATGTTTGAAGAATCAAATCATGTTTTGAAAAATTCTTCGTTTTTGGCTCACAAAAAATAGATCAAAAGTCTTGATGAAATTTTTGTGAAATGTGTGTTGTATTAGTCAAACACAGTCTAGTCTTGAGATTCTATTCTGAGCGTTAAAGGGTATTATAGAGAATCTTGCAGTTTAAGTTACCAGCAATGATTATATCATTATAGTTCAGTGAAACAGTTTTAATGTCGTAATTAACATTACTACACGAATTGTTGGGCCCAGGTCATTAAGATAAATAACTCTGAAGTTAGTCAACAGTGTGTTTTGGTAAAGCATTTAAAAGATCCTCAGATCGTGATTTGAATGAGTTAATTATTGAACACTTTTCTGAGTCTGAAATCGACTTTCTAAACTCACTCTTCAGCGCAAAAAGAGAATACTATAAAATCACTTCCCTCATTTTGACCCAAATTATGTAACAATGATAATAACACAGTAACGTAAACAAGTAAAAAGGCATTAAGTTCGGCCGGGCCGAACTTTGGGGATACCCACCACCTCGGGTATATATGTAAACCCCATTTCGTCACAATCCGGTGAAAATTAAAAAACTTATGCACCCAAATTCGGCAAGGACATTGAGTGGTCTAATAAATATAAGTCACTGATGAATTTTGTATATCAAATTTTAACAAAATCGGGTAATAAATAAAGCTTTTATGAGCTTCAGACCCTGCATCGGCATATCGGTCTATATGACAGCTATATCTAAATACAATCCGATCTTTAGCATATTTGGGGCGGATGTCGGGAGACCTAAAACTACCCACAGTTTAAAATTTCAGCGAAATCGGTTAAAAAATATTCCTTTTATGGGCTTCAGACCCTTTATCGGCAGATCGGTATATATGGCAGCTATATCTAAATATAGTCCGATCAAACTCATATTCGGGTCCTATGTTGGGAAGCGTAAAACAACTCACAGTTTCAAATTTCAGCGAAATTGGTTACAAAATATTGCTTTTATGGGCTTCACACCCTTTATCGGCAGATCGGTCTATATGGCAGCTATATCTAAATACAGTCCGATTTGAACCATATTGTGGTCAGGTATCGGGAGGCTTATAATAACACACTGTTTAAAATTTCAGCGAAATCGTGTAATAAATAAAGCCTTGATGGGCTTTAGACCCTTTATCGGCCGATCGGTCTATATGACAGCTATATCTAAATATGGACCGATCTGAACCATATTTGGGTCAAATGTTTAAGCTATTCACTGTTCCAAATTTCAGCGAAATAGGATAAAAATTAAGCATTTATGGGTATTAGACCCTTTATCGTCAGATCGCTCTATATAGCAGCTATATATAAATATAGTCCGATCTGAACCATATTTGGGTGAGATGTCGGGAAGCTGTAAGCTATTCGCAGTTCCAAATTTCAGCGAAATCGGGTAAAAAATAACGCATTTATGGGCATTAGATTCTTTATCGTCAGATCGGTCTATATGGCAGCTATATCTAAATATGGTCCGATATGGCGGGTTCAAGAACATAACCGAGTGCATCAAAAAGACGTATCTGTGCCAAATTTCAGCTCAATATCTCAATTTTTGAAGGCTGTAGAGTGATTACCACAGACGGACGGATAGACAGGCAGAACCACGGACGTCATTAAATCGTATTAGAATTTTACGACGATCCCAAATATATATACTTTGAGGGTCGGAAATTGATTTTTCGATATGTTGCAAACGGAATGACTAAATGAATATACCCCCTATCCTAGGGTGGTGGGTATAAAAACAAGTTTAGCAATTTTTATACCCACCACTGAAGGATGGGTGTATATTCATCTTGTCATTCCGTTTGCAACACATCGAAATATCCATTTCCGACACTATGAAGTATATATATTCTTGATCAGCGTAAAAATCTAAGACGATCTAGCCATGTCGGTCCGTCTGTCTGTCCGTTCGTCTGTCTGTCCGTCTGTCTGTCCTTCTGTCTGTCCGTCTGTCTGTCCGTCTGTCCGTCTGTCTGTCTGTCCGTCTGCTGAAATCACGCTACGGTCTATAAAAATAGAGATATTGAGCTGAAACTTTTGCACAGATTCTTTTCTTGTCCATAAACAGGTTAAGTTCGTAGATGGGCTATATCGGATGGGGGTATCCTAATTTCGCCATTCTGTTTATAACTCCTCGTAATATTCGTCTAAGACCCCATAAAGTATATATTTTCTTGATAGTCATGACATTCTAAGTCGATCTTGCCATGTCCGTCCGTCTGTCTGTCGAAAGTACGCTAACTTTCGTAGGAGTAAAACTAGCCGCTCGAAATTTTGCACAAATACTTCCTTTTAGTGTAGGTCGCTTGGGATTGTAAATGGGCTATATAGGTTCGTGTCTGGATATAACTGCAATATAAACCGATCTTGGAGCTTGACTTCTTGAGCCACTAGATGGCACAATTCTCATTCGATTTGGCTGAAATTTCGCAAGACGTGTTTTGTTATGACTTCTAACAACTGTGCCAAATGTGGTTCAAATCGATCCATAACCTGATAAAGCTTCCAAATAAACCGATCTGGGATCTTGACTTCTTGAGCCTCCAGACGGCATAATTATAATCCTATTTAGCTGAAGTTTTGTACAACATCATCTCCCATGACCTTCAACAGACGTGTCAAATATGGTCCGAGTCGGTCTATAGCCTGATACAGCTTCCACATAAACCGATCTCCCTATTTTACTTCTTGAGCCCCTAAAGGGCGCAATTCTTACTCGTAAATGCAAATTTTGCCCATGAACATTCCACTAAGGAACAGGGGCAAACTTCTCACATATCGATGAGTGCAGTCCGATTCAAGTTAAAGGTCAATGATAAGGGGCCTCCTTTTTATAGCCGAGTCCGAACGGCGTGCCGCAATGTGACACCTCCTTGGAGCGAAGTTTTACACGGCATAGTACCTCACAAATGTTGCCAGCATTAGGAGGGGAAAACCATCGCTGAAAATGACTCGTATTATCTGAAAATTTTCGCAATGACTTCTACTATGGTCTCCAACATTAAATTCAGTTATGGTCCGAATCGGATCATAACTTGATATAGCTCGAATATAATAGCTATTCTTTTCTCTTAGCCTAAAAAGAAATATCGGGAAAAGTATTCTTCAAATGCGATATATGGTAGAGTGTGTATAAGATTCGGCCCTTCCGAACTTAGCACTCTTTTACTTGTTTATTATACCCTACACCACTACTGTGGCAGATGATATTAAAACTTTGTGCATTGGGCAGAAAGAGAATTGAATGCCCTCTGCTGAGTATACAGATCGATTTACAATTACTTCCTATTCATGTATTCTTGTGATTTTTTTTTTTTTTTTGGTTGTCTGATTTTTGTGGAATTTTTTGCCCACGGGTGAACTCTGTTCATTTTGCTTAGAAGACAGAGATTCTACATATTATCATACCACTCTTTTTGCGTGGGCATATACCAACTGCATTTCTCTGCACATGAAAATCTAAGTATATTTAAGGATGTACGATCCTTCCATCGGTCTGTCGGATACAAAACAACTTTTGTAGAAGTAAGGCTAGCAGCTCCGAATTTTTGTCAAATACGCATTATTATTGATTAAGAGTCCTTTGCGATTTTAAAGGAACTCAATCGAACAATATTGAAATATTGTATCAACATATATAAGTCAGTTTTCTAATTTGAAATCTTGAAGTCATTATTTTCATCAGATTTAACATTCGTGCTTAATTCTCAATCATAGTTTTAGTTACCTTCACTCCAGTAATTAAATTTTGTTTTTCGTTTGTGAAACGCATTTTATTTAACAAATATGCATATTCCTAAGCAAAATCCTTTATACACTATTTAAAGTCTTGATCTTTAGAAGGTACTCATCTGACCAAATTAATGATGACTATCTTCCTTGGAAGGATGAGCCTTAATGTATTCAATGGACTTTAGGATAGCTTCTGGTATGGGATGGGGTTTGGGCAAAACATCACTTTCGGGATGATAACCATGTTCATCAGCTACATAGTTGACCTTGATGTGTTCACCTTCGGGAGTTAAGAATTCGAAAGATCCATGAATGTTGCCGTGTTCATCACCGGAAGCTTGTTCTGAAATGTGATTGGAAGTTTCCAAATTGTAATCGAAACCATCATGGCGTACATCGTTCTTCCATGACTTGACCTCGGCGTGAACATCCCCATCATCAGCAGCCACAAAGGCAATCAGGGTAACAAAAAGAAGCTGTAGAAGAAATATTTTTGTTATGAAGATATTTCTCCAGTATTTGTTCCTTTTCTAAGATTTTTTCTTAGATCTTGTTTTCGGTTACGAGTACTTACCCACTTGAACATTTTGTTTAGAAAGTATGGATCAGTTGATATTCCTAACTGTGCCTTCTTAATGATTCGTTGTGCCTTTTATACAACTTGAATTCGTGATCCCCAGTATGCAAAATCATTACCGGCTTTACTTTCTGTTTTAATTGAGGTTTAAATTGAATTTGATTTGCAGTTAATTTGATTTGGTTTGCAGATAATTTTGTCCTATATACAGAACCTAGAGGAGTGTGACGTATTAAATATGCGCTTTTGTAAATAATGGGAAATAGAATCAAGAAATTGTTTGTTAGAGTTGTTTTGGTAAAATGAATAGACCAATATGATGAGTTAAAAATAGACCCGTATTCCAAAGTAAGATCCGGGTCAACTTAATGTCATTTATATTTATAAACACCACCTCGAAATATATTCTGGATCTTTTCGCCATTCTCAGGGGAATTAGCCTGTCCCTTCATCCGTCCATCAGTCGAAATTACGATAGCGATCAAACACGTAAAGCTAGCCGCTGGACATTTTGCACAGATACTTCTTATGGATGTAGGCCATTCAGGTTTGCAAAGGGGGATTTGGATATAGCTCCTGAAGGTTACTAATCTTTTGCTAAATTGAGTTAATACGATGCTGAAAGGCCGGTTAATCAACGCTTCACTGGCAGAGGGCTCTATAAGGAAGACTACAAGCAGAGGAACTCCTAAAGAAGGAGTTTATTCTTCTCTGTTGTGGTTTTTAGTGATCAATGGGATTCTGAGATCTATCGAGAGCAGGAGGGTGAAGGTCGTTGCTTATACGGACGATGTCGCCATCGTGGTGGTGATCGTTTCTTCTCTTCTATTACGGACCTCATTCAGGGAGTTTTGAGGAAACGGTCCGTATAGGCGAAGGCAAACGGGCTTGGCATAAATCCCAGAAAGACTAAACTGGTACTTTTCACCAGGAAAAAAAAAACTGGATGTTTTTAAGGGACCTGTCCTGGATTTTGGGAAGCTACGGCACTCTTCAGAGGCCAAGTACTTAGGCGTGAATCTTGACCAGAAACTAAGATGAAGAGGAAATATCGAAGAAAAAGACAATACGGGACTGAATGTGCTCCATTCCTGTCGCAACTCGATAGGAAGGAGTTGGGGCCATGGGCAGGTGCACTGAATGTTTACGGCAGTCGATCGGCCAATTCTCGCTTATGGTTGTTTGGTGTGGCATAAAGCACTGGACAATTGTGAACCTCGCAGGATGAACGAAAATGAACAGAGTACCGCGACAATGCTATTCTAATCAAGAAGAAGTGCCCCGAGAGAGGTGCTGAATACCATTCTTTGTTGTTGTCTCAGTATGTTGTACACTGAGGCGGTAGCCTTTGCCGATAAAAGACTCCATCGGGCAAATCTGGTACGTACAACCGATTGCCATTAGATACTTTAAGACCTATTTGTTGGCTGTGAGGCAACAAAGATCGCCATCAGACCGAGGGAGTCCAGTACATGGCGCTCCTCTATCTTGGGTCATTCTTCCGTTCTATGGGGCATGGTGTTGCCGCATGGCGCAATGCTATAAGCGCCGCGACTTATTATGTACCAGGGGAGGCCTTACTTCCTAAAGACTTGGAAATCGTTTTCTCGAAAAGGAATCTCTAGGTTGGGGCGCCCTTTCTAGGACCCTCTGTATATACGAATGAGTGTTAATTGGATGAGGGCACTGGAGCAGTAGTCTTCATTGAATTCCTTGGAATCAGGGAATTTTATAAATTATGAATGGGTGCAGCAATCCTGATGGCACTGGAGACGATGTTGATGTGGGAGTGGTGGCCTGCCTGATCAGAGCGTCATGGTATACGTCGACAGTTAGGCGGCGCTAAAGGCTCTGGCGTCTGGCTGTGAGATTGAAACTGGTTAGAAGTTGCAAAGAGTTACTTCGATGGCTGTCATGATCAGGCAAACGAGCTGGACTGGTATGGATCTCTAATTACCGCAGATCTTGCCATGGAATCTGTGAGACCTCCACTGTGCGAGCTTCTTGGTAGGGTGGACGCCTTTTACGATGACTGCGCGAAAAACTCGTGGGCTAGTGCTGTAGATTATAGGGTGTCAAAGGCAATGTGACCAAGTCTTTCACGAAACAGGACATCGCTTATCCTGGGGCTAAGAAAACATGGCTTAGGACTGCTAATAGGAGTTCTGACTGGCCATTGCAATGTCTGATCGTTGAAATCGCGCTGGGTGCAGGGAGAGGTAGACTTCTGCAAGAAGTGCTATGACTAGAAGGAGTTGGAGACGGTTGAGCACCAGTTGTGGCACTGCCCCGAAATTGCGAGCAGAAGACATAGGATAATTAATGAACACCTCTTTCCGCCCTGGATTCCCTTCTGGTTCTTGTAATTCTTGATTTTGGTAGAGGCCTGAATTGACTGACTGGATCATACTTTCGACGGTGAGTTTTTATACCCACCACCGAAAGATGGGGGTATATTCATCTTGTCATTCTATTTGCAACACATCGAAATATCCATTTCCTACCCTATAAAGTATAAATATTCTTAATCATCGTAAAAATCTAAGACGATCTAGCGATGTCCGTCTGTCTGTCCGTCCGTTCGCTGATGTAAGGTCTTAGGCCCATTAAAGTTACATTTATTATCCCATTTCGCTGAAACTTGGGAGAGTGAGCTTTGTTAGGCCTCTCGACATCCTTGATCAATATGGCCCTGACCGGACTATATTTAAATATAGCTGCCGTTTAGACCGTTTTCTCGATTTAGGGTCTTGGGCCCTTAAAAGTCGCGTGTATTGTCCGATTTCGCTAAAACTTGGGACTGTTAGTTATGTTAGGCCTCTCGCCATCCTTATTTAATTTGGCCAAGATCGGTCCAGATTTAGATATGACTGTCATAGAGACCGATCTTTCGATCTTCGGCCCATAAAAGCTTTTTTAATGTCCGATTTCACAGAAATTTGGTATAGCGGGTTGTGTTAGGTTCCCCGATATCTATGTTCAAAACGGCCCAGATCGGTCCAGATTTGGGTATAGCTCCCAAATATACCGATCTCCTGAGTTAATGTTTTAGATCCACAAAAGGTGAATTTATTTTTGCTGAAATTAGGCTCAATAATTTGCGTTAGGCCCCTTGACACTCGAACTCAGTATGGTAAAGATCGGGCTATATTTGGATATAGCTGTCATATGTACCGATCTCAGGGGCCTAAACAAGGTAAGTTTTTTAACTGATATGGAAATTTGTCCGTCAGTCTGTTGAAATCCTGCTACAATCTTTAAAAAATAGAGATATTGAGCTGAAACTTTGCACAGATCTTTTTTTGTCGATAGGCAGGTTAAGTTCGAAGATGAGCTATATCGGCCCCATATAGACCGATCCGCCGATTTGGGGTCTTAGGCCCATAAAAGCCACATTTATAATTCGATTTTGCTGAAATTTAGGACAGTAAGTTGTGTTATGTCAGTCGACATCCGTCTTCACTTTGGCTCAGATCGGTCCAGAGTTGGATATAACTGCCATATAGACCGATTTCTCGATTTCAATTCTTGGGCCCATAAAACGCCCATTTATTGACCGATTTCGCCGAAATTTGGGACAGTGACTTGTGTTAGGCTCATCGAAAGCCCTCTTCAATTTGGCCCAAATCGGTTCAGATTTGGATATAGCTGCCATATAGACCGATCTCTCGCTTTATGGTTTGGGCCCATAAAAGGCGCATTTATTGTCCGAGATATTGAGCTGAAACTTTGCACAGGTTTTTTTTTGTCCATAAGCAGGTTAAGTTCGAAGATGGGCTATATCGGACTATATCTTGATATAGCCCCCATATAAGCCGATCCGACGATTTGGGGTCTTAGGCCCATAAAAGCCACATTTATAATTCGATTTTGCTGAAATTTGGGACAGTAAGTTGTGTCATGTCAGTCGACATTCTTCTTCAATTTGGCTCAGATCGGTCTAGATTTGGATATAACTGCCATATAGACCGATTTCTCGATTTAAAGTCTTGGGCCCATAAAAGGCCCATTTATTAACCGATTTCGCCGAAATTTGGGACAGTAAGTTGTGTTATGTCAGTCGACATTCTTCTTCAATTTGGCTCAGATCGGTCCAGAGTTGGATATAACTGCCATATAGACCGATTTCTCGATTTAAATTCTTGTGCCCATAAAACGCCCATTTATTGACCGATTTCGCCGCAATTTGGGACAGTGACTTGTATTAGGCTCTTCGACAACTTTCTTCAATTTGGCTCAAATCGGTTCAGATTTGGATATAGACTATATGTCATATAGACCGATCTTTCGATTTAAGGTTTTGGGTCCATAAAAGACGCATTTATTGTCCGATTTCGCCGAAATTTGAGACAGTTAGTTGTGTTGGGCTCTTCGACATCCCTCTTCAATTTGGCCCAGATCGTTTTGGATTTGGATATAGCTGCCATATAGACCGATTTCTCGATTTAAATTCTTGGGCCCATAAAACGCCCATTTATTGACGGATTTCGCCGCAATTTAGGACATTGACTCTTCGACAACTTTCTTCAATTTGGCTCAAATCGGTTCAGATTTGGATATAGACTATATGTCATGTAGACCGATCTCTCGATTTAAGGTTTTGGGTCCATAAAAGGCGCATTTATTGTCCGATTTCGCCGAAATTTGAGACAGTTAGTTGTGTAAGGCTCTTCGACATCCGTTTCAATTTGGCCCAGATCTTTTGGGATTTGGATATAGCTGCCATATAGACCGATCTCTCGATTTGAGGTTTTGGGCCCATAAAAGGCGCATTTATTGTCCGATGTCGCCGAAATTTGGGACAGTTAGATGTGTTAGACTCTTCGACATCCCTCTTCAATTTGGCCGAGATCGTTTGGGACCGATCCGCCGATTTGGGGTCTTAAGCCTAAAAAAGCCTCATTTATCATTCGATTTCGCTGAAATTTGGGTCAGTGAGTTGTGTTAGACTCTTCGAAATCCTTCTTGAATTTGGCCCAGATCGGTCCAGATTTGGATATAGCTGCCATATAGTCCGATCTCTTGATTTAAAGTCTTGGCCCCATAAAAGGCACAGTTATAATCCGATTTCGCTGAAATTTTATACAGTGATTTATGTTAGGCTTTTTGCAAATTCTGCCCATGAACATTCCATTAAGGAACAGGGGCAAATTTCACATATCAATGAGTACAGTCCGATTCAAGTTTAAGCTCAATGATAAGGGGCCTCCTTTTTATAGCCGAGTCCGAACGGCGTGCCGCAGTGCGACACCTCTTTGAAGAGAAGTTTTAAATGGCATAGTACCTCACAAATGTTGCCAGCATTAGGAAGGGAAAGCCACCGCTGAAAATTTTTTCTGATGGTCTCGCCAGTATTCGAACCCAGGCGTTCAGCGTCATAGGCGGACATGCTAACCTCTGCGCTACGGTGGCCTTTTTACTTGTTTTAATATTGTAAAATAAAGCTGTCTATATCTCGTAGACAGCAGAAGATGGCGTAAATCATATAAGCGTTTTTTTTTTTGTTTCTTTCTAGATCATGTCAAGCACCAAGTTTTGTAAAAACATGGATATTAGGAAAGTGTGAGAGATCAAAAGTTGTCATTTTTGATATCATGTAAGTCAGCCTATATTCGACATTATGTCACAAATGTATCTCTATTAGAACACAAAAACTCCAAATATTTTAAAATGTAAAAAATTTATTACTCATCATCATTCTTAGGGGAACTTTAATTCCAGTCGCAATCGCTTGTAGTCATTATTGTGCAAGATGACAATAACGTCGATCCTGTTTCGATACAATTCGGAGCAATTATATAAAACCTGTTAGCCCAAATAAGCCCACACAGTGGCGTGTTTGAAATTTATTAATTGAAATTAAAATAAACGGTATTTGTTCTTAACCAACAAGTTTTTATACCGTAGGTAATTTGAAATTATATTAAAATCGAAAGCTAAAAAGATGGCATAACCACAAAATAAAAAATTACCAGAAAAAAACACATAACTGTCTTAATGAGTATAAATAGGCCAATGCGAAGAAAAAATAAAACAGAGTGAAGTGTTAACTTATCGCGACAAAATGTTCAAATTTGTAAGTTGTAATGCAGCAAAATTTAAAAATGAAAAAAAAAAAGTGAAACAATCCTTAAATTTCATATTTGCAGTTGATTTTTGCCACTTTGGTAGCCTATGTTGCTGCTTCGGGCTCCTCGGCCGATGATGTTCATGCCGAAGTTAAACAATTGAAGACAAATGTCAATGAGCATGGTTTCGATTTCGTACTTGACACCAGCAACTCAATTCACGAAGATGCCGCCGGTGATGAGCATGGCAACATTCATGGTTCCTATGAATATGTCTCACCCGAAGGTGAACACATCAAGGTAACCTATGTTGCCGACGAAGGAGGTTATCATCCCGATAGCGCTGTTCTGCCCACATCACCACCAATTCCAGAAGCCATCTTGAAGTCAATTGAGTACAACAAGGCCCATCCACAAAAGGAAGAAACCAAGGGACATTAATTGGACATTTTTCATTAAACGATTTAAATAAAATGATTGCTTGAATTCACAATCGAATATGGTAGTTAAATTTTTAGTATAAATCAACAATGAATTAGGGGGTCATTTCCTTTTGAAGGGCTGTCTAAACCAGAAAGTGAGTTATTTTGTAACTGATATCTCAATGTCGATTTCGAGAGGAGAGTCTCTGTGAGGAGCCAGGTGGCACTGACTCTTACTTATATACTAAACGCCAATGATATTCGAAATGACAAGGCGTGTTATTGGCACCTTCAAATGACTAATGGCCAACATCAGCATCTGTTCCCTGGTTAGGGGCGGCTAGAGGCGAGCGTCGGATCTTGGAGCAAGCTGCTCGCGACATCGAGGGATACACTTGCACATAACTCATGCGGGTAGGGCGCCTGGTCAGTAACCCGCCCACGAAAAATTATAAGGGTATCTCTGAGAAACAAAGGAATAGTAACAAGTAAAAGAGTGCTAAGTTCGGCCAGGCCGAATCTTATATACCCTCCACCATGGATCGCATTTTTCGAGTTCATTTCCCGGCATCTCTTCTTAGGCAAAAAAAAAATATATATAAAAGAAAAGATTTGCTCCGCTATTAGAGCGATATCAAGATATGGGCCTGTTCGGACCACAATTAAATTATATATTGGAGACCTGTGTAAAATGTCAGCCAATTCGAGTAAGAATTGCTCCATTTGGGGGCTCAAGAGGTAAAATAGAGAGATAGATTTATAAGGGTATAATATAATAAACACGTATATTGATGGTCATGTGGGGATCCGTCGTAAAAAATTTTAGTCAAATCGGATAATAATTGCGACAACTAGAGGCTCAAGAAGTCATGATCCCAGATCGGTTTATATGACAGCTATATCAAGTTATGAACCGATTTGAATCCTATTTGGCATAGTTGTTGAAAGTCATAATAAAAAACGTCATGCTAAATTTTAGCCAAATCGGATAGGAATTGCGTCCTCTAGAAGCTCAAGAAGTCAAGTCCCCAGATCGGTTTATATGGCAGCTATATTCGGTTATTAACCGATTTGAACCATACTTGGCACAGTTGTTGGATATCATAACAAAACAGGTCGTGCAAAATTTCATTAAAATCGGATAAGAATTGCGCCCTCTAGTGGCTCAAGAAGTCAATATTCAAGATCGGTTTATATGGTAGCTATATCAGGTTATTGACCAATTTGAACCAATTTTAGCGCAGTTGTTGGAAGTCATAGCGAAGCACGTCGTGCAAAATTTCAGTCAAATCGGATAGGAATTGCACCCTCTAGAAGCTCAAGAAGTCAAGACCCAAGATCGGTTTATATGGCAGCTATATCAGTTTATGAACCGATTTAAACCATACTTGGTGAAGTTGTCGGAAGTCATAGCAAAACACGTCGTGCAAAATTTTGATTCAAATCGGATAGAAATTGCACCCTCTAGAAGC
Source organism: Stomoxys calcitrans (assembly GCF_963082655.1). NCBI lineage: Eukaryota > Metazoa > Arthropoda > Insecta > Diptera > Muscidae > Stomoxys > Stomoxys calcitrans. The sequence continues at coordinate 35,482,833 of NC_081556.1, read as the reverse complement.
TCAAGAAGTCAATACCCAAGATCGGTTTATATGGCAGCTCTATCAAAACATGAACCGATATGGCCCATTTTTAATCCCAACCGACCTACTCTAAAAAAAAGATTTGTGCAAAACTTCAAGCGCCGTGCTTTACTCCTTCGAAAGTTGGCGTGCTTTCGACAGACAGACGGACGGACGGACGGACATGGCTAGATCGACTTAAAATGTCATAACGATCAAGAATATATACTTAATGGGGTCTTAGACCGTTATTTCGAGGTGTTACAAACAGAATGACGAAATTAGTATACCCCCATCCTATGGTGGACTGTATAAAAGCGGGATACCCTAATGTTGACGTCCCACGCAAACGAAAAAGGGGACCATGATCTGCGAATCTGCACCTGAAATGTCCGCACTCTTCATAGGGAAAGTGCAGTATACGCACTGGTAGATGTATTGGAGAAGTACAGGGCAAATATTACCGCCTTACAGGTAGTGCGATGGACCCGTAATGACGTAACAACACCGAGCGGTGACGAGCTTTACCATAATTTGGTTGTGGATATGTGGTTAGTCGGAGACTGAAACACCTTATTTCCAGCTTTACTTCGGTGAACGAGAGTCTAGCCACAATCCGCCAAATTTCTCGAGATCATCCTTAGTTGCGCCCATGTCCAGATGGAAGACAAAGATTTGCATACCAAGGATATTTTTACGACATAAAAAAAAAAAAAAATGCTCTCCCATGATAAATCTTTGGTCCAACAGTCTGAAAATTTAGCCTCCAAGAGATAACGTCCGATAATGGGCTAAAGGATTTTGTCGCGGCAAAAAACATGGTGCTTAGCAGCAACAGATTTCGACATAAAAAATACACAAAGCCACATGGTTGACCCCAGATCAAAACATGAGGAACCAAATTGATTACGTTGTGTTAGATGGGAGTCATTCAGCCAACATATTATATGTACGGTTGATCCGTAGTTCGAATATAGATGTGGATTATTACCTCGTTGCAGCAAGGGTTTCCACCCGTTAGAGTATGGTGAGAAAAGTACGTTGTGACACTGCACGGAAGCTGGGCATTGAAAAGCTGCAAACAGACAGCAACGACTGACCCAACTGTGTGATGAAAGCACTTCTTGTCCCGATGATATAAAGGCGCAATGCCAATCCATTGTCTACTCCATGGAAAATGTCGCGAAATCCGTACTTGGGTACCGGAAGCCTCCCCCAATAAACCCATGGTACGGCCAAGAGTGTCGAGACACCACGGAAGCCAAGAATGCAGCATACAGAGCAACCATGCAATCGGTAGCAACGCGCCAGATGAAAGAGAGGTATCGGAAGAAAAAGAGAAGAGAAACCTCTATTCCGCAGGCATAGAGGCGAGACGATCAATAATATTGGGTTGCCCAAAAAGTAATTGCGGATTTTTTAAAAGAACGTAAATGCATTTATAATAAAACTTGGAATGAACTTTAATCAAATATACTTTTTTTACACTTTTTTTCTAAAGCAAGCAAAAATTAACAGCTGATAACTGACAGAAGAAAGAATGCAATTACAGAGTCACAAGCTGTGAAAAAATTTGTCAACGCCGACTATATGAAAAATCCGCAATTACTTTTTGGGCAACCCAATATATATATTGTAAATACTTTATTCTGTCCCGTTATGATGCCGAAAGCGTTACATATTTCCTTTTTACTTCCTTTTAGTAATAGCCACATCTTCTCACGATTTGGATCTACCCATAGGATTTTCGCCGTTCCGACGACCGTTTCGCCGTTCCACAGTCTTTTGTGCACATTCGTCGATCACGGCCTTAACTCGGACTGCGTCGACCCGAAAGGCTTCGGGTTATCCAAGTTTATTGACGGCAGTCCTCTGGCCTTCAACGCCAAACCGTCTGCCCTTTCATTTCCCCTTACTCCGTTATGGCCGGGCACCCAAATGATGCGGATTTTGCCATCTTCAGAGAAGGCGTTAATGTCCTTCTTACACTGCAAGACTGTTCGTGACCTTACCGTCCTGGTTTTTATTGTCGTTATGGCAATTTTACTGTCGGTTAAGATGTTCACACTCGACGTCCCGCGACAGCACCACACCACTTCACGCATTCCGTGATCGCCCGGATCTCTGCTTGCAGGGCCGTATTATGGTCAGGCAGTCTAAAACAGATTTCAGTCCCTGGGTTCTTAATGTAAACCCCCAGGCCCACTCTGCCCTCTAGCTTTGATCTATCCGTGTAACATGATCTTCCCGATGGCAATACTAGGGTTCCGTCAATCCAAGACTGTGCCGATGGCTGTAATGCCTCGCACTCGACTTCAAGATTCATATCAGGTATCCGATCGGAAACCTCTTCCCTTCCTTCCAGGTTTCCAATCGTCGCCTCTATAATACCACGATGGTATGAGACACTCATAATCGTGATGACCAACTTTTTCATTAAATTTACATTTTGACAAGATTTTCTGTCTAAATCTAACGAACAAAGTTTTCTATAAACAAATGAACAATTGAATTGTCAAGCCTACACTAGCCTATTTCAAAAAAAAAACTTTAATTTTTAAAAATGCTGTTTATTGCACCAAACTTTCATAACAAATCTAACGAAGGACTTAATGATGACTTTCTTGCTTAGCAGGATGAGCCTTAATGTATTCAATGGACTTAAGAATGTGCTCGGGAATGGGATGGGGTTTGGGCAAAACATCACTTTCAGGGTGGAAACCATGTTCATCGGCTACATAGCTGACTTTGATGTGTTCACCTTCGGGCGAGAGGAATTCAAAGGATCCGTGAATGTTGCCATGTTCATCACCGGAAGCTGTCTCGCGTATGTGATTGGAAGTCTCCAAATTATAGTCGAAACCATCGTGGCGTACATCGTTCTTCCATGATTTGACCTCAGCATGGTAATCTCCATCATCGGCAAGGGCAAAGGCCAACAAGGCAAAGAGAGCAATCTAAAAAGGATAATGGATAAGGGCTTTTAGGTACACTTTTTTCGTGAAAAGGTTTTGAATGAAGACTTACAAATTTGAACATTTTCAATTGTTAAAGGTTGAGGGATGCTTTCACTAAACTGTGGCTATTCCTTGTATGACAGGGACTATTTATACCAAAGAAAGTCTGTAGTAATTTGTAGAACTTTTTTCCAGTTTTTTTTTTTGTAAATTTCAAAAACTCATCATCACATCAGATCATAATTATATTTCCCATCAGTACTTCATTAGACCACCGAAAGTAATTTTTATTTAAATTAGGATTTTATTTGAAATCATTTCACCCTTGTTACCATACGATAAGAAGACAATTCTTTGACCAGTTTATTTTGAATTCTCCCATATGATTAGATCACACTTTTATCGACGGAATTTGCAGCTATTGCAAATCAAGTCTCACCACAATTTCAAAAAATTTTAAGGTGTACCGAACTCCTTCAAGGTCTTTGCTAGCAGTTTGCGTATTACGTTGTTAAGTCAGGTTAGAAATGTAACGGTTTTCTAGAATTTAATAATAACTGGGGCTATGGAAACAAAAAAAAAAAAAAATACAAAGGTCTGAAAGAGTTCAAAATGGAACACAAAAGAGGAAGGGTCTCCATGGAACACTTTTTCTCTGACCATCGCTACATTAGCTTTAGAATAGGCATAGCCAGCGTCGAATCCGACAAGCTTCCGGAATTAGAAGAAAACCAATTGGACCAAATTCGGAAGGCTACTCAGAAAAAGACTTGGGCAAGATAATTTAGATTGTCCAAGCATAGAAGACATTGACGAAAATGTCAACAGGATTACGACTGCACTGGTGTGGCCTTCAAAGATAGTTGTCCTCTTCGGAAGAGGAAATCAGCTCAAGAAAACCCCTGGATGACAGGGGAGATTCTAATATTGGTAGAGGTCGGCAGACTTTTTAACAGAGCACGTAGTGAAAAAGCGCAAGTTTATTGGGATGTATAGAGCGACGTGCCTTCTGGAAGCTTTTCTGCGAACAGTTCGGTAGCGTTAATGACGCAGCCAAAATAAAAAAGTTTCTCTTAAAAACCCATGTCCAAACTGAAACTTAAGTAGACGACATGGGAGTGAGAGCAGAGACAACGGAGGAAATGTTGAAGCTTTTTATGAAAACCCATTTTCCACTGGATACGAAGGGACTCACGGAGACACCAGAATCTTGAAATAATGACCTTGATCGAATGTTTATAATAACGGAATTTATGGCGATGGAATCCTTGAGGAGATTCAAACCATTTCAGTCACCCGGACCTATTGGAATATTTCCGCTACTACAGAAAGAGGCCGACTATCAGAGGCCTCATATGGCCAAAATTTTCACAGCGTGCCTAGGACTTGCATATACTCCGCAAGCCTGGTTGGAGGCCAGGGTGGTGTTTATACCCCAGTCCGGCAAGGCAAGTTATGCGACACCAAAGGCCTACAGACCCATAAGCCTTACGTCCTTTCTCCTCAAAAACATGGAACGTATTGTTGACACCATGATAATGAGTAGGACATCTAGCGAACCGCTCAAATACAAACAGCATGCCTATGTCAAGGGAAGGTCGGTGGAGACTGCCCTGCACGAGGTTGTGCATAAAATAGAAGAATCCTTCGAGCCAAAATGTACACCCTGAAGGTATTCATTGACATCAAGTGGGTCTTTAACAATGTGCGGAGCAACACACTGATGCAATCCCTGGGACAGTACCGGGTGGAGCCGGTCCTTAAAGTCTGGATAAACCATATGCTAAGGAACAGGTGGATAAACTGTGTGTCCCATGGCATAAATATAAGGGAGAGAGTGGCACAGGGCACGCCTCAGGGTGGCATTTTATTCCCATCTCCTATGGGTGACCACCTTAAATGACCTATTACAGATGCTGACTTAGAAGGGATTTGAACCAGTCTGCTATGCAGACGATGTTATAATACTTCTAAGGCTAAGGATCCGTACCAGCTATGCAGAAGGGTCGAAAGGGTCTTGGATATGGCATATGACTGGGATGGACCCAGAGGTCTCAATGTTAACCCGGAGAAGACTGAAATATGCCTGTTTACGAGGAAGACGAAGGTGGGCCAATTTAACGCACCACGATTCCTCAATAAGTCGATTTCGATATCTGACAAGGTCAAATACTTAGGTGTGATCTTGGACAGGAAACTGAATTGGAAGTGTCACATTCACGAGCATACTGAGAAGGCTCACACATGTTGGGCACTATGTAGACGGGCCGTAGGCTCGAAATGGGGCCTGAATCCGAGGACAGTCCACTGGCTCTACAGGAGCGTGATTAGACCAATACTTACTTCCGCCTCAGTAGTTTCGTGGACTGCAATGGAGAAAAAGTGCAACATAGGGCATAGGCGGAGCGATGTGGACCACGCCCACTAGGGCAAAATTTGCCCATGAACATTTCATTAAGGAACAGGGCCAAACTTCTCACATATCAATGAGTGCTGTCCGATTCAAGTTTTAAGATCAATGATAAGGGAGCTCTATTTTTTAGCCGAGTCCGAACGGCGTGCCGCAGTGGGACTCCTCTTTGCGTAGAAGTTTTTACATGACTGCCATACCAAATTTTACAGTACCTCCCAAATGTCGCGAGCATTAGAAGGGGATAACCACCGCTGAAAAATTTCATGATATTTTCGCCAGGATTCGAACCCTGGCGTTCAGCGTCATAGGCGGACATGCTAACCTCTGCGCTATGGTGGCCTATTCTAGATATCCGACCAATGCAGACATGCAGGTTAAGTGTGAGGCAGCCGCTGCGGCTATGAGACTTAAGCCGATGGAAGAATGAGGATGGGAGCATCTCATACCATCGCGGTATAATTGAGGCAACGATAGGAAACCTATAAAGAAGGGAAGAGATTTCCGATCGGATACCTGAGATGAACCTTGAAGTCGAGTGTGAGGCACTGCTGCCATCGGTACAGTCTTGGATTGACGGAACTCTAGTATTTCCATCTGAAAGATCATGTTACACGGATAGATCAAAGCTAAAGGTCTAGGGGTCTACATTGAGAACCCAAGGACTGAGAGCTGTTTTAGACTGCCTGACCATATTACGGTCCTGCAGGCGAAGATCCGGGCGATCACGGAATGCCATAAGGTCAATAACAACCAGGAGAGTACAGTCACGAACAGTCTTGCAGTGTAAGAAGGAGATTAACGTCTTCTCTGAGGATGGCAAAATACGCATTGTTTGGGTACCGGACCATAACGGAGAAAGGGGAAATGAAAAGGTAGACGATTTGGCGGTGAAGGCCAGAGCACTGGCGTCAATAAACTTGGTTAAACCGAAGCCTTTCGGGTCGACGCAGTTCGAGTTAAGGCAGTGAGCAACGAATGCGCATGCAACATTGTGGAACAGTGAAACGGTCGGTAGGACGCCGAAAATCCTATGGGGGTATCCAGATCGTTAGGAGACGAGGCTATTGCTGAAAGAAAGCAAGAAGGAGGTCAGTATAGCTATTGGTATCATAACGGGACACATAGGACTGCGACCTCACTTATGTAAAATCGGTGCGGCAAGTGATATCATGTGTAGGGCATGCGGGGAAGATGATGAGACGTTGGAGCATTTCCTTTGCCATTGCCCGGCTTTAGGGTCTAACAGATACCGGCACTTAGGTGAAGGTTACTTTATAGCTTTTAGAGCTCACAACAAGCCGATTACTGGCTTAGATGTATGTCCGTAGTGGCATGGGCGGATTAATAACTGCACCTTCTTTTCAACCTAACCTAACATTTTAACAAATATTAGTGACAATAAACCCACAAATCAGGGTCTACAATATTGGCCTTTTTAAAAATCACAGGACAATATTTTGTCAATATTTCCATATTAAATTTAATATAATGCAGATTTTTCAACAAAGTTTGGTACCTTATCACCCTTTGCGTTGTCTCCTACTCCCACGCAACTCTTTTAAAGATTTTTCAAATGACGCAACTCTCTTATCATGAGTTTACCAAAAGTAATTTGTTTTGCTTTGGAGGCAATAAAGTTAAATATCCATCTTTATTTGTCACTTTGGTTTGCAAATGAACCCGACCTCAAGAAGTGGAGACTCAATTAAAAATCATTGAATTAATTTTTTTAATAGTTATTGCCTTTTTTGTGGTTTGTTTTTTTTTATCTCAGTCGAATCATAGTAGATGCCGCACTTAAATCAAAGCATAAATATAATCTCACACTTCAAGTGTGAAGACTGAAATCGAAAACTCAACCATAAATTGGCCACAGAAAATAATTAAATGCCAAAGTCAAGCGAACCGGCTAAGAGTTAAATTTTTGGCCATTGCTTATCACTGACCAGTTAGTCAGTCATAATTAAACTAATTAATGCCGGCTAGGCAAAAACAAATACTATTGTCTATCGTGTCATGCTGGACCAAATATATGAAGATAAGAATCTAGTGACAATTTATTGCTTTCGATATTTGTAAAGAAATGTTCTGAGCTTTTTTTTTAGAATTTTGGGTTATGGTTGACATTTTTATATCTCAATTAAATACCGAATAGATGTTTTTGAATATTGTTTGGGGGGGTTTATCGCTGGTTAAAGTGCCGTCACATTACATGTTCTCGTCTTACATTGTCTGACATGCAGCAGCTAGTGAAGTATTTAAGGAGGAATCGTCCACCCCAGAGTCCAGTGTCCTGGGGAAGAGCGGTTCCACAGATTTCTCACCTGCTCCTGGATGCGTATGGAAGCTCATCATTACAAGATCTAATGAATTTTGTGAGGATGAACTCCTGGCGAAATGAGAAGACGAGGTTAACGCAACAGTGGTGGAAGTTCTGAATCCTGACTATGGTCCGGTTTCTGCAGATAAATCTCCACCATTGTAATACCGCTTCAGCGGCACTAAAGGCATACGATTGGCATACGATTCAGAGATGTCGCCTTTAAACCTTAAGTTGATGGTTGAAGCCGCTTCTATAGAAGAAGAAGAAGAAGAAGAAGGAAGAAGAGCCTCATTGTAGGAAGTGATGCTAATGCACATCACCAGATATGGAGAAGATCAGATATTAACGAAAGGGCTGAGGCGATTTGTAATAAAGGGGATAAGCCGACCTTCATTACCAGGAACAGGCGGAAGGTACTAGATATTACCTTTGCATCGGAAGTTATAAGTGGAAGAATATGTTACTGGGATGTGTTGGATGACCACAGCTTTTCTGATCATCTTTATATTAGTTTCAGCCTTGGAGAAAATACTGCAGAAGTGGTCCCTCGCCTAACCAGAAGAAATATGGATTGGGATAATTTTTCGCCACAAATTCTGATCGTCTATCCCTTCTAAACTAGAAAAGGATGTGCCAACTGTGCAGGATACAGAAATAATGGTCAAGCGGATCAGGAAGGCCCTGAATGACTCGCTTGTGTCAGCATGTCCGAGTACCAAGCCAAGAGGTAAACAGCGACCGCCATGGTGGACCACAGAGATGGTTGGTCTAAGGAAGTACTGCAGAAAATTCTTCAACTGAGCGAAAGCCACAAGAGCCACACCACCCGATTGGGATATCTATAAGGCTGAGCTAAGAAAATATATGGTCGAGCTGAGAAAGGCTCAGAACAAATTCTGGGTGGAATTCTGTAGCACCGTGGAAAATACATTTGCGGCTTCTAGGCTAAGAAAGGTACTGTCTTCGAGACCTATTACGGTGGAGTATATTTAGAAGTCAGAGAATGCATGGACAATGTCTAGTGAGGAAACACTAGAACTACTCGTTGATACACATTTCCCAAGAAATTCTCCAACGGACAACGTGGTGTCACTGGTATGCATTCGTCGGAGGTTATTAGGGAAATTGTGGCTGAGCCGAAAATCCTTTGGGCTATCAAAAGTTTCGATTTCTTTTAAGTCGCCATGCTTTGATGATGTATCAGAGGTTGAATTACAAGCTGTATATGATAGACTGGTTCCTTGGCTTAGGGAGATATACTTTGCTTGTATCAGCATGTCATATATACCTGTGGGTTTGAGGGACACGAAGGCCATTTTCATTCCGTAAGCAGGAAAACCCTACCACACCAAGGCGAAAGATTTTCGTCTCATAAGGCGGTCATTCTCCATGCTGAAGACTCTTGAAAGGTTGATAGAACCATATCTCAGAGCAAAGATCCCTGGAGATCGCCTGTCGCGGAAGCAGCATCATGAATATAGTAAAGGCAAATCCATTGAAACAGCCCTTCACGACCTAGTCGGCTACTTAGAAGGTTCGCTCGCTGTCAAGGAATATATATTTCTTGATTTTGAAGGTGCTTTCAATAATGTTAAACCGACGTCAATCATGAAAGTGTTGGAGTTTCTAGGTATCAACTTTACAGTAAGAAAGTTTATTAATAACTTACTTACTAAACGATGCATTATGGAAGGCGTGGGATCTGTAAATCTGCAAAGACAGAGGAACTGCTCAAGGTGGTGTACTTTCTCCTCTACTTTGGAATATAGCCATTAACAATATATTATTGTCTCTGGAAGAAAAAGGTGTAACAGTGGTCGCGTATGCCGATGACGTGGCAATTGCGGTTAGAGGAAAGTTTCCCAACCATCTTAGATATATACTTCAGGAAGCTTTACACGCTACAGCGAAATGGGCTACCGAAAGTGCTCTAGGTGTAAGTCCATATAAGACGGAAGTGGTTCTTTTAGCAGCAGATTCATGTTACCTACAGTAGCACCTGTCTTCACGAAGAAAAGTATGTTTCATTTGCTGAAAGCGCAAAATACCTGGGTGATTTGCCAGACAGGGAATTGAACTTCAAATCAAACATTTTGTAAAGGGCAAGATATCAACTTTTGCCCTATACACCTTCAATTGGGCCATTGGCGAAAGATGGAGATTTCAATCGCGTACCATGCACTAAGTATATACTGCAGTTGTCAGACCTCTAATGCTATATGGTGTTGTGATCTGGTGGACGGCGCTTATAAAGTTCAATGCATCATGCAAATGATGACTTGTTTGTGCATCAAAGCCGCACTGAGAATGCAAAAAGTGCTGTTGGTGCGCTCAATAACTATGTTTTGCAGGTGTCTCAATCAGATTGTAAAATGCTTCGAAAAAGGGTTTAAATCATGCTGCAGAATACTTTGAAAAAGAAAAAAAAAATATTTTTGATTCTCGGTGTTGGGGCCAGAAAAAGTACATTTATTGTCCGATGTCGCGGCAATTTGGGACAGGGCCCAACACAATTGGCCCTTCGACTTCCTTCTTCAATTCGGTCCAGATTAGGATATAGCTGCCATATAGACCGACATCTCGATTTAAAAAGTGCTGTTGGTGCGCTCAATAACCATGTTTTGCAGGTGTCTCAATCAGATTGGAAAATGTGCTTCGAAAAAGGGTTTAAGTGCATGCAAAAGTTTTTAAATCATGCTGCAGAATACTTTGAAAAACAAAAAAAAAAAAGATATTTTTGATTATAAAAACTAGCATTTCCATGATTAGGCCTGAAATTTATATATCAGCCCTCCTACTCTATTCCTGGTAATAAAAATTATATATATTTCTATTCGGACGATTTTAAAGTAGACGACAAGGTGAGTTTTGGGGTGTACTCTGGAGAACGATTGGCATAAATGTCTTTTGAGACAGCCAGGCAGCCATTAAATATTTGAGGAACATATATCTCAATTCAAAGACCTCGCCGACTGTCGCTTAACTCTCGGTGAAGTGGTTGAACTATTCAAAATGCACCTGTTTTGTGTGCCGTTCCACAAATATATCGCTGGGAATTGTAGAGCAGACGAGCTTGCGAGACCAGAAACTACTTTACACATTCCGGGGAATCTGCTGGTATGCCTCCAGCGAAATGTTAACTGAGTTTTCAGGTTCAGATAAGGCCTGTGCCTGATCGGAAAACATGCTGAGACACTAACGACTTCTGCAGAAGCTATGAGGACGTCGAAGAAGAAGAAACTATAGAACATCTGCAGGGCGTGTGTGTCCCGCACTTTAGGTTCTAATTTGAAAACTTGCCTAACTTTGCGGATGTGAACATTCACAACATTCGCATTTAGACGGTAAGAATCAGAAGGCATCTTCCTACTCCTGTAGGAAGAACCCTCGGTTTCTTGGGCAATTTTTTTCTTGGAATTCGTCATAGAATAACTAAATTTATAAATAGCTCCCCTTGTATTACTTAAAGCAGCCTTAGCTTGTATCCCTAAAACTTCAAACTCTATACAGCCCAGCTAAAAATAATCTAGAAAATTATCTTCTTTTCCCCTTTCCACCTTAAAGGAAGGGGCAGCTCATAGCGCATTGCTTCTTGTTTAACATAATCATCCAATCAGCTAAGCATAATTTTCATAAAATACTCATAAGTTATTTTATGAAATAGTTTGAATTAGTTTTTTATCACCTAAAAATATGACTGCGCAAAATCAAAATCAAAGCCAAAGAAATTTAAATTTGTTCTTCACCACATGCAGCAAAGACTGGTTCTACACAACGTGGGCGATATAAAAAAACAAACAAAAAAAAATGAGAAGTGTTTTTTATGTAAAACAAAAATAAATATAATCTACAATTATAAGCAATTTTTTTTTATAGCACTGAATGTATCCAGTGACTGCACAATTTGTTTTAAAATAAATTTACATAAAATAATTAATTAGATAACATTTTTGGTTGGTTTTGCTGTGCCAATAGGAAATAAAATTTAATTGCTTAAGCATGACCCATAAAGATGATACCTAATCGAGACGTTCAACAATAAAAGTCATCAGTCACCTAATTTGACGATTGTGCAGAGATGCCATTAACAAGCAAAGTGAACGATTTGGAAGTGGTCACCGTCGCATTCATTCGTTGCTTCTAATTAGCCAAAGTGATGAATTCATTGACCAGTTTTCTGTTCTGCCATTCCATTTATCATACCATAACAGATAATTCACTGACCTCTCTCTCCCTCTATTTTTTTTTTTTTTTTGTTATGGGCTCATTTGCCATAATAATTCTCTAGTGGCCCCGTTTGGCTACCGCACTTGCTTCACATTTGACTTCGTTTATGGCTTAAATAAATTTATCTGGCCATTTGAGTTCAACCTCAACTAAGGAGTGGAGGAAAACTTATATTGGTAATTGGTATGATTTCATTCAACGGAAGTTCTGGCCTTTCCTTATTATAGGCTTTAAATAAGAAAGATGTGACATTATTGTCTTTTTGGTGGTAGTCATTAAAACAAAATTGAAAGTTGCAAATATGATGAAGAATTCTAAAGATTTAAAAAATGGAGTAGTACACTCAGAGAAGAAGTTTACTAACTAAATATGTACCAAATTTCCCATGAACATTCCATTAAGGAACAGGGAACACTTCTCTTATATCACTGAGTGCAATTTAAGCTCAATCCGAATGGAGTGCCGCATAGCTACTCCGCTTGGTAGGGAAGTCTTAACATGGCTGGATATCTGTTTGGTCTCTTTTATGTTCATCTTGATGGTCATATTGATTACTTTAGGCTTTTGTTTTTGGAAATGTTTAAGAAATTTTCTTGGAAGAAATGGTTTTTTTTAGGAAACTTCTTGGAAGAGATGGTTTCAATTTGTGGACGATTCAATTTGTGGAAGCTACATGATGCAACCATCGGTACACATTTCGAAATATGACTGCGCTGGCTCACATATTTTCTTATTGCTCAACTAATGTGTACATGCCTGGTAAGAGCGTGCTGAGTTTGGCCAGGCGGAATCTTTTATACCCTCCACCATGGATCGCGTTTGTCGAGTTCTTTGCGCGGTATCTTTTTTTTTTCAAACAAAGAATCATGGAAAAGAGTTGTTATGATATTGGGGATATATAAAGTTATAGTCCGATTCGGACCATAAGTAAATCGAATGTTGCAGACCATAGTAGAAGTCATTGGGTAATATTTCAGTCCATTCAGACAAGAATTGCGCCTTGTAGGGAGAAGTCTCTATGGGAAAAGTCAAGATCCAAGATCGGTTTATATGGCAGCTATACCAGGTTATGAACCGATTTCGACCATACTCGGCACAGTTGTCGAAAGTCATAACAAACAACTTCATGCAAGGTCTCATCCAAATCGGATGAGAAATGCGGCCTCTACTGGCTCAAGAAGTCAAGATCAGAGATCGGTATATTTGGCAGCTATATCAGGTTATGGACTGATTTCAACCGTACTTAGCAGAGTTGTGAGAAGTCTTAACAAAACACTTCATGCAAAATTGCAGCCAAATCGGATGAGAATTGCGCCCTCTAGAGGCTCAAGAATTCAAGACTCCAGATCGGTTTACATGACAGCTATATAAGGTTATGGACCGATTTCAACCATACTTGGCATAGTTATTGGAAATCATGCAAAATTTCAGCTAGATCGGATAAGAATTGCCCCCTCTAGATGCTCAAGAAGTCAAGACCCAAGATCGGTTTATACGGCAACTATATCAAAACATGAACCGATTTGACTCATTTACAATCCCAACCGGCCTACACTAATAAAAAGTATTTGTGCAAAATTTCAAGCAGCTAGCTTTTCTCTTTCGATAGTTAGCGTGCTATCGACTGACGGACGGATGGACGAACTGACGGACGGACGGACATGGCTTGATCGACTTCAAATGTCATGAAGATCATTGTGTTCTATCTTTCGTCTGCTTGATTCTGTTGAGTGTCCAGATCCAAGAACTCTGCGACTAGGATTGGGTTCGAGTCTAGTCTGTTTGGATCTGGGTCTGAGTCTAGTGTGTCTGGCTGGGAAGTTCAACAGGTGACGTGTGTCGTGTGATCCCTGTTCACAATCGCAACATACATCTTGCACGACTGCATCAATCCTTTCTCTGTAGGAATTGAGGCGGCTGCATCTACCGGAACGTAATTGAGCCAGATCTACTCTGTTTTGTTGGGGGAGGTCAATTTCTTTAGGTGCAATGGGATATGGTCTTTCTCCAAGGACTACATTCACCCGGTAGCTATTTACCACATCTGCTACCGTGTCTGCATGAATGTTGTCGAGATCCGCTTGATCTAGAGGTTCTCTCTTGTAGCGCTGAACCACACGCTCTAGATCACGTTGGGCTACCTTAAAGATTTTGGGCGGTGGATATCTATCCACAAGATTATGATTTGGATGGTCTCTGCGATAACAGCCCGAAAGGCATTGCTTAGACAGCATGTAGTTATGTCTTCGCTTTGGTAGGATCTTTGTCTCCTGATGGAGGTGGTCCACATAAGATCTGAGGAGACAGACCGCCACAGTTAGGAGGGCGGCATTATGACAGAACTGAATATTATTCAATTGCGTGTCTATTTTGTCAGGACACCTTATTTTCATGTCCTGCCCTAAAAAGGAGTCATTAAGACGTGATTTGCATCTCCTCCAGTTAGTGCGGCTAAAATAATATTGGAAATTTTGAGTCCTAGATCCATAGAAGTGAGAACAGAAACAAGTACGACCAGGCAGATGGTCGTAGCCAAGATTACAGTTGGATGATTTAAATAATGTGGCACATTAGTAAGTATAATGTCAAGAATTGATGGGCTAGATCTCAAAGAACTAAGTATGTAAGACGGGCTACTTGGATATAGTGCTGAAAAAGGAAGCGTCAGGGTGAGATCGGATATAATATTTCGCTAGGAATTTGCTCTTACATTCCCCAATCTCGGTGCCTACTATTCATTGAGAGCTGTAAGCTGGCAGTGTTGCATTTTTCAACGCAATGCTCAACATTTCTCATTCTGTTTCGGCCTTTTCAGTCTACCCCTTCGAATGTACCCACACGTTTACCCTTCCAATCAACCCCTTCACAATATTTCCCATCCAACTATGTTTATCAACCCCCCCTTAAATGACTACTAAAGCTCTTTTGGAATTTTAATACCCATTTATTAGCATGTAAATTTATACAAAATCAGTGTTCATTCAAAATTTACAACTTCCAATGAAAATACTATAATTTAATAATTTGAATTTGATTTTGAATATTTATTAATAGCCACCTTGTGACGTCACCCATTAAAGTTAAACTGTTATATGAATGGGTGTGTCCACATTTCGTTTCGTTTTTACTGTCAATTTAGCCTTTAAAGTCGACCGCTAACTGTGATGCTTTGTTTGGTGTTGTATATAACCAATTAGCAACAAATGTCAATGCTAATGTTAAATGGATGTCTAAATGTTAGACTGTTAGGTTGGACGGCCTGACTGACGGACTGAAAGACAGACAACGGAAGAAATATCAAATGAGCAGCCAGACAATGTGACTGAGTGGTTTTTGGCAAGTTGATTTGTCAGAGAAATGATATCGAAAGGGAAATGGAAATTTTGCATATATAGGGTTTTCCAATAAGAGGTGTTAGTCGGTAGTTAAAGAAAATTTTAATTTTTTGAAATGATTGAATGTTTATTTCATAATGAGGAGAAAGGTATGCCGTAAATGAAAAGGAACATCAGCCAAAGTGCCACCACACAACCACGCTTATAGGACCATACCGGGTGATTCAAACTAACACCTCTTTTTGAAAAACCCATATTACATTACTTCGATAGCTACCACTATAGGATTGCAGTCTGCTATCAGAGTCAGACGGTTTCGTCCATTGTGATTCCACAGAAACAGGAGAAGGAAGATGCGTTCCAATACCTACCGTTTAATACAGATCGTTTTTAAAAGCCCTACAACTTGCGAATGGTCACATCCATATTTGGATATAGCTGCGACCGATTTTCCGAAAAAGGGTCTAATGCTCATAAAAACTTTATTTTTATGACCATTATCCGATTTCGCTGAAATTTGAAACAGTGAGTAGGTTAAGGCTTCCCGACAACTGATCCGAATATGGTACACATCGGACCAGATATAGCTAACATATAGACCGATCTCCCAACAAAGGTTCTGAAGGCCATAAAAGCTGTATATATTACCCGATTTCGCTGAAATTTTAAATAATGGGTTATTTTAAGTCTCCCGACATCTGACCCAAATATGGTTCAAATCGGATTATATTTAGATATAGCTACCGTATAGACTGATCTCCCGATAAGGGAGATCCGATTTCGCTGAAATTTGAAATAGTGCGCAGTTTTAAGCCTTTCTATATCCGAAAAAATAGGGTACAGATTGGACTATATATAGATATAGCTGCCATATAGACCGATATCCAGATAAAGGGTCTGAAGCCCATAAAATCTTTATTTTGTAACCGATTTCTCTGAAATTTGAATCAGTGGGAAGTTTTACGCCTCCCAACATAGGACCTAAATATGGTTCAGATCGGATTATATTCAGATATAGCTGCCATATTGACCGATCTGCCGATAAAGGGTCTGAAGCTCATAAAAGCTCTATTTATTACCCGATTTTGTTGAAATTTGAAACGGTGGGAAGTTTTAGGTCTCCCGACATTCGTCCCAAATATGGTTTGTATCAGACAATATTTAGATATGGCTTCCATACAGAGCGATCTGCCGATAAAGGATCTGAAGCCCATAAAAGCTTTATTATACCCTCCACCATAGGATGGGGGTATACTAATTTCGTCATTCTGTTTGTAGCACCTCGAAATATGCGTCTTAGACCCCATATATTCTTGATCGTCATGTCATTTTAAGTCGATCTAGCCATGTCCGTCCATCTGTCCGTCCGTCCGTCTGTCGAAAGCACGCTAACTTTCGAAGGAGTAAAGCTAACCGCTTGAAATTTTGCACAAATATTTTCTATTTGTGTAGGTCGGTTGGTATTGTAAATGGGCCAAATCGGTCCATGTTTTGATATAGCTGCCATATAAACCGATCTCGGGTCTTGACTTCTTGAGCCTCTAGAGAGCGCACTTCTTATCCGATTTTACTGAAATTTTGCACGTAGTGTTTTGGTAGCACTTCCAACAACTAAGCTAAGTATGGTTTACAATGGTTCATTTTTTGATATAGCTGCCATATAAATCGATCTTGGGTCTTGACTTCTTGAGCCTCTAGAGGGCGCAATTCTCGTCCGATTTTACTGAAATTTTGCACGTAGTGTTTTGGTAGCATTTCCAATAACTGTGTTTAGCATGATTCAATTTGGTTCATTGTCTGGTATAGCTGTCATGTAAACCGATCTTGGATCTTGAATCGTGAGCCAATAGAGCGCGCAATTCTCAACAGATTTGGCTGAAATTTATCATGAGGTGTTTTGTTATGACTTCCAATAACTGAGCTAAGTATGCCGTAAATCGGTGTAGAACCTGATATTGCTGCCATATAAACCGATCTGGGATTTTGACTTCTTGAGGTTCTAGAGGGCGGGATTATCATCCGATTTGGCAGAAATTTTGTACAACGGCTTCTCTCATGACTTTCAACATCTAATATGGTCGGGATCGATCAATAGCTTGATACAGCTCCCATATAAACATATCTCTCGACTTTGCGTCTTGATGACTTCTACAATGTTCAGCATTCATTTATGGTCCGAATCGGACTACAACTTGATATAGCTCCAATAGCATAACAGTTCTTAATCAATATTCTATGTTTGTCTAAAAAGAGATGCAGCGCATAGAACTCGACAAATGCGATCAATGGTGGAGGGTATATAAGATTCGGCCCGGCCGAACTTAGCACGCTCTTACTTGTTTTAATTCAAACTGAAATTTAATTTAGTTTGAATTAATTCTTTGAATGCACCAAGTGTGCTGCCATGAACATCCCATTAAGGCACAGGGTGCAGTGAAGTCTTTTTCAAGTTTTAGCTTTTTTATTATTATGTTTTTTTTTTTTTGTTTTACTGCATTTTGTTTCTCATCAATACCTTCATGCATGAGTTCAATATTTAATTCGGTCTAGTTTGTTAAGTAGGATTATGATAATTCCACTATTCTTGAATATTAGAACAGAACTGAAAACTACCACCATATTCTTTTTATTTGAATATATATTAATATGTGTTAAATTAATTGGCACATAAATCAGGGGCCATTTAGATGAGCGATAAATGTTAAATCATGAAAAATTCTGAATGATTTGAAGTAGTGCGGTAATCAAGATTTTTTTTTTTTTTTTTTGCGAATACAATTCAAAAAACTAATCATATTTTATAATTTTTGTAATATTAGCTGAGCTGCATAACGAAATGAAACTAAAATCATGTTTTGGTCACATTGAAGTTGAGATGATAATTAATAGCAAAAATCATATAAAAAGTCAAGCATGCAAAAAGATCACCAAACAGTCATCAAGCGTCTAACTAGCAAAAGCTTAAGGAAAACTAACACAAAAAAAAACCCCAACAAAATGTTCAAATTCGTAAGTTTCTTGGAGGGTTTACTTCCGCGATTTAAAATCTTGGGGAAAAAATTGAATTTTCAAATCCTTTTGGCGTTTAGGTTGTCTTGTGCACCTTAATCGTTGCTGCCTCAGCTATCTCCAAATTCGGTGGTCGTGGTGGTGGTGGCCATCACAGCTCTGCCTCAACAGATGATGCCCATGCTGAAGTAACCCATTTTGCCTCTGATGTTCGTGCCGATGGCTTCGATTATACCTTTGATACCACAAATGCCATTCATGCCGCTGCCTCCGGCAATGCCAATGGTGATATTCAAGGTGACTTCAGTTGGATCTCTCCCGAGGGTGAGAATGTT
Organism: Stomoxys calcitrans; assembly: GCF_963082655.1. NCBI lineage: Eukaryota > Metazoa > Arthropoda > Insecta > Diptera > Muscidae > Stomoxys > Stomoxys calcitrans. The sequence goes on along the minus strand of NC_081556.1, from coordinate 35,464,234 downwards.
GCCGTCCAATATGTGGCCGATGAAAATGGCTATCAACCCAGCAGTGATGTTTTGCCTACTCCCCATCCCATTCCTGAGGCCATCTTGAAGGCTTTGGAATACATTCGCACTCATCCCTCCAAGGAATAAAGTGGCATAGCCTATGGACACTACTTTCTAAGTGAGAGTAAACTGAAACTTTTTTATTTAATTGTTATCTACTATTTATATTGTATATAAAAGTTTTATATGGCTAACCAGAAATACATAAAAAAATTTTAAACGACATACAGGTTTCTCCTATTAATTTTTAAGAAAAGAAGTGATATTGAAAATGTTAACTAAAAATGGAAAAACTATTCATTACTCCCGATATTAGGAGGCCACCATATCGCAGAGGTTACCATGTACGCTTATGACGCTGAATGCCAGGGTTTGAATTCTGGCGAGAACATCAGAAAGAAATTGTCAACGGTGGTTATCCCCTGGCTACATTTGTGAGCTACTATGCCATGTTAACTTCTGCCCAAAGAAATGTCGCAGGTCGCATATCGGTTATAAAAAGCAGATCCCTAATCATTGGGCTTGAAACTTAAATTGAACAGCACCCATTGAAATGTGAGAAGTTTACCGCTGTTACTATTCTGTTCGAAAAGCTTACACTGCTTAGAGGGATTTGGAGCCCAAATTAAAGGAACAGTTTAAGGATCATGGTCAGTAGATGGGAGCAGAAACGTCTGAATGTTCCTGCAAAAAGGTGCATTAGCGACAGACCAAGGCCTCTGGTGGGAATTGAACCAACAACCTCCGCACCGGCAATCCGAGCACGATTCCAACTCGGCTACCGGGGTGAATAAAATAGAATATGTGTTTTGATGCAAAATCCCAGTAAGCCGAAGGTGTAATCACTCAACATTCTTAGCCTTTAATGGAAACCTGGCAATACCCGGTTTAACTGAGAGATATTAAATCCCGGACTATAGACACCGTCTTTGAACGAAATCACTCTGCAGTTGTAAAAGGAAGCGTAATATCAGGCACTAGTTCTCGATTAGAACTTTACTGGAATGGGAAAACGGAGAAAAGAAACGGAGAGTTTTACGCATCCTGAAAAGCCATTCTCACTCAGAGATATGGAGATACTGATATGGTCGAAGGCATACCAGCGAGTTCGAGAAGGTGTAAATACTGGCCTTCATTGGTATCATAGAAGTTATGAGATTCATACCACAGGCGGGTTTTGTAGCGATGATGGATATGCAACCTATTCAGGTCTATAAATTAAATTGCACCGTCAGGATTCGTTTGGACTGAGAAAGCTCGTCATGATGAAAAATGATGGATGGGACCACAGTTCTATTATGGGTGTTAATGATGCGGCGGGCAGACTGCCTGGCACCGGGATTCTTTCAAGGTAAGATCTTCAGGATTTGATTTCTCGAAAGAGACGTTTGGAAGTCTGATGCTGCTTTTGTGAGGAAAAGAAGAACTCGGTGCAGTTGTAAAAGGAAGCGAAATATCAAGGTACTAGTTCTCGATTAGAACTTTACTGGAAGAGGAATACCGAGGAAAACACGGAGAGTATTACCCATCCTGAAAATCCGTTCTCACTCAGAGATATTGATATACATACAGGGCACTGGTATGGTTGAAGGCAAACCAGCGAGTTCGAGAGTGTGTAAATATTGGCCTCCAATGGTATTATAGGAGCGATAAGATTCACACCACAGGCAGGGTTTGAAGTGATGATGGATATGCAACCTATTCAGGTCTATATATGAAATTGCACCCTCTGGATTCGCTTGGACTGAGAAAGCTCGGCGTGATGTAAAATGATTACCCGGTACAGGATAACTATGAGCATCACACAAGCTGGAACTTTGAACTTTAATCTGTGTCATGTTCTACGTCTAGCGTCATAGGCGGACATGCTAACCTCTGCGCTACGGTGGCCTCCATTGCATATTTAAAGGCGCTAATAACTCGCCTTGTCATATTGAGTATTTCAGGCACTCAGTATTTAAGAAAGAACCGTCGCCGCCCGTCGTCTCACTGAGTCGCTCCACTCGATATCGCTGGTAGGCCGCAACTGCAGTTGCAACAATTCCATATACCAAGCAATCCACTATCTGTAACCTGTGGACTCGCCCGGTAGCTCTCGACTGAGTTGCTCGGAATGACGATAAACAACACACAAATCAAAGCTTATAGCTGCAACTCGTGTGATGCTTAGTGTGATTTAGATTTAGTGATTTAGTTCCCTAGATCATTTACTTTACTAGTTAATTAACTTAGGTAGTCGCCATGAACTGTCTAGCAGTGTAAGAAGGACACTAACGCCTTCTCTGAGGATGGCACATTCCACAACGTTTGGGGGCCTAGCCATAACGGAGTAAAGGCGAATGAAAAGGCAGACGATATGGCGGTGAAGGCCAGAGAACTGCCGTCGATAAACTTGGTTAACCCGAAGGCTTTCGGGTCGACGCAGTCCTATTTAAGGGCATGGGCGAAACAGTCTGTAGGATGTCGAAAATCCTATAGGGTGATCCAGTTCGTAAGAAGACGAGGCTATTACTGAAAAGGAGTAAGAAGGAGGTCAGTATAGCTTTTGGTGTCATAGCAAGACATATAAGACTGCGAGGTCACTTATGCAAAATCCTTGCAGCAAGTGATACCAAGTGTAGGCCATGCGGGGAAGATGATGAGACGTTGGAGCATTTCCTATGTCATTGCCCGGTTTTCGCTGCTAACAGACTCAAGTGGTGACACGATACTAGACATAAACCAACTTAAGGGAGGGGTATGGAAAACAACTAAGGATTTTGTAAGTAGCACAGAATTCTTAACATAAAAATTTTCGTTTTCTAGGTTACTTTTTAGTTTTTTAAAGCACACAACAAGCCGATTACTAGCTGAAGTGTATGTCTATAGTGTCATGGGGCAGATTAATATCAGCACCCTAACCTTTCCTAACCTACTTCGCTAGTCAGTGCTTTGACTTGTTTAGTTCCTTCACTAGTTCATGTTCTTTACTAGTTGGTTTTCTTCACTAGCTCCTTTCCTTACATGGTTCAATACCTTCTTTAGTTTATTTCCTTCATTAGTTCATTTCTTTTATTAGTTCATATTCTTCGCTAGTTAAATTCCTTCACTAATTCATTTCCTTTTCTAGTTCATCTTCCTCACCAGTTCATTTCCATCACAAGTTCTTTTACTTCACTAGTTAATTCACCTCATTTCCTTCACTAGTTCGTTTCCATCACCAGTTCTTTTTCGTCACTTGTTCATTTTCTTTACTTATTCATTTCCATCATTAGTTAATTTCCTTCAATGGTTCATTTCCATCACTAGTTCAATTGCTTCAATGGTTCATTACCTTCTTTAGTTTATTTCCTTCACTAGTTCATTTCTTTTACAAGTTCATCTCCATCACTAGTTGAATTCCTTCACTAATTCAATTCCTAGTTCATTACCTTTTCCTCACAAATTCATTTTCGTCACTATGCATTACCTTCTCTAATTAATTTCGTGAAATATTTCATATTATTTATTAATTAATTTCCTTTACTAGTTCTTTTTCTTCACTAGTTCGTTTCCTTCACTAGCTCCTTTCCTTCATTGGTTCATTACCTTCTTTAGTTTATTTCCTTCACTAGTTCATTTTCTTCGCTAGTTAAATTCCTTCACTAATTAATTTCCCTTTCTTGTTCATCTCCCTCACAAGTTTATTTATTTCACTAGTTCATATAGTTCACTAGTTCATTTCCTTCACTATTTCATTTCCATCACCAGTTCTTTTTCGGCACTAGTTCATTTTCTTTAACAATTCATTTCCATCACTAGTTCATTTCCATCATTTGTTAATTTCCTTCAACTGTTTATTACCATCTCTGGTTCATTTCCTTCACTAGTTAATTTCCTCACTAATTCATTTTATTCACTATGCATTACCTTCTCTATTTAATTTCGTGAAATATTTCATATCATTTTCTAGTTCATTTGCTTTACTAGTTCATTTTCTTCACGAGTTCGTTTCCCCCTCAAGGTCCTTTCCTTCAATGGTTCATAACGTTCTTTAGTTTATTTCCTTCACTAGTTCATTTCTTTTACTAGTTCATCTTCTTCGCTAGTTGAATTCCTTCACTAATTCATTTTCTAGTTAATTTCCTTTTCTAGTTCATCTTCTTCACCAGTTCATTTCCATCACAAGTCCATTTACTTCATTAATTCATTTCCTCACTAATTCATTTTCTTAGTTCTCTTCTCTAGTTCATTTAGTGTATTTTATATCTTTTGCTAGTTCATTTCGTGCATTTCATATCATTTACTACTTCATTTCCTCTACTAGTTTATTTCCTTCATTAGTTAATTTACTTCACTAGTTATTTCCTTCATTAGTTTATTTCCATCACTAGTTTATTTCTATCACTAGCTCATATCCTTCATTGTACAATACCTTCTCTAGTACATTTGCTACACTAGTTAATATCCCTCACTAGTTCGGTTCCTTCACTAGTTCATTTACTTCACTAGTTCATTCCCTTCAGTAGTTCATTTCCTTCAGAAGTTCATTTCCTTCACCGCTATAGAGTGTCTCTTCCTGTCTCTTTTTGATCGTTGGTCAATGGCCCGTTATATTGAACTAGTTCGTTCGTGAAATACACTACTACTCATTAGTATGTCTTTTCAAGCCTTTGCAAAGCTTTGGTCCCGTAAGCAAAATCAAACTACAAAATTTTTATGTACAAACTGAAATTAGGGAAAAGAAATTTTAACTTTTTAAAAGCAATTAAATTTTTAATCAATATTTTTTTCAACATCGTCACTTTGATCACTTAAAAACGTTTGCCAAATTTCTTGGCTGGTTTCGAGGCAATAGATCTAACAGGGCTCGAGTATTGGCCTTGATTAGAATCCTCCGAACTGGGATGGCTGCGAAGATATTCCAAAGATTTCAAAATGGCTTCTGGAATTGGTGGTGGAGTGGGCAACAAATCTCCCTGGGGTTGATAGCCATTCTCATCGGCCACATATTGAATAGAAATATGTTCACCCTCGGGAGAAATCCAACTGAAGTCACCTTTGATGTCACCTTGAGCGGCACCAGAGGCAGCAGCCTGTATGCCATTGCTGGTATCGAAAGCATATTGGAAGCCATCTTCACGAACATCCGAGGAGAAAGAGTTTACTTGGGCATGGGCATCATCACTGGAAGCGGAACTATGAGAAGCCGCAGGCCGACTGTTAGAGGACTTGTAGGCATTGGGTTTGGAAACCGCAGAAGCAGCCACAATTAAGGCACAAAGAACAATCTACGAAGAAAAGGAAAAATCAGTTTAAGGCTTCTTAAACCTTTTTTATTTCTTAATACTTACAAATTTGTACATTTTGTTTTGTTTGCTTTATCTTCGATACTTTCAAACTGATGCGGATTCTCAAGATGTGCTCCTATTTTATGTGATTTTATTTCTTGCTACAAATTCGGCTTCCTTAGCCAAGAATACCTTAAGCAGTATAACAGTTTAGCATAGGATTTCTAAACAAGCCTTTGACAAAAAAGCTCTAACAAACCTTTGATTAATTGCAACGCTTGAAAGTTGTTTATTTTTTTCATGCATATAAAACAGTTTGGAAGTCGCTTTTTTGGGATATCCAAAAAAAAATGATTTGCTAAAACTAAATTTGCCAAAACTTTAGTTTAATATATTCGGGTTTTTTCGCATGCTAATATTTTTTATGACAAATTTTTTCATTCATGTTGTCCATTTATAATGGGTCATAGATTTTAAAGTAGGCTTTTTAGCATCACCGTTCCCAAAATGTTAATCTTTAGATTAAATGTTTAGTGTGTTTTTTTAATGATTATCAAGATGTCATAGTTCAAAAGCAATCTACTTCAATCTATTTCAGGCTTTTAGGCCTTTAGTTTTAGCCAAAAAGAGGCTGAAGAAGCAAAGGCGGCTCATAATATCTGTAAAACCGGTTAAGGAAACTTTGTCTCTGAATCTACTACATAGAAATGGATTTCCTGAATGAAAAGTGGATACCCCTCGCTTTTCAGGAAGTGGATGACAGAAATCGGAACAATGGTTAGGTTAGGTTAGGTTGAAAGGAGGGTGCATATATATAGACATACACCTAAGCCAGTAATCGGCTTGTTGTACGCTCTAAAAAACAAAACCTAACCTCGAAAAAGAAAATCTATATTAGGAATTCCGTGCTTCTTACATAATCCTTAATTGTTTTCCATTCCACGCCCCTAAGTTGGTTCATGTATGGTATTGTGTCTTCACCTATGTGCCGGTATCTGTTAGACACGAAAGCCCGGCAATGACAAAGGAAATGCTTAAACGTCTCATCATCTTCCCCGCATGCCCTACACATGCTGTCACTTGTCGTACCGATTTAACATAAGTGAGCTCGTAGTCCTGTGTGTCCCATTATGATACCAGTAGCTATACTGACCTCCTTCTTACTTCCTTGCAGTTAGCCTCGTCTTTTCACGATCTGGAACCCCCCCATAGGATTTTTACCATCCTATCGACCGTTTCGCTGTTCCACAAGGTTGCATGCGTATTCATCGTCCACGCTCTTAACTCGGACCGCGTCGATCCGGAACAATAGTCCATAGAAAAAATTATTATTATATTATTTCACTAGCTGAACAGGGCCCGCTCCGCTGCGTCTTCTTTAACTCTCTAGTGTCTTTTTAGGGTGGGGACACTTCGCTCTGAATGTGTATGTCAAATTCGTGCCTATTACGCTGAACGCCTGCGTTCAAATCCTGGCGAGAACATCGGACAAATTTTAAAGCGGTGGTTATTCCCTCTTAATGAAGGCGACATTTGCCATACATGGTAATTTAAAAAATTCTCCCTAAAGAGGTGTCGCACTACGGCACGCCATTCGGACTCGGCTATCATTAAGTTTAAATTTGTTAGAGTGACCCCCTATACTTCGATTTGATCTTGTATGCCAGATTCGTAATCTGCTGCCGAATACCTTTCATTAGAGGCCCATATTGACATGGACGTCCAATATGTCTGTATAGGGGAATTTTGGGGTTGGGGCGGCCCGATGAGGATAAATGTCCTCAGTTTGGCCTGGTCGAATCTTGTATACCCTACACCTTGGATCGCATGTGTGAATTTGTTTCGACGGTTTCCCTAAGAAATGATAATGAGATGAAAGCAATAAATCCCAAAGATTTTTATACCCTCCACCATAGGATGGGGGTATACTAATTTCGTCATTCTGTTTGTAACACCTCGAAATATGCGTCTAAAACCCAAAAAAGTATATATATTCTTGATCGTCGTGAAGAAGTAAAGCTAGCCGCTTGAAATTTTGCACAAATATTTCTCATAGGTGTAGGTCGGTTGGGATTAAAAATGGGCCAAATCGGTCCATTTTTTGATATAGCTGCCATATAAACCGATCTTGGGTCTTAACTTCTTGTTAGAGTGACCCCCTATACTTCGATTTGATCTTGTATGCCAGATTCGTAATCTGCTCCCGAATACCTTTCATTAGAGGCCCATATTGACATGGACGTCCTATATGTCTGTATAGGGGAATTTTGGGGTTGGGGCGGCCCGATGGGTACTTCGACCCAAATTTTAAAACCATATTAGTATTCTGTTTTCGAATACCTTCCATTTGATACCCATATTGTCCCGATCGGACCTCTTTTGATTTTAGGTGGTGTTTTTGGGTAAGGGGGAGGGTCCGCCCCCTTCCGAAATCAACAAATTATAAAGCCTATTTCTCCTTCCTGACCATATTCGCAATCTCCTCCCGAATACCTTTCATTTGACTCCCATATTGTCATGATCATCCAATAAACCTATTTTAGGGGATTTTGGGGTTGGGCCGGCCCCTTCGTTAATTGGACCTAAAATTCGTGCTCTACTGGTCAATACCTTTCATTTGAGTCCCATATTCTCCCTGTCGGACCACTTTTATTTTTGGGTAGTACTTTTGTGATAAGGGGGTCCGCCCATCTACCTATATCGAAAAATTATATAGCCTATGTTTCCTTCCAGACCAACCTACACAATCTGTGAAAATTTCAAAGTAATCGGTTCAGCCGTTTTTGAGTCTATACGAAACAAAAAAACAAACATACAAACATAAATACATTTTTATATATAAGATTCTATACTTCTACAATATGTATTTAAGAATTCATATCGGAAGATCTATTTATTTTCGGTCCATGAACCATAATTTGCCCGATTACTGGAAATCATACCACAATATCAAAAGTAAAATTTTAAGTAATTTATTGAACCATATTTCTGCTTGTTTCCATAAATGAAACCAAAAAAATCGATAAATAATGAAATTTTTTGAAATATATTGCCAATTAAAATAGAATTTCACAATTTGCCACCATAAATTTGCCATTGATGTTCCTCGACTTGAGTTTCATTTGCGTCATTCACATACCATACCACCACTACCACCATTAGACATTTGGAGACAGTCCATCTTTCCCCACTGTTTCTTGAAAGAAATATCATATATTTCATACCACGATTGCAAACTGGATGCTGAAGAGTAAAATCTCATAGTACTCCATATATGTCAGATACTTATTATACGAAAACAAGTATAAATGTTCTTAGTTTGGCCTGGTCGAATCTTGTATACCCTACACCTTGGATCGCATGTGTGATGTTGTATGCAAGGTTTCACTAAGGCAGAAACTAAGAAATGATAATGAGATGGAAAGCAATAAATCCCAAAGATTTTTATACCCTCCACCATAGGATGGGGGTATACTAATTTCGTCATTCTGTTTGCAACACCTCGAAATATGCGTCTAAGACACCATAAAGTATATATATTCTTGATCGTCGTGAAGGAGTAAAGCTAGCTGATTAAAATTTTGCACAAATATTTCTCATAGGTGTAGGTCGGTTGGGATTATAAATGGGCCAAATCGGTAAATTTTTTGATATAGCTGCCATATAAACCGATCTTGGGTCTTAACTTCTTGAGCCTCTAGAGGGCGCAATTCTCGTCCGATTTGGGTGTAAATTTGCATGAGATGTTTTATTATGACTTCCAACAACTATGCTGAGTTTGGTCAAAATCGGTTCATAGCCTGATATAGCTGCCATATAAACCGATCTTGGGTCTTGACTTCTTGAGCTTTTAAATGGCGCAATTCTCGTCCGATTTGACCGAAATTTTCGACGTAGTGTTTTGATATCACTTCCAACATTTGGGCGATGTATGGTCCAAATCGGTCCATAACCAGATATCGGTGCCATATAAACCGATCCTGGATATTGACTTCTTGAGCCGCTAGAGGGCGCAATTATCATCCGATCTGAAATTTTGCGTGAGGTGTTTTGATATGACTTCCAAAAACTGCGATAAATATGGCGCAAATCGGTACATAACCTGATATAGCTGCCATATAAACCGAACTGCCTCTAGAAAGAGCAATTCTCATCCGATTTAGCACAAATTGTGTACAACGGCCTCTCTCATGGCCTTCAATATACGTGTGCTATATGGTCTGAAGCGATCTATAGCTTAATACAGCTCCAATATAAACCGATCTCGCGATTTTGCTGTCTGAGCTCCTACAAGGCGCAATTCTTATCTGAATGGTCTGATATATTACATGTTCTGCATTCAATTAATTTCTGGTCCGAATCAGACTATAACTTGGTATAGCTCCAATAGCATAACAGTCCTTATTCATTGTTCTTTGTTTGCCTACTGCGCAAAGAACTCGACAAATGCGATTCATGGTGGAGGGTATATAAGATTTGGCTCGGCCGAACTTAGCACGCTCTTACTTGTTTTATATTGGGTTGCCCAAAAAGTAATTGCGGATTTTTTAAAAGAAAGTAAATGCATTTTTAATAAAACTTAGAATGAACTTTAATCAAATATACATTTTTACACTTTTTTTCTAAAGCAAGCTAAAAGTAACAGCTGATTACAGAGTCACAAGCTGTGAAAAAAAATATTTAACGCCGACTATATGAAAAATCCGCAATTACTTTTTGGGCAACCCAATATATTTCGATTAGGATTGGGTCCTTGGCTCAAGGTATCATGTCAAGATATACGTTTATATGGGAACTATGTCAGGTTATGTTGAATGAATTTCAGCTCAATCAGATAAGAAATGTGCCCTCTAGATGCTCATTACTACTGAGCCTCTAGAGGGCACATTTCTTATCTAATTGAGCTGAAATTCATTCAACATAACCTGACATAGTTCCCATATAAGTTCGGACAATCGGTTTATATGGAAGCTAAATCAGGTTATTCGGAACCAACGTAGCGCAGAGGTTAGCATGTCTGCCTATGGCGTTGAACGTCTGGGTTCAAATCCTGGCGGGAACATCAGAAAAAATTTTCATCGATGGTTATCCCCTCCTAATGCTGGCGACATTTGTGAGGTACTATGCCATGTTAAAACTTCTCCCCATAGAGGTGTCGCACTGCGGCACGCCGTTCAGATTCGGCTATATCATTGAACTGAAAATTTGAATCGGACACCACTTAGTGATAAGTGAGAATTTTGCCCCAGTTCCTTAGTGGAATATTCATCGGCAAATTTGCATTTGCAATGGAATATTCATGGACAAATTTGTTGTTGTACACATATCCGTCGATTTCCCCTTGTCAAGGATGTATATACTTTGTTGGATATATATACTTTCGAAGAGTAACCAACGGAATGATCAAACAGGTATACCACTTTCGTATGGTAGAGGGTATAACAAGTTTCAAAAGTATTTTTTGAGCATTTCGGTCATTAGCAACTCTTCAGTGGCTTTGAAATAACTGCGATGCTTGTTAGAGACTATGTCATATTGGCAGATATCCATAGATTTGGATTTTGCTGAATTTTTGCACAATTCTCATGCAGAGAAAGGATTAAATTTCTAATGATGCTAGCACTCACAAATAAAGCTTCTAGTCAAAAGAGACTTTACTAGGAAACGGAAAAAAGCAAAATTTTTCTGGTAAAAGTGTTGTTACAAATCACATTTAATGTTCAAATCCATCTTTGAGTAATCATTTCAATACTTTAATTTCTGTTGATATTCATGGTCATGGTCATTAGCTCGGCACACTCCTTTTGGGGAGAAACTATGTAAAATATAATTCACTGACCAGCTGTAATAGTCAACCATAATAAATAGAAAGACTACACAAGAGCTCGTGTGTGTAGGTGCCAACAACAAAAATATGCACCAAGAAGTGGTTAGTTCGCATTCAGTTGTGAAACTCCAAAAGAAAAACATAACTGACTAAAGTGCATCACATTGGTGATGTTTGTGAACTATTGAAGCTGTTATCAGTAATCAACTGACTTATTCAATTTCTGGTGATATTCATTCTTATGATCATAAGCTGGACTTGCTCCCCTTTGGGAGAAATAACGTAAATTTTAAAACATTTTTATATCCTTCTGCTCGATTTACCAGTACGGGGTCGTGGGTTCAGTTCCGATCAGAGGCTTCTCTACCGCTACTGTGGTATCTCAATGAACTAAAATGGTCTAAGCCTGTCTCTTTGGAACAAGTAAAAACATGCTAAGTTCGGTCGTTCCGAACATTGGCCACTCACCATCATGGATAAAATAGCCATCCTCTTTTATAACAACTCCACTACCATATCTATAGTAATAAGCAAATGGGGGCTGGTTATACAAATCACAGTTTCAGCGAAATCGGGCAACAAATCCACTTTTTATGGCATTAAGACTCTAATTTGGAAGATAGGTCCATATGACAAATTGCAAATTTTGCCCATGAACATTCCTCTAAGGAACAGGGGCAAACTTGTCACATATCAATGAGTGCAGTCCGATTCAAGTTTAATCTCAATGATAGGGGGCCTCCTTTTTATAGCTGAGTCCGAATGGCGTGCCGCAGTGCGACACCTAGGTCTATATGACAGCTATATCTAAATATAGTCTGATATGGACCATATGCTGGTCGAATAACGGCAGAGCTTTATATGGCAGCTATATCTGAATATAAACCGATCTGAACTATATTTGAGTCGGATATTGGGAGGATTAAACCACCTCACTAGTTCTAGTGTCAACGAAATCGCATAATAAATGCGGCTGTTACGGTCTTAAGACCCTAAACTGGCATATCGGTCTATACGACAGCTACATGAAATATGGTCTGATATTGACCATATTCGTTAGGAATATTAGGACCCCTAGTATATCTTAATGTCAGTGAAATCAGACAAAAACAAGTAAAAAGACATTAAGTTTGGACGGGCCGGTCTTTGGATACTCACCACCTCGGGTATATATGTAAAACCCATTTCGTCACAATCCGGTGATTCGGCACGGACGTTGAGTGGTCTAATATATTTGTCACTATTCAATTTTGTAGAAGAAAATATTGGTATTCGTTAGGAATATTAGGACCCCTAGTATATCTTAATGTCAGTGAAATCAGACAAAAACAAGTAAAAAGACATTAAGTTTGGACGGGCCGGTCTTTGGATACTCACCACCTCGGGTATATATGTAAAACCCATTTCGTCACAATCCGGTGATTCGGCACGGACGTTGAGTGGTCTAATATATTTGTCACTATTCAATTTTGTAGAAGAAAATATTGGTCGTTTTAGCAGATATATCCAATTATAAACCGATCTGAACCATATAAAGGTCGGATATTGTGAGGCTCAGAAAAACTCACTGTTTCAAATTTCAGCCAAATCGGTTAAAAAATAAAGCTTTTATGGGCTTCAGACCCTTTGTCGGCAGATCGGTCTATATTACAGCTATATCTAAATATAGTCCGATCCGCACCATATTTTGGCCGGATATTGGGAGGCTTAAAACTACGCTCTAGTCCAAATTTCAGCGAAATCAGATAAAAACTAAAGTTTTTATGGCCTTTAGACCCTTTATCGGGAGATCGGTCTATATGGCAGCTATATCCAAATATAGTCCGATCTGAACCATATTTAGGTCAGATGTGGGGAGGCTTAAATACACTCACTGTTTCAATTAAGGTTAGCCGCTTGAAATTTTGCACAGATACTTAATATTGACGTAGGTCGTTGTGGTTTGCAAATGGGCTATATCGTTTCAGATCAGGATATAGCTCCCATATAAATCGATCTCCCGATTTGACTTCTTGAGCCCCTGGAAGCCGCAATTTTTGTCCAATTTGGCTGAAATTTAGCATGCGGTATTCTGTTATGATCTCCACCAACTGTATAAAGTACGATTCAAATCGGTCTTTAACCTGATATAGCTCCCATATAAACCGATCTCCCGATTTGACTTGTTGAGTCCCTGGTGTTCTCAGCCGATTTGGCTGAGATTTTGCATGTAGTGTTCTCTTATAACTTTCAACAACTCTTCCAAATACGATCCAAATCAGTCTATAACCTAATATAGCTCCCATATAAACCGATCTCATGGTTTGACTTTTTGCGCCATTACAAGCCGATATTTCGTCCGATTTGGTTGAAATTTTGCATGCGGTGTTCTGTTACGACTTCCACCAATTGTGCCAAATACGGTCCGAATTGCTCAATTACCCGATATAGCTCCAATATAAAGCGGTCTCTCGATCATCTTTGTTCTGTTCCTAATTTTTATGGTTTGACAGAAGTTTGGTATGTAGAATAAAGTTATGCCCTTCAACTAAATTTATTTTGTATTAATTTTTTGCGGAATCCATGGTGGTGTGTTCCCAAGATTCGGTCCGGCCGAAATTAGCACGCTTTTACTTGTTTTTGATTCACTGTGCGTCGAAGCATTCCTTACGTCATTGCCCGGCTTTGGCGGCTAATAGACACCGGCACTTAAGTGAGAACACAATGCTATACATGAACCGACTTAAGGGGGTGGTATGGAGAACAATGAAAGATTTTGTAAGTTGCATGGAATTCCTTATTTTTTCTTTTTTATACCCTCCACCATAAAATGGGGGGTATACTAATTTCGTCATTCTGTTTGTAACTACTCGAAATATTCGTCTGAGACCCCATAAAGTAAATATATTCTATATATTATTGATCGTCGTAAGTAATATATATTCTATATATATATATTCTTGATCGTCGTAACATTTTATGTCGATCTAGCCATGTCCGTCCGTCTGTCCGTCCGTCCGTCCGTCCGTCTGTCTGTCGAAAGCACGCTAACTTCCGAAGGAGTAAAGCTAGCCGCTTGAAATTTTGCACAAATACTTCTTATTAGTATAGGTCGGTTGGTATTGTAAATGGGCCATATCGGTCCATGTTTTGATATAGCTGCCATATAAACCGATCTTGGGTCTTGACTTCTTGAGCCTCTAGAGTGCGCAATTCTTATCGGATTGGAATGAAATTTTGCACGACGTGTTTCGTTATTATATCCAACAACTGTGCCAAGTATGGTTCAAATCGGTCCATAACCTGATATAGCTGCCATATAAACCGATCTTGGGTCTTGACTTCTTGAGCCTCTAGAGGGCCCAATTCTTATCCGAATGGAATGGAATTTCGCACGACGTGTTTTGTTATGATATCCAATAACTGTGCCAAGTATGGTTTAAATCGGCCCATAACCTGCCATATAAACCGATCTTGGGTCTTGACTTCTTGAGCCTCTAGAGGGCGCAATTCTTATCCGAATGGAATGGAATTTCGCACGACGTGTTTTGTTATGATATCCAACAACTGTGCCAAGTATGGTTGAAATCGGTCTATAACCTGATATAGCTGTCATATAAACAGATCTGGGGATTTGACTTCTTGAGCTTTTAGAGGGCACAATTCCTATCCGATTTGGCTGAAATTTTGCATGACGTATTTTATTTTTACTTTCAACAACTGTGTCAAATAAGGTTCAAATCGGTTCATAACCTGATATAGCTGCCATATAAACCGATCTGGGATCTTGACTTCTTGACCCCTAGAGGTCGCAATTATTATCCGATTTGCCTGAAATTTTGTACGACGGATCCTCTCATGACCATCAACAAACGTGTTTATTAGGGTCTGAATCGGTCTATAGCCCGATACAGATCCCATATAAATCGTTCTCTCTATTTTACTTCGTGAGCACCAATGGGCCCAATTCTTATACGAATTGGCTGAAATTTTACACAGGTCTCCAACATTTAATTTAATTGTGGTCCGAACCGGACCATATCTTGATATCGTTTTAATAGCAGAGCAACTCTTTTCTTATATCCTTTTTTGCCTAAGAAGAGATGCCGGGAAAAGAACTCGACAAATGCGATCCATGGTGGAGGGTATATAAGATTCGGCCCGGCCGAACTTAGCACGCTTTTACTTGTTTTATGTTACTCTTTCGTATTTAGAGTGCACATCAACCCCAGGCTTAGGTATATGTCCATTGTGGCATGTAGGGGGATTAATAGCCGCAACCTTTTTTCAACCTAGCCTTTCCTAACATCTGCCTTAGATACCATTCAAAAATTACCGTAGGTCATTAGTATTTAAAAATTGTTTTTATACCCTCCACCATAGGATGGGGGTATACTCATTTCGTCATTCTGTTTGTAACTCCTCGAAATATTCGTCTAAGACCCCATAAAGTATATATATTCTTGATCGTCACGACATTTTAAGTCCAACTAGCCATGTCCGTCCGTCTGTCCGTCCGTCTGTCTGTCGAAAGCATACTAACTTTCGAAGGAATGAAGCTCTCCGCTTGAAATTTTGCACAAATACTTCTTATTAGTGTAGGTCGGTTGGGATTGTAAATGGGCCAAATCGGTCCATGTTATGATATAGCTGCCATATAAACCGATCTGGGATCTTGACTTCTTGAGCCACTAGAGGGCGCAATTCTCGTCCGATTTTACTGAAATTTTGCACGTGGTGTTTTGGTATCACTTCCAACAACTATGCCAAGTATGATTCAAATCGGTTCATAATCTGGTATAGCTGTCATATAAACCGATCTGGAGTCTTGACTTCTTGACCCATTAGAGGGCGCAATTCTTATCCGATTTGGCTGAAATTTTGCATGAGGTGTTTTGTTATGACTTCCAACAACTGTGCTAAATATGGTTCAAATCGATACATAACCTGATATAGCTGCCATATAAACCGATCTTGGATCTTGACTTCTTGACCCATTAGAGGGCGCAATTCCTATCCGATTTGGCTGTAACTTTGCATTAGGTGTTTTGCTATGACTTACAATAACTGTGCTAAGTATGGCGCAAATAGATATATAACCTGATGTAGCTGCCATATAAACCGATCTAGGATCTTGACTTCTTGACCCATTAGAGGGCGCAATTATCATCCGATTTGGCTAAAATTTTGCATGAGGTGTTTGGTTATGACGTTAAATAACTGTGCTAAGTATGGCGCAAATCGGTACATAACCTGATGTAGCTGTCATATAAACCGATCTGAGATCTTGACTGCTTGAGCCTCTAGAGGGCGCAATTATCATCCGATTTGACAGAAATTTAGTATAACGTCTTATATTGTCTGAATCGATCAATAGCTTGATACCGCTCCCATATAAACCTATCTCCCGATTTTGCTTCTTGAGACCCTACAAGGCGCATTTCTTATCCGAATGAACTGAAATATTACACAATGACTTTTACAATGTTCAGCATTCATTTATGGTCCGAATCGGACTATAACTTGATATAGCTCCAATAGCAAAACAGTTCTTAATCAATATTCTTTGTTTGCCTAAAAAGAGATACTGCGCATAGAACTCGACAAATGCGATCCATGGTATAGCTTGGTAAAGCTCCAATAGCAAAACAGTTCTTATTCAATATTCTTTGTTTGCCTAAAAAGAGATACTACGCATAGAACTCGACAAATGTGATCCATGGTGTAGGGTATATAAGATTCGGCCCGGCCGAACTTAGCACGCTCTTATTTGTTTCAACCTAACCTTTCCTAACGTTATTCAAAAATTACCGTAGGTCGTTAATATTTAAAAATTGTTTTTCTTGTTTTTATCATTGGTTTTCTAAAACATTGTAGTGTAGATTTTCCACATAACTGAAATGTAAAAAAAAATATGACACTTTTATAAGCTAATAAATTATTTTTCTCAAAAAAACTATTTAAGCGTTATATTGGCTTAACATTAACACCCACTTGTTAATTATCATCCACAAATTTATATGCCATTCATAAGCGAAAAATTATCCACCATACGAATCTATCAACAATTCTACCATCCACATTTGGTTAGTTAGCATTGATGTTTCATTTCAAGACAAATCACCAACAACGAATTAAATCCATCACCTATGTTAGCATACGAGTAAGATGTGTAAGATTAGCATTGAAATTGGGGCGCACGCAAACGAATTTAAACATTTAACCTATCAACTTTAGAGCAAGCTACAAAAGCAACGATTTTCATTCATGATACCCCGCCCTTATTTTGTGTCTTTTTATAGACGGTCAGCCAGTGCCAATAATGATAATGATTTAGTGTGGCGCTTTGTGATTTTTTTTTTCGAAAACCTTTTTTGGATATCTTGTCGAGTGACTTCTTGGCCCGGGCATAGTTAGAATGTAAAGCAAAACTAAGCAGCTAACGTTGGATTTGTATAAAAAGAGCGTGTAAGACTCTAACTTAAATAGTATTCAGCTAAACTTCTTAGTTAAACTGGAATAAAAATATTTCACGGAAATCATCATGTTCAAATTTGTAAGTAGATTATAGCAAATTTTGTGTTAGAATGATTGAAAGTGTTTTTCTTTTCATATTGCCTTAGGTCCTATTCTGCTCCTTGCTGGTAGCTGCTACAGCTGTCTCCAGATTTGGTGGTGCTAAACCTGCCAAAAGCTCCTTTGGTGGTCAATCTAGTTTCCGCGCTGCTGCCTCCTCCGATGATGCCAATGCCCAAGTAACCAATTTCGCTACTGATGTTCGCTCCGATGGTTTCCAATATGCCTATGATACCACCAATGCCATTCATGCTGCCGCTTCTGGCGATGCCAATGGCGAAATTCGTGGTGACTTTGCTTGGGTCTCTCCCGAGGGTGAACAGGTGGTTTTACAATATGTCGCCGATGAAAATGGTTATCAACCCAGCGGTGCCATTCTACCCACTCCCCCACCAATTCCAGAGGCCATTCTGAGATCTTTGGAATACATTCGTACCCATCCTTCACAAGAGGAATCCCCTAGATCCTTTGGCCAACAACCTTCCAGGAGTTTTAGCCAGAAATCCAGCAACAGTTTCCGAAAGCGCTTTTAAATTTTAAGAGCAAACTAATAGTTCAAAGTTTTAGTAAATTTTTCTAGTTGCTAGAAATAATCGTTGAAGAAGTATTGAATAAAATCATCATCGTGTCATGTATTTATGAAAAATCGGTCGTAATTTCGTAAAGTTATTTCAAAAAGTTGAAGAATATTTCATATCTTGCTTTTATTAAGCATAGAGTAAGAAGGACCTCTTAACGAAGTGTGGAGCAATGTTCTACCCCTTGGTGGATGTTGTTGTTGTAGCCACATTTGAACGTGGAGTTGGCGATTCTCGTCATGCTCTTATAGGCGAGCAAGCAAGTTGCGATCTATACGACCAATCGCCGCGGGAACATGATGGCAATTGGGTATTTAAAGGCGCCAACAACTCGCCTTGTCGTGTCGACCATCTTAGGCACTCAGTATTTAAGCAAGAGCCGATGCAACCCGACCTCTCACTGAGACTCTCCACACGATACCGCTGATTGTCCGCTACTGCAGTTGCAGCTACCACGTTTGAAGCACTCCCTGTAGCTCCCAGCTAAGCTGAAGTTCAAAGTTTCAGCCTGTCTGATGCTCATAGCTATCTCGTGTAACGTTTCCGTCCATTGTGATACCACAGGAACGGGAGAAGAAAGATGCCTTGTAGTTCACACCGTTGAATCATCCAGATCGCTTTAAATGACTCAATGAAGCAACCAGAGGGGAATGGCTTTGGCAGATTAAATTGATAGCTTCACGCTTTGCAAGGAGAATGCAAAACCCCCCGCCTGAATTATGGGTGATTGCAGCTGCTAGTCGCATTCGTAATCTCCGAGCCAATAAACAACCATCACAGTTTATCTCCTGAGCTGCCATCAGGAAGGTCAACCGAATTTTCAACTCACTCGCTTTCATGATCACCGAGCCAATAAACAACCATCACAATTTAACTCCTGAGCTGCCACCAGGAAGATCGTCCGAATTTTCAACTAACTAATCAAGCACTGCCTCAGAGACATTTCAGGAGAAGTATTTGCATGTTTACAGTCCTTGGCACATCACTGATCCACTTACAACCTCCTTATATAGTATGGGCCAACAGAATATTCACCAGTACACTGTAGCCAGGTACAGGCCAACGTAGCCAGAGGTCAGCATATCCGCCTATGATGCTGAATGCCTGGCAAGAACATCAGAAACAAATTTTCAGCGATGGTTATCCTTTTCTAATATGGTGACGACATTTGTGAGGTTAGATTAGGTTAGGTTAGGTTGAAAAGAGGGTGCAGATATCAATCGCCCCATGCCACTATAGACATACACCTAAGACAGTAGTCGGCTTGATTTGCGCTCTAAAAACTATAAAGTAACCTCTAAAAAGAAAATTTTAAATTAGGAATTCCGTGCTACTTACAAAATCCTTAATTGTTTTCAATACCACTCCCCTAAGTTGGTTCATGTCTGATATTGTGTCTCCACCTAAGTACCGGAATTTTTTGGACGCGAAAGCCGGTCAATGACATAGGAAATATTCCAACGTCTCATCATCTTCCCCTCATGCCCTACACATGCTATCACTTGCCGCACCGGTTTTACATAAGTGAGCTCGTAGTCCTATGTGTCCCTTCTTGCTTCCTTTCAGTAATAACCTCGTCTTTTCACGATCTGGATCCCCCCATAGGATTTTCGCCGTCCTACCGACCGTTTCGCTGTTCCACAATGTTGCATGCGCATTCGTCGCCCACTCCTTAACTAGGACTGCGCCGAGCCGAAAGGCTTCCGGTTAACCACGTTTATTGAAGGCAGTCCTCTGGACTTCACCGCCAAATCGTCTGCCCTTTCATTTCCCCTTACTCCGTTATGGCCCGGCACTTAAACGATGCGGATTTTCCCATCCTCAGAGAAGTCGTTAATCTCCTTCTTACACTGCAAGACTGTTCGTGACCTTACCGTCCTGGTTGGTAATTGCCCTTATGACAAGCAAGATGTTCACACTCGACGTCCTCGCGTTAGCATCACACTATGTCACGCATTCCTTGATCGCCCGGATCTGCCCCTGCAGGACCGTATTATGGTCAGCCAGTCTAAAACAGATCTCAGTCCCTGGGTTTTTAATGTAAACTCCCCGGCCCACTCTGTCCTCTAGCTTTGATCCATCTGTGTAAGATGATCTTCCTGATGGCAATACTAGGGTTCCGTAAATCCAAGACTGTGCAAGATTTATATCGGGTAACCGATCGGAAACCTCTCCCTTTCCTACCAGGTTTCCTATCGTCGCCTCGATTATATCACGATGGTATGAGCTGCTCCCATCCTCAATCCATTCTCCCACCGACTTAAGTCTCATCGCCGTAGAGGCTGCCTCACACTTAATCTGTATGTCAATGGGTCGGATATTTAGAATAGTCTCCAGTGCCCTTGTGGGCGTGGTCCTTATCGCTCCGCTTATGCCATGACAAAATGTTTTCTGAACCTGTTGTATGGTCTTTATGTTGTACTTTTTCTCCATAGCAGTCCACCAAACTACTGAGGCGTAAGTAAGTATTGGTCTAATCACGGTCCTGTAGAGCAAGTGGACTATCCTCGGATTCAGGCCCCATTTCGAGCCTACTGCCCGTCTACATAGTGCCCAACATCTGTGAGCCTTCTTAGTACGCTCCTAAATGTGACACATCCAATTCAGTATCCTGTCCAAGATCACATCTAATTATTTGACCTTGTCAGATATAGAAATCGGAGGCCACCGTAGCGCAGAGGTTAGCATGTTCGCCTATGACGCTGAACGCCTGGGTTCGAATCCTGGCGAGACCATCAGAAGAAATTTTCAGAAATGTTGCCTCCTAATGCTGGCAACATTTGTGAGGTACTATGCCATGTAAAACTTCTCTCCAAAGAGGTGTCGCACTGTGGCACGCCGTTCGGACTCGGCTATAAAAAGGAGGTCCCTTAGCATTGAGCTTAAGGCTTAAATCGGACTGCACTCCTTGATATGTGAGAAGTTTGCCCCTGTTCCTTAGTGGAATGTTCATGGGCAAAATTTGCAAAAATTTGCATTTGCAGATATAGAAATCGTCTTTTTGAGGAAACGTGGTGCGTTAAATTGGCCCACCTTCGTCTTCCTCGTGAACATACATATTTCAGTCTTCTCTGGGTTAACATTGAGACCTCTAGGTCTAGCCCAGTCATATGCCATATGCAAGACCCTTTCGGCCCTTCTGCATAACTGATTCGGATCCTTTCCATCGTCGCGTAGCAGACTGGTTCAAATCCCTCCTCAGTCAGCATCCGTAATAGGTCATTTATAGTGGTCACCCATAGGAGTGGCGATAAATTGCCAACCCCTCCCCCCCCCCAGTCATAGCAAAGAATAATTGGTAGTTGATATGGTTTCGTCCAGAGACTTTGTTCCGAGTCGTCCATGACTGCTGAATTAAGGCAATATGAATCATGCCATTGCCGATTTTCTCCATCAGAGCGTGTTTAGCAGTCTCGCTCCGGTAGTGGTTTACCTGGATTACCTCAATCATTGGTCCTCCAGTAAATGGGCATCTTGGGAGTAGGTTATGATCTCATCGTCTGCTCCCTGTTCTTTCGACTGCATTGACACTCCTGTCACTGCACTGTCTGATGTCATCGTTTTAGGTTCATTGCCTAGTCTAGTCTTCCGACTTTTTATAAAGTCGGGAATGGTTCCATCGTCGGGTCCCTGTTCGTTAAGCTTTATTGGGTTTCCACTCCCTGTTCTGCCTGGTGTTTCAATACTAGGATCCTTGCCTATCTTAGCCTTCCAAATCTGAAGTAAATGGGCTACTTGGGAGTAGATGATGGTGCCATCATCGGCTCCCTGTTCGTTGGGTTGCATTGAGTCTCCGGTAGCTGCGCTGCCTAATGTTTCAATATTAGGATTTTTACCTATCCCGGTAATCCGAATCTTTAAGTCAGTGATGGGTCTGTCGTCGGGTTCCTGTTTGTTAGGCTGTGTTGGGTCTCTCGCCACTGCACTGCCTGATATTTTAGTATTGGGATCATTGCTTCTCCTAGTCGGAATGACGAAAATAGCATATCGCCATCCTATGCTAGAATGTATACAAATCCAGGGGATTTCCATTTTTGAACTCCTATTATCCCTTGGTAAAGTGACACTGTGCAAAGGGTTTTTAAGCTCACAAGAAAGACTTTTGAAGACATATTCACCCTATCAAAAGTTTCGATTTATTTCTCACATTTTCGCCTTGGAACCTTAAACCACCTGTTGTCTTTTTATTTTCCTTTTGTAAAATGTTGCAATTCACCGCCAATTCTCATTCGATTGAATTGATATTCAATCTCTTTCATGTTTTTTAAGCAATTAACGCGTCTATGTTTTTAGCCTCAAGCTTTTTGCCAAACAGCCAACAGGCAATGGTGAATACTCTGTGAATAAATCCCAACAATGCTTTGGGATCTAGGAAGTGGATTTTCAACAACTTTTTTTTTCTTTGCACTATTTTGAATTTTATGTGGCCAATAAATTTCGGTTAGTTGTTTATCCGCCATTCCCCTTACTGGCGAGGAATAAAAAACAAAAATTCACTAAGATTTGATAGCTGTGTGGGTTGTGACTCTTGAAATGGCTCGCCTTATTTTTTTCGGTTTACAATTTTAGTGAAATAATCTTTAATTTATTTCTTTAACTTGGCAAAAACTTAACATGCGTTAAATTGTCTAGAAGTTTTGCTACAGAAATGTCAAAATGCAATATTTTAGCTAAGTTTGGGTAATTCGAGACGATACGCTTGGATGGATGAACGATTGAATGAATGGAGAATGGAATGACAAACTAGTCCCAAGGTGCCATCATAAGAAAGTGAGTAGAGACACTTTTTTAAAATGATATAAAAACATGTGCAATTAATTAGAACACCATCAGTATTTGGGATTATCTACAACAGGGAATTCACTTCAATTCAATTCATCAAGAAAAGAGAAAGATATCAAGCAGAAATGTTTAAAATTGTAAGTAGTCATCATCTAAAGGATAGTTTTTCAATCATTTAAAGCCAACCAACAAAGGATGAGGAATTTATTGGTTTTGTCATTCCTTTTGTAATACACGCCGAATTGGCAATTTCGGAAGTTACAAAGTGTTCCTATTCATCGTAAAATTCTAAGGTGATTGGGTGATGTCTATCCGTTTTTATACCCACCGCCATAGGATAGGCGGTCTATTCATTTAGTCATTCCGTTTGCAACACATTGAAATATCCATTTCCGAGCCTACAAAGAATGATGGTTGTGATAATCTAAGACGATTTAACGATGTCCACGCGTCTGTCCGTCCGTACCTATGTCCCTCCATGTGTCCGACAGTTGTAATCACGCTACGGCTATTGAGCGGAAATTTTGCACAGTTATTTCTTCCATACGCAGGTTAAGTTCTTGAATGGGCCAAATCGGACTATATTTGGATATAGCTGCCATAAAGACCAATTGCTGATTGAGGGTCTTAAGCCCATAAGAGCCGCAATTGCTATCCGATTTCTCTGAAATTGGAAGCAGTAAGTTGTTTTAAACCTCCCGACATCCGACTCAAATATGGTTCAGATTGGACTATATTTAAATGTAGCTACCATATAGACCATATGCCGATTTAGGGTCTTAAGCCCGTAACAGTCGCAATTATTGCCCGCTTTCGCTAAAATGTGAAACTTTGAGTTGTTTTACGTCTCCCGTTATCCGACTTAAATATAGGTCAGATCGGAATATATTTAGCTATAGCTACCATATAGACCGATTTGCGGATTAAGGGTCTAAAGCCCATAAAAGTAGAAATTATTGCTCGATTTCGCTTAAATTGGAAACAGTGAACTATTTTAAACCCCCTGGCATCCGACCCAAAAATGGTTTAGATGGGAATATATTTAGCTAAAGCTCCCATATAGACCGATCTGCAGATAAAGGGTCTTAAACCCATATAAGTCGCAATTATTGCCCGATTTCGCTGAAATTTGAAACTTTGAGTTGTTTTACATCTCCCAACATCCGACTCAAATATGTTTCAAATCGAACTATATTTATATATAGCTGCCATATAGACCGATCTGCCGATTTAGGGTCTTAAGCCCACAAAAGCCGCAATTATTACCCGATTCCACTGAAATTGGAAACATTGAGTTGTCTTTAGCCTCCCGGCATCCGACCCAAATACGGTTCAGATTGGACTATATTTATATATAGCTGCCGTATAGGCCGATCTGCTGATTAAGGGTCTTAAGCCCATAAAAGCCGCAATTATTGCCAATGATTTGTATTAAGCTTCCCATCATCCGACCAACACATGGTCCAGGTCAGACTAATTTAGTCACAGCTGCCATATAGAGGTGTAGGCCATCGTAGCGCAGAAGTTAGCATGTCCGCCTATGACGCTGAACGCCTGTGTTCAAATCCTGGCGAGACCATCATAAAATTTTCAGCGGTGATTATCCCCTCCTAATGCTGGCGACATTCGTGAGATACTATGTCATGTAAAAACTTTTCCTCAAAAGAGGTGTCGCACTGCGGCACGCCGTCCGGACTTGCCTATAAAAAGGAGGTCTCTTATCATTGTTTCTTAATGGAATGTTCATTTTTGCTATATAGACCAATCTTCCAATTTAGAGTCTTAATCCCATAAAATGCGGATTTGTTGCCCGATTTCGCTGAAACTGTGACTTGTATAAGAGTTCTCGAGACCTCAATCAAATATGATGAGACCAGCCCCGATTTGCATTTTACAATGGATATGGTAGTGGAGTTGCCATAAAGGAGGATGGTTAATTTATACATGGTGATGGGTATCTAAAGTTCTGCACGGCTGATCTTACTCCGTTTTTACTTCTTTGTAATCACGCTTTAGTACTGGTATACTAATCCAGCCATTCTGTTTGTAACATATAGATTTGGCCGTGTCCGTCCGTTAGTGTAAATCACGGTAGCTACCAAACTAATAAAACAATGCGCTTGAAATTTTGCACATACACCTTTTAATTGATACAGATCATTGTGGATTGTAAATGGGTTTAATCGGTCCATATTGAGATATACAATAGCTCCCATATTAACCGATATCCCGATTATACTTCATGAGTCCCTAGCGGGCGCCATTATTATCTGATTTAACTGACTTTTAAACAATGACTTCTGTGTAGAAGAAGCCATTGCGCAAACTTTAAGCCATAATTGCAAGTAAATCGCATAAGAATTGCAAATAAAAGAAGTAAAACCGAGAGATCGGTTTATATAGGAGCCATATCAGGTTATGAACCGATTGAAACAATATTCGGCACGTATGTTGAAGGTCATAGAAGAAGTCGTTATATAAAATCAAAATTGTAGACAAATCGAATAAGAATTGCGCCCTCTAGAGGCTCAAGATGTATAATCGGGAGATTGGTTTTTATGGGAGTTATATCAGCAAATGAATCGATTTAGACCATTCTTGACACAGTTGTTGGAAGTCAAAATAAAACACTTCGTGCATAATTGAGCCAAATCGGGCGCCAAAAAATAAAGATTCGTGATCGGTTTATATGGCAGCTATATAAAGTTTTGAACCGATTTAGATCATTCTTGTTCAGCCAATTCGGATAAGAAGTGCACCCTCTAGAGGTTAAAAAAGTCAAGATCCGAGATCGGTTTATGTGGGATCTAAATCAGTTTAAGAACCGATACTCAACATACTTGTTGAAGGTCAAAACAAAACGCCTTGTGCAAAATTTTAGCCAATTTCGACAAGAATAGCGCCCCCTATAGACCCAAAAATCAAGAACTGAGGTCAGTTTATGTGGGATCTATATCAGGTTGGGGACCGATTTGGACCATATTTAACTTGCTTGTTGAAAGTCTAACCAAAACACCTTGAGCAACATTTCAGCCATTTAGGTAACAATTGCGCCCTCTAGAGGTTGATGAAGTTAAAATTCATGATCGGTGTATGTGGCAGCTATATCAGGTTATGAATCTGTTTGTACCATTCTTTGCAAAGCAATATAAAGTCAAAGCAAAACTCCTCATGGAAAATTTCTGCCACATCGGATTTGAATTGCGCCGTCGACATGACAGCTATATCCAGTCATGAACCTATTTCGATTCTACTTTGTAAAGCTATTAAAAGTCAAAACAAACCACCTCTTGGAAAATTTCAGCTAAATCGGCTATGAATTGCGGCCTCTAGAGGCTCAAGAAAACAAGATCTTTGATTGGTTTATGTAGCAGCTATATCAGGGTATGAACCTGTTTGAACCATTCTTTGCAAACATTTGGAAGTTAAAGCAAACCACCTCATAGAGGCTCAAAGAATCAATATCCAATATCGATTTATATGGAAGTTTTATCAGATTACAAAGCTATTGAAATTCAAACAAAACGCCCCATGGAAACTTTCGGCCAAATCGCCCTCTAGAGGCTGAAGAAATCAAGGACCGAGAATGGTTTATATGACAGCTATGTTAGGTTATAAACCGATTTGGACCATACTTACCTTACTTGTTGGAAGTCAGAACAATATACCTTGTGAAAATTTTCAGCCAAATCAGATAACAATTGCTCCCTCTAGAGGCTCAAGAAATCAATATCCGAGATCGGGTTATATGGCAGCTATATAAGGTTACAAACCTATTTAAGCCAAATCTATTGATAGTCAAAGCAAAACACTTAATGTGTAATTCGGACATGAATTGCGCCCTCTAGAGGCTCAAGAAGCCAAGATCCGAAATTGGTTTAAATGACATCTATATCAGATTATGAACCATACAATCGTTGCATACCTGTTGGAAGTCATTCAAAATTTCAGCCAAATCAGATAACAAGATCGGTTTATATGACAGCTATATCAGGTTATGGACCGATTTGAACCACACTTAATACAGTTGTTGGGAATCATAACTAAACACCTCCTTCAAAATTTCAGCCAAATTGGATATGAATTGGGCCTTCGAGAGGCTCAAGAAGTCATGGCCCATTTACAATCTGAACCGACCTACGCTAAAAGGAAGTTTTTGTGCAAATTTGCAATCGCCTAGCTCTACTCCTTGGACAGTGGGTGGCGCATAACTGAAATAGTGAAAAATTCGTCTTAAGTAAAACTTGATGAGAAAGTCATACATTTTTGGTGACATTCAACGCATTTGAAATCGCTTAAGTGAAAAATCGTTTAACTGAAAATACCGCTTAACATGAAAATTTTCACAACCCAATTTACTATTTTGCTCTTTTGAATAACCAATTTCGTTGAGTGCTAATTAAAAATATTTGTGTTTATATTTCCAAAAAAAAAAAAAATTAAATAGTAATTTCCCAAATTCTTTTCCAAATTCTTTTACTTAGATCGCCTTGTGTACTCTTTTGGCTTCCGCCTCAGCTTTATCCACCTTTGGCAAACACAACAGTGGTGGTAATGGTGGTGGTCATAGCTCAGCTAGCAGTGATGATGTCCATGCCGAAGTAAAATCCTATACCTCCGACGTGCGTCCCGATGGATTCGAATATGCCTACGATACCACCAATGCCATTAACTCGGCTGCTTCCGGTGATGCCTATGGCAATGTTCATGGTGATTTCGGTTGGGTATCTCCCGAAGGTGTACATGTTGCTTTGCAATATACTGCCGATGAGAATGGCTATCAACCCAATAGCGACATTCTGCCTACCCCACCACCAATTCCTGCTGCCATTTTGAAGGCCTTGGAATACATTCGTACTCATCCACCCAAGGAGGAGAGCAACAGTTATCATGCTGCCAGCAGCAATAATAGAAATAGTTTCAGACATTTCTAAGGAGCAAACATTTCCAGGAAAAGTGAGATTTTAAATTCCTTTCCAGCAATTGAAGGGATGATTTAAAATACTTTGTAAAATATGCAATGCTAGATAATGTTTTTCACACACCAAAGTATTAAATACAACATGTCCAATATAACTCAGGATTTCCATTTTGGAAATTTCTGGTGTTATTCAAAACAGTGCAAAGTAAAGCAAGGTGTTTTTTATTACTCTTTGGAACACAAAAAGACAAGGAAAAGCGCTGTTAACTTGTCTGGGATTTGACTTGATCACCGTAAAAATCTAAGACGATGTAGCCATGACTGTCCGTCTGTTGAAATCAGGCTACAGTCTTTCAAAATGGCTACAGTCTTTCAATTGAGCTAAAACTTTGCACAGATTCTTTCTTTCCTTTTGTCCATAAGCAGGTTAAGTTCTAAGATAGGCTATATCGGCTATATCTTGATATAGCCCCCATATAGACCGATCCGCCGATTTAGGGTCTTAAGCCCATAAAAGCCACATTTATTATCCGATTTTGCTAAAATTTGGAACAGTGAGTTGTGTTAGGTCATTCGACATCCTTCTTCAATTTGGCCCAGATCGCATTTATTGTCCAACTTCGCCAAAATTTGAGACTATGAGTTCTGTTAGGCCCTTCAACATTCTTCTTCGATGTGGCTCAGATCGGTTCAGATTTGGATATAGCTGCCATATAGACCGATCTCTCGATTTAAGGTTTTGGGCCCATAAAGAGGGCATTTATTGTCCGATTTCACCAAAATTTGAGACAGTGAGCTGCATTAAGCCCTTCGAAATCTTCAATTTGGCTCAGATCGGTCCAGATTTGGATATAGCTGCCATATAGACCGATCTCTCAATTTAAGGTTTTGGGCCCATAAAAGAAGCGTTTATTGTCCTGTGTCGCCGAAATGTGAGACAGTGAGTTAGGTTAGGCCCCTCGACATCTCTTTGCAATATGGCCCAGATCGGTTCAGATTTTGATATAGCTGTCATGTTGATCGATCTCTCGATTTAAGGTTTTGGGTCCATAAAAAGCACATGTATTGTCCGATGTCGCCGAAATTTGGGACAGTGAGTTGTGTTAGGCCTTTCGACATCCCTCTTCAATTTGGCTCTGATTGGATTAGATTTGGATATAGCTGCCATATAGACCGATATCTCGATTTAAGGTCTTTGCTCCATAATTGCCGCATTTATAATCCGATTTCACTGAAATTTTAAACAGTGACTTATATTTGGCGACATCCCTATTGTACATGGTTCAAATCGGTCATTGTTCAATGTTGTATAATATTTTGTTATACAACATTGAACAATGACTCGTACTTATTAGACCTCTCAATATCAGTGTCGAATTTGGTCCAAATCGGACCATATTTCGATATAGTTGCTATAGGGCATAAGGTATGCATTTTTCAACGGATATTGACGAACGGTGGTTTACATATATACGCGAGGTAGTGGGTATCCTAAGTTGGGCCCGGCCGACCTTAACGCATTTTTAATTGTTTTAATACTTTTCCAATAACTTCTATTTAGATCGCTTTATGTACTCTTTTGGCTTCCGCCTCCATCTTAACCACCTTTAGCAAACGCTACACGTCGTGATCATAGCCATAGCTCAGCCAACAGTGATGATGCCATGCCGAAATTAAATCCTTTACCTCTTATGTTCGTCTCGATGGATTCCAATATACCTTTGACATCAGCAATGACATCAACTCGGCTGCTTCCGGTGATGTCGACGGCATCATGGTAATTTCGGTTGGTTATCTCCCCAAGGTGCACATGTTGCTTTGCAATATACCACCAATGAGTATGGCTATCAATCCAATAGCGACATTTTGCCCATCTCACCAGGAATTCATGCTGCCATTTTAAAACCCTTGGATATACATTCGTACTCATACACCAAAAATTTAGAACGCCTGCTATCACTACCAGCTATAGTAACAACTGGAAGCTCCGTTTTATGGCAAAATGAACTAAGTGTCTATAATGGAAAAAACCAAATATAAATGTGCAGGGAAAACGACACTCTGAAACTATTGTCTTAACTTGGCGATGGAAGGACAGATTTAAATAAATTCAGTAAGGAACTTTCTACTCTCTTAATTTTACCAAATTTTTGTAACAGGTTTCCATGTGTGTAACAGGAGCTAAACAAATTATTTTCTCTCATATGCAAAACTTTGTATTATGATGTAGCTTTTTAAAAGTTTCTACCATTTTCACACGACAGAGTTTGTCATTATGCTGTGGGAAAGTTTTAGGACTTCAAGCCGTTGCATGAGCAGCATTTTAAACATGCATGTTAAACAAATTTGTTTTGGCGCCTCGTAAGTTTTCTTTACAAATTTCAACTTTATCGTTGAAATTTGGTTGTCATTAAAACTTTCGTTGAATCGTTTGGAGGTTATTCATAATTTTTCCACTGAGCAAGTGAAACCAGAATGCAATACAAGTCTTCTTGCAATTAACTAAAATCAAAATACTTATAATGCCCAGAGTTATTAGTGCATTTGGAGGGAAAGGAGTGCGGTGTTTGCATTGGTGTAGTAAGTTATTCGCGTTTTACTTTGTTTTTGGGTAATGTGAACTTCACCGCTTTAGTCAATGTTACTAATTGATGTACGACAAGTTGCTCATAATATTAAGACATGATAACTAATTAGAATTTCTGCAAAGAGGATATTCATAATTTGCATTTTGCGCAATGTTCTTCGCATACAAGAATGTCTGCTTGAAGGTTCAATTTTAATTTTTGTTTGGTTATTGCAGTATACTTCCGAAAATGTGTTACTTTCCCCCGATTGGAACGACAAGATTGCTATGGTAGTTGGTATTTAAGGGAGCAATTGTCGTTAATATATTGCATTCTGCTGTTTCCCATTACAGGACGCGCACATACCAAATATTCCAGAGTTTCCTCTTTCAATCTTTACTTGAAACCATTTCATGACTGATAATGAGGGAGACGGACGATGGGCCAAACTTTTGTTCTTAGACAGCATTTTTAAGCTTCGATTGACCCCTATATTCTTAAAGCTTTCAATAAACAATGTTAACGTCCTAGTCGCGATGACATTCTTCATTCAGGGATGTTCCAATGGAACAGGGATGTTCCAATGGAACAGGGATGTTCCAATGGAACAGGGGTGTTCCAATGGAACAGGGGTGTTCCAATGGAACAGGGATGTTCCAATTGAACAGGGATGTTCCAATGGAACAGGGATGTTCCAATGGAACAGGGATGTTCCAATGGAACAGGGATGTTCCAATGGAACAGGGATGTTCCAATGGAACAGAGATGTTCCAATGTAACAGGGATGTTCCAATGGAGCAGGGATGTTCCAATGGAACAGGGATGTTGAAATTTGAAATACTATATTCAACAGTGATTTATATTTATTAGATCACTCATTGTCCGTATCGAATTTAGGTGTATAAGTTATGCAATTTTCACCGGATTGTGCCGAAAGGGGTTTTCATATACGACCGAGGTGATGTTTATCCAAAGTTCGGCCCGGCCGAACTTAATGCCATTTTACTAGTTTGTTATAGCAAAGCAACCACAATTGAAAATACTCTCCTCTCAGACTGGTCCCAACGTGGGTGCCATGTACATCACATTTTGACGAATTTAGAACATCACATTTTGACGAATTTATGCCTAGACCACTTTCGAAAATATCAACGATATCAAGATTCACGACTTTTACACCACAATTTTTTTACAGACAGTGGGTTTTGTTATACGTTCACCTCTTCAAAGTGGCCCTTCTTGAATTATTTTGCTGCAACATCTGGATTCTTCAGAACATTTCTATTTCCTGAAATGTCTCTACTTCTTCGAACATTTCAATTCCCGAAAGTAATCCCGCTAACCGGAACATATCTCATCCTTTTTACATCTCCCATTCCATGCACGGTTCAAGATCAGATGTAACTTTTTTCCTCCCAGATTTTGATTAAAAATGTCACTTAGACTAGAATATAAATAATTTTATATATGTTTTGTTTTTATAAATTCGTTTATAAATCTAAAAAAGTGCTTAGTTACGCTTTTTGAGTCTCACTAAAATTCCATTTTCTGATCTTAAAGTTATTCTTATATTCAATATAGGATCATATTCACTTTCCGGCACACAATCCTTGCGAGAATGATCATTTATTCCAGCGGACAAGCCATCCTTGGGTGGAAGAATTTCAAAATTTCTTACAACTGCAGACAATAGGGATTTCAATTCAAACATGGCAAACTTTTCAGCTAGAATGAAGAGAGAAAAGTTATTTAAGATACATTTTTGCCTTGTTTTAATAATAGGTCAACATACCTATGCATTTGCGTGGACCAGCACTAAAGGGCACACTTTTAAAGGCCTCAATGCCCTTGTTTTTCTCATCAGTGGCTGGCATAGTAGCAAATCTCTCTGGCCTGAATTCACAGGGGTTTTCAAAGTATTTCTCATTATAGCCCATGGCAAGCAGGCACATTATGACAGTCGTCCTTTTGGCTATTTTTGTATCATCTTAATTTCAGAGAAAATTTAACTGTTTGTATTGAATTTAATACGACTTAAAGAACAGATTTCTTACTTATTTCAATTGACTTGCGATTGGTTCTTGCTATCAATGGCACTGCTGGATACAAACGCAAAGTTTCCCTTAACACCAATTCCATGTAGTCCATCTTATGTAAATCTTCCCTCTTAGCTGTGGCATTTTTGAATTCCTCTCCGTCTTTTTCAGCGAATACTTTCCGCTGCTCATCGTAGACTTTTTGCTGTATGACCGGATGTCGTGACAGTGTGTACAGGGTAAAGGATAGAGCGGCTGCCGTCGGATCATGTCCCTAAGAACAAACGAAAGGAATGTAAGATAACTGAACTGCATTGTCAGTTTCATCATTTCGCAATTACCGTGAAAATAAAAGTGGAAATTTCTTCAAAGATTTCGCGGAATTTTAATTCTCTTCCATCCAATTTGGCATTCAAAAGTACATTTACAAATGGTTTAAGCTCTGCTGCATTCTTTTCATTGCTTAATCCTTTGTCTGCTGACTTCATTTGAGTCCTACGTTCTTCAACAATCTGTTGAATAAAATGAAATTAAAAGTAGATATTTGAAAGATAAAGGACAACATGCTACATGAAGATAAGACAAATAAGTGCACTGAGTTAAATGATTATTTAATTTCCATTAAAGTTTATTAGGGGTTGTATGTCGTAGTATTTGATCAGTAATGGAAAACATTTTAATTGAATTTAGTTTGGATCAAACTATAGTTTGAAATATTAAACTAGTGCTTTGGAGTAGAATTCGGGGTGACTGTGTTCAACAATCATTCAACTTTCTGTTCACATGCTGAACATAGTTTATAAGAATGCTGTGGGTGGCAGGGTAGTCTTTCCATTATACGAGGAATGTTTTACCTTACTTTAGTTGAAATTCAAGTGCAACACTAAGTCCTTATTGCTTGCTTGCTAGCTACTAACCTCAGTCTGTCAATACAGTTGGTGTTTCCGATTCAGACTCAGACAACGAAGATATCAAGAAAACCAACATTAAATCCAAATCGTGGAATGATTGCAGAAGGTTTGCGGAGGAGACCTATAACACTGCTAAGCTAACAGCTAAACCAAACAAAAGATATTTGGGGCACAAAATGTTGAAAGTGAAACTGCAAGACATCCTGGCGAAAATTATGAAGATGCCTCCAGGGATACAATGTATGAGCCTACCATTTCTGGGCGAGCTTGTATGATGATAAGGTTTTATGAGGATGCTGGATGCAAAATGCAATGCTGCCGAAAAAGTGAGGTACCAAAAGTAGATACTTCAAAAAGCATTTTTCGGAGAGGAACAATCATGAAGTAAGCGAGAACGATCCCCAAATCTTTAGAGGCGATTTATCGGCAGTCGTTACGGCGGCTTCCATTTCCAAAAGCATTATTTTCGAGTAGAGTGACATCATTGAAAGGTTAGTTTCTGTTGAATATCCCGATCCAGAAACTTTGGAACTAAGGTGGCATCTGCCAGTGAGATCTTGGTCTTAGTCGAGTGGTTCTGGCTGGGCAACTTAACCGCTGTCGTGTGGTCATATATCCCAGGTCACAATCGGGACACACATCACTCACGTTGGCATCAAACCTTGCTTTGTACGAATTGAGGCGTAATTGAGTCACAACTACTCTGGCTTGCTGGGGGAGGTCAATTTCTTAAAATGCAATGTGAGGCGGTCATTCGCCAAGGACCAAATTCACCCAGTAGCTATTCACCTCTTCTGAAGCCGTGTCTGCAAGAATGTTGTCGAGGCCCGCTTAATATGCCGCTAGATCTAGAGGTTCTCTATTGTAGCGTTGAACCTCTCGCTCTTGATCATGAAGACCCACCTTAAGTCTTCTGGGCGGTTGAAACCTATGTACAAGGGGATGAGTTAGATGGTCCCTTGCGATAACAGCTCAGAAGGCAATGCTTAAACAGCATGTAGTTATGTTTACGCACGGGATGGATCTTTGTCTCCCGGTTGAGATGGTCCACACAAGAATTGAGGATACAGCCCGTCGCAGTTTGAAGAGACATGCTAACAGATCTGAATTTTCCTCTATTGCGTGACACATAGCTGATGAGACCATACCGGCGCTGCATAACTTTCTACAGACCGGCCAATTGTTTGTACCTGGTCAACCTGTTTTCTTTGTTATCACCCCAAGTTGTGGTTATTGTAGTCAATGTTCATTTGTCGAGGTGGCGATACTCGTCAAGCCCCTTAAGATGAGCAAGCTCGTTTCCATCCAAAGGACCGATCGCCGTGGAGTAATGATGGCCATTGGTTATTTAATGGCGCCAATAACTCGCCTTGTCATATCGAGCATCATAGGCACTCAGTATTTATGCAAGAGCCGGTGCCGCCCGGGCTCTCACTGAGACTCTCCGCTCGATAACGTTGATTTTCCGCGACTGCAGTTGCAGCTACTGCGTATAGAGCATTCCACTATCCGCAACCTGTGGGCGTGCCCGGTAGCTATGCTTCTCGTCACAGCAGTGAACACCACACATATCGGACCCCAATGTTCCAGCCTGTGTGGTGCTCACAGCTATCCCGTTAGAGAACTGCCGTCAGTAAACTTGGTTAACCAGAAGCCTTTCGGGTTGACGCAGTCCGATTTAAGGGCGTTGGCGACGAACGAGCGTTTAACACTGTAGAACAGCGAAACAATCGGTAGCACGGGGAAAATCATATGGATCTGGATCGTGGGAGTACGAGGGTCTTACTGAAAGGAAGTAAGTATAGTTTTTGGTATCATAACGGGATACATAGGACTACGAGCTCACTTATGCAAAATCGGTGCAGCAAGTGAAAGCATGTTTAAGCATGTGAGCAAGATGATGAGACGTTGCAGCATTTCCTGTGTCATTGCCCGGCTTTCGCGGCTAAAAGACAATGGTACTTAGGTGGGGACACAATCCCAGACATAAACCAACTTAGGGAATGGGTGTGGGAAACAATTAAAAAAATTTCCTTTTCGAGGTTACTTTTTAGTTTTCTGAGCGCACAACAAGCCGATTACTGGCTTAGATGTATGTCCATAGTGGCATGGGGCGGATGAATATCCAGCACCGTATTATACAGTCGTAAAAAGATCTCAGTCCTTGCGTTCTCAATGTTGTCCCCCATGCCCAATCTGTCCTCTAACTTTAATTCGTTCCTGTAGCATCAAATTCCATATGGCAATACCAGAGTTCACTCAATCCAAGACTGTGCCGCTGGCAGCAGTGCCTCAGGTATCCGATCGGAAACCTCTTCTCATCCCTCCAGGTTTTCTATCATCGCCTCTATTATACCGCCATGGTATGAGCTGCTCCCATCCTCCATCCATTCTTCCATCGCATGTCACTGGGTTGGATATCCAGAATAGTCTCCATTGCCCTAGTGGGCGTAGTCCTCATCGCTCCGCCTATGCCAAGACAACATGTACTCTGAATCTGTTGTATTATATTTTCCTTTCTCCATCGCAGTTCAACAAACTACTGAGGCATAAGCTAATAATGGTCTCGTCACCTTCTGTATAGCCATTTGACTATTCTCGGATTCAGGCTCCATTTGAGCATACGGGCCGTCTACATATTGTCCAACACATCGAAATATTGATCTGAGACCCAATTAAGTATTTGTATTATTGATCGTCTTACATTCTCAGTCGATTAAGCACTTGTCCGTCCGTCGAAAGCCCGCTTACTTTCGAAGGAATTAAGCCATGTTCTTGAAATTTTGCTTAAATACTTGCAATAAATGCAGGTCGGTTGGGATTTCAAATGGGCCATATCAGGCCATGCTTTGATATAGCTGCCATCCAAACCGATCTTGGATCTTGACTCTTTGAGCATCTAGTTATGCCCACCACCATAGGATAGGGGTATACTAATCTAGTCATTCCGTTTGTAATACCTCGAAAAGTTTATCTAGGACCTCATAAAGTATATATATTCTTGATCGTCTCGCCATTTTGAGTCGAACTAGCCATATCCGCCGGTCCGCCCGTCCATCCGTCCGTCTGTCCATCCGTCCGTCTGTCCGTCCATCCATCCGTCCGTCCATCCGGCCGACCGTCTGTCGAAATCACGATGGGGGTCGAACGCGTAAAGCTATCCCCTTGAAAATTTTCACACATACTTAATATTGATTTGGGTCAATGGAGATTGCAAAGGGTCATATCGGTTCAGATTTCGACAAAGCCCCCATATAAATCTACCTCCCGATTTGACTTCTTGAGCCCCTGGAAGCCGCAATTTTTGTTCGATTTGGCGGAAATTTTGGATGTAGTGTTCTGTTGTGACTTTCAATAATTGTGCCAAGTATCGTCTAAATCGGTCAAGAACCTGATATTGCTGCCGTATAAACCGATCTCCCGATTTGACTTCTTCCGGGGGCTCATTTGGCTGAAATTTTGCACATTTTCTTCTGTTATGACTCTCAACAACTGTGCCAAGTACGGTCCAACTGGTCAATTACCAGATATAGCTAACATATAATCTTCTTCAGCTCCTGGAAGCCTCACTTTTCAACCGATTTGGCTGAAATTTTGCATGTAGCGTTCTGTTATGACTCTCAACAACTGTGCCAAACGGTCCAAATCGGTCAATAACCAGATATAGCTCCCATATTCGGCCCGGCCGAACTTAGCACGCTTTTACTTGTTGTTTTATTATGACTTCCAACAATTGTGGTAAGTATGGTCCAAATCAGTTCATAGCCTGATATAGCTCCCATATAATCCGATCTCTGGATTATTTTTCTTGATCCTCTAGAAGGCTTAACTCTTATCCACATTGAAATCTTGAACAACGACTTCTCCTATGACCTTCAACCTACTTGCCAAATATGGTCTGAATGGGTCCGTAGCCTGGTATATCTCTCACATAAACCAATCTCTTGATTTTACTTCTTGAACCCCTATATGGTGAAGTTCTTATCCGATATAACTGACATTTGGCACAATAACTTCTACTGTGGTCTCCAACAAGTATGGTCTGAATCGGTCCATAACCTGATATGAGTATTGCTTCAATAGCATGGAGCATCATCCTTTGTTTGCCTATAAATAGATAACGGGCAAAGAACTCGACAAAAGCGATCTTTGGTGGAGGGTATATAAGAGGGGGTATATAAAGTCGTGATGGCTTTACTTGTTTTTCACTTTTGTTTTAAGTTGGTGGCTGACCCTATTAGTTTCTTAAATTCTCAAATTCATTTGTTTATCCTCTCATCTTTTGCGTAATTCGATTGGGTGTAATTTACATTTTTATTCGCATCATATAAATTTCACATTACCTCATGCAGTGTCAATTTACTGCGTACTTAACATGTCCTATACATATTCATTGTATTCTTTCAACTCAATACATCTTCTCAGAACATTTACTCTTGACTTACCTGATTAATTTCAGTTTTCAAGGATCGCAGGGCCTTACGCTGTTTACTATAGTAGGGCGTTAAATAAAACAGAGTATCGAATCTCTTGACAATGCTGAAAGTACGTTCTTGTATAACATCGCACAGGCTACAGGATGAGAAAAGGACCACAATTGTGCAATACCATTGTCACCACAAACGAAAGTCAGGTATCCGCATATCATGATGCAGTTTTGGGAATTGATATGAAAGGAAAGAAGTAAACAAATATGTTGTTAAAAGTGATATATCACACATATAAGTTCAAGGATATGTGGATAACCTCTACATGTAAATACTGTAGTTTTCGTACATATTAACGGAATATAATTGCATGCGTAGGAACTTTTCGCTGGTTGAGGCAAAATTCTTAACAATCATACGTACAAATTGAAGCATTTTCATTGAACGCAATCAGTTGTATTCGAATACGCATCACCATGGAAAAAAGTAGATAACAAGCTCATCCTTTCGTTTGATATCTCAAAGGATAGGAAATGATTTTTGTTTAAAGTGAAACTATTACTCTAACAAGTGTCGATATTTTGTACTAAAGAAAAGGGCTATATCGAAATTTATAGTTGGATATAGCCCTCATGTAAACCAATCTTCCGATTTGAGGTCTTATGTTCATAAAAGCTGAATTTATCACAAGAGTTAGGCCCTAAACATTCGTACCGAGCATGGCCATACCTTAACTAAATTTGGCCATAATTACCATATATACCAATCTCCCGATTTAAGGTCTTAGGTAGGGAGGATTCCAGCAGATCATCGGTGCCAAGTGAAGGATCTGGTTCAGAGAACAGCAGCAAATTACCTTAAAAATAAGTGCACACTAGAAACACGCAGCGAATGGCAATCTCACACCTTATACCAGCTATCGTTGTTGACGCTTACGACTCTCAACAACCAAAACATAAAATACTCCTTGACCTCAACTGAATAGAAGACACACAAACACAGGTACCGTTCAAAGTTTTCGGAGCTGAAATTAATTTGCGTGCTTTGTAATGGCTTGGGTAAAGAAAAAAATGGAAGTAAGTGTGTCACTTTTGAATAGACGGAGATAGACAGCATGTCACGTCACCGATAAAAGCAATTCTCATCCAAAAACAAACAACCCAGTGCAAAAATTATGCCGCTCTACAACACATGATGTCTCATTCCTCTGCTTGCTTTGGCTTCATGTGACACTCATCTGATCGGTGCTTATTTGCAAACAAAACACAATGTCCGACGATCAAATTGAGAACACATCCACACATTACTTAAACTTGTGTGTGTGTGCGTGTGTTTCAAGCTAACTTTGTTTTTAGGTGGCATGCGCAATAGACATTTGCGTTGGCTAAAGTGGCTATTGAGTGCCAAATTTTGGTTCTCATGCAATTTTCTAACGAGCAGATTTTCAAACATATATTGACCTCTGGAGAGGATCCACCCATACAAATTATAAGCTGCGAGTATAAAAGGGACATCTTGATGCTGCTCTGCGTCAGTAGAATATTATGACACTGCTCGTTGGAAGTATCCACACATCGACGGTCTTCGTCAAGCGTTGGGGCAACAAATTCACGACGGGAGGTATGTTGAAAGTCTTAAGCAAGGAGGCGTTCTGCGGGTCTAAAACTGTATTTTTTTAAGATTTGAAAGTCTAGCATAGGCAAAGATAGATCCTCATATTGAGACATCAGGCAGTGCAACGACAGCAGATTCAACACTGCCCAACGAACAGTGGGTAGAAAACGAGACCATCATCGATTCTCAATATTGGGAAGACTTGGAAAGGCAGAGATCTTAACATTAATACATCAGGCCGTGCAGAGACAGGAGACTCAATGCAGACTAATAAACAGGGATGGAGAATATTATGACACTGCTCGTTAGAAGTATCCAGACTCTCTGGGTGGACACAAAGCTCGACCTTGTGAGAAATATGGACATCGACGGTCTTCATCAAGCGATGGGGCAACAAATTCACGACGGGAAGTATGTTGAAAGTCTTAAGCAAGGAGGCGTTCTGCGGGTCTAAAACTGTATTTTTTTAAGATTTGAAAGTCTAGAATAGGCAAAGATAGATCCTCATATTGAGACATCAGGCAGTGCAACGACAGCAGACGCAACACTGCCTAACGCACAGTGGGCGGACAACGAGACCATCACCTATTCTCAATATTGGGAAGACTTGGATAGGCAGAGATTCTAACATTAATACATCAGGCCGTGCAAAGACAGGAGACTCAATACAGTCTAATAAACAGGGAGCCGCCAATGCAACCATCACCGACTTTCGGAAGAATCTTGAGAAAGTCGGAAGAAAGTCGAAAGCAGGACAGGCAAAGATGAAGGTCACCGTAACGCGGAGTTAAGAATGTCTACCAATAACGCTGAATGCATGGGTTCGATTCCTGGCGTGACAATCAGAAAAAATTGTTAGCGGTGGTTATCCCCTCCTAATGCTAGCGATATTTGTGAGGAACTATGCCATTTCATAAAATGGTATAGCAATCATGTAAAAACTTCTCCCCAAGGAGATGTCGCACTGCGTCACACAGTTCGGACTCGGCTATAAAAAGGAGGTCCCTTATCATTGAGTTTAAACTTTAATCGTTGTCCTGTTGGTCCTGTTGAATAGAATGTTCATGCTCAAGATTTGGAAGACTAGGATAGGCAAAGATCCTAATATTGAAACATCGGGCAGTGCAGTGACAGGAAACTCAAAGCAGCCTTAAGAACAGAGAGAACATGATGGTCAACCACTCCCGAGAAGCCTATTTATTGGAGGACCAATAATTGAGGTCATCCAGATAAACATCCATTGGAGAGAAACGGCTACACACGCACTGATGGAGAAACTCAGAAAGGACAATTTTCATATTGCCTCAATTGAGGAGCCATAAACGACCCAGAACAAAGTTTGTGGTTATTCCATGCTAACACTGAAATTCGGCAGAGGATCTGCGTTATTTGTCATAAAAATTTTCTTTATATATTATCCCCAGAGTTCTCAACATCGGATGCAACAGTGATGAGATATGGAGACGGTGAGACATACCTGGCATTACTTTTTCTGCCTTTCAAGTCTCCGACACCGCCTTCCACGTCGGAGCTACAAAGGCTGGTAAGGTAGTCAAAACAGGCAGGAATATTTTGAGTGGAAGTACCAACATTAATAAACGGGGCCAAGGCCTGGCAGAATTCTTGACTACTATCCACCTAATAACAATTAATATTGGTAATACTGCTTTGTTAATAGGATTAGGGAGGAGGTCCGATTAGGATCAAATTCGATGAGAACGTTATTTTATAATTCAAGGACTTAAAACAGTACACTGTGCTAAATTTCAGCAAAATCGGGTAATATATCCTTTTCTAATAATAATCGGATCGGTCTATATGACGGCTATATCCAAATATTTTCCGATCTAAGAGGACCTACGAGGTCGAGGGCCCCAATACAACTCAGTGTGCCAAATTTGAACGAAATCTGCCAATAAATGCCGTATTTTTTGGTCTAGAGCCTCAAATCGAGTGATTGGTCTATACTATATCCAGTTATAAGACAATACAGTCAGGAAATGAAGTACTGATAGGGTGCGTTGCGAACTTTAATCATATTTTGTGGCACAGAACCAACAATAATAAGCGGGGCCAAGCCCTGGCAGAATTCTCGAATACTAACGACCAAATAACATTT
Organism: Stomoxys calcitrans; assembly: GCF_963082655.1. Lineage (NCBI taxonomy): Eukaryota > Metazoa > Arthropoda > Insecta > Diptera > Muscidae > Stomoxys > Stomoxys calcitrans. The sequence goes on along the minus strand of NC_081556.1, from coordinate 35,422,606 downwards.
AGGGAGGAGTTTTAGATGTGACTATATGTTTGGAAAATCTACCGATTTCGCTGAGATTTGCTTAGAGAGTTGCGCTAGGTTGCGTCAGACCCCAATGTTCCAACCACGCAGGTTGGAACATTGGGGTCTGCCGTTGCAGCTGCTCCTCATGTACCTGCAACGGCAGTCGCGGAAAATCTGATGTATCGAGCGGAGAGTCTTACTGAGAGGTTTAGCAGCACCGGCTCTTGCATAAATACTGAGTGGCAATGATGGTCGATATGACAAGGCGAGTTATTGGCACCTTTAACTAACCAATGACCACCCTGTTTCAACGGCAATCGGTCCTTTGGGCCGGAACGAGCTTGCTCACCTAGTGAAGGATCGCCGTCTCCACATGAAAATGTGGCTAAGACAACGACAACAACAACGTGCTCAGCCTATATTTATATGACACTGAGCTACCTCAAATCTATAGTGATGGGTACCAATCCTTCGGCACGGCAGAACTTTACACCGTTTTTATACCCTCCACCATAGGATGGGGGGTATACTAATTTCGTCATTCTGTTTGTAACTACTCGAAATATTCGTCTGAGACCCCATAAAGTATGTATATTCTTGACCGTCGCGACATTTTATGTCGATCTAGCCATGTCCGTCCGTCTGTCCGTCCGTCCGTCTGTCTGTCGAAATCACGCTTACTTCCGAAGGAGTAAAGCTAGCCGCTTGAAATTTTGCACAAATACTTCTTATTGGTGTAGGTCGGTTGGTATTGTAAATGGGCCATATCGGTCCATGTTTTAATATAGCTGCCATATAAACCGATCTTGGGTCTTGACTTCTTGAGCCTCTAGAGTGCGCAATTCTTATCCGATTGGAATGAAATTTTGCACGGCGTGCTTTGTTATGATATCCTACAACTTTGCCAAGCATGGTTCAAATCGGTTCATAACCTGATATAGCTGCCATATAAACCGATCTGGGGTCTTGACTTCTTGAGCCTCTATAGGGCGCAATTCTTATCCGATTTGAATGAATTTTTGCACGTAGTATTTTGTTATGATACCCAACAACTGTGCCTAGTATGGTTCAAATCGGTTCATAACCTGATATAGCTGTCATATAAACAGATCTGGGGACTTGATTTCTTGAGCTTCTAGAGTGCGCAATTCCTATCTGATTTGGCTGAAATTTTGTATGACGTATTTTATTCTTACTTTCAACAACTGTATCAAATTGAGTTCAAATCGGTTCATAACCTGATATAGCTGCCATATAAACCGATCTGGGTTTTTGACTTCTTGAGCCTCTAGAGGTCGCAATTATTATCCGATTTGCCTGAAATTTTGTACGATGGATTCTCTCATGACCATCAACATACGTGTTTATTATGGTCCGAATCGGTCTATAGCCCGATATAGATCCCATATAAATCGATCTCTCTATTTTACTTCTTGAGCCCCCAAAGGGCGCAATTCTTATTCGAATTGGCTGACATTTTACACAGGTCTCCAACATATAATTTAATTGTGGTCCAAACCGGACCATATCTTGATATTGCTCTAATAGCAGAGCAAATCTTTTCTTATATCCTTTTTTTTGCCTAAGAAGAGATGCCGGGAAAATAACTCGACAAATACGATCCATGGTGGAGTGTATATTAGATTAATTTATATAGATACATTTATATTTCCCTTTGTTTCATTTCTACTTACTCAGCAATAGCGGCATGCATTTTCGATGGTTGATTGTCCAGTGAATTACTTGGTACACCAGTGGCATTTTCTGCATTAAAACAAACAAAGTTAAGATTTTCTTTTAATATTTGAATTGGTGATAAAGTTTTCACAAATTTAGGTTACAGTTATGTTGTATTGACTTTAACATTTTGCTTTCTTTTGGCAATTTACATACCACACACAATGTCCAGCGTACACTTCCTTACTACATCTTGTACATCGAATATATCACCATTTTCAGCATACTCTTGTAATTTGTTTACAAATTTTCGGCCAGTCTTGTTAACAACCTGCATATAGCCCTCAATGGCCTGACTATCAAAGGCTGGTAAATATAATTTCTGATGTTTAAGCCATCTGGCACCGGAACTAGTCAATAGCCCATCACCCAGCCAGGGACGTAGGAAGGAGTACAAATGTTCCTTATACAATAGAGACGGACTTGACAGCATGTTCTGAAAGCCAATGCAAAAAATATGCACAAATGAACAAGGAATGAGAAAAATGAAGATTTATTGACAAAAGCCGGATATAATGAATGTAATATGGGCATATATTCATACATGACTGGATAACATATGCATGAATTTACATATCTGAAATGAAATTATTTACAACCCACACATGCATACATACCTGTATTTCCGCTGGATCACTTAACATGACATGGTATTGGAAGAATACCAAAGAGCGGAAGCCTTGGAATTCATATTTCCGGCAATATTGTAAAATCTTTTTGGGATATTCTAAAAATACAGAAAAGTAGGAAAACTGTTTAAATATAGAAGATTGCTATAAATTATTTATTGAGATTTTTTTTTTAATATATGAGGAAAAAAAACTAAATTGTTGTTAGTCGCACCTTCATTGAGCTTCATATGGCAAAATACTTTATTCAAATTCAATCTCAAACCCCGTTTACACTGTTCATTAAAAATGGATTTAAGGCTCTCGTCAGCTGATTTTACAAAGAGTAAACCGATGATCGAGCCATTAAATCCGGATTTAAAGAGCAGTGTAACGGGGTTTTTTTTGTTTATGATATTTCGGTAGGTTTTTGCAGCTTGCATTTAAGCAAATGCTTCAATGATTATAAACACAAGAAATAAATCGTTTTTTCGATTTTTTAAACTATACTTTTAGGAGCTTCATTCCAAAAGTGTGTTTAACCCTAGGATGGGCTAAGATTTTTGTCTACGTATTTAAGCGGACATGGTCTAACTAGACCAAAGTTTTATAAAAACTATAAAATATTATCAGATTTGTAAATTTTTGATTATTGGGACATAGAAAATCAATTCAGAACTTAGGTAAGGTTCAAAAGAGGTTATGGATAAACTGTTGATCGTCGTACAAATCTAAGACTATCTGCACACGTCCGTCTGACAGTTGAAATCGCACCACACCCCTTAATTATTAAGATATCGAGCTGAAACATAGCAGAGATTCTTTTTTGGTTCAAAGGCAGGTTAAGTTTGAATATGGGGTACATTGATCTATAATTGAATATAGCCCTCACATAAAAAATCAAAAAAAAAAAACAAATAAAGATACCATAGTACTTCTCTTCGAGTTATGCAGATAAAGGTGTCCTTAAAAAACTAAAAATAAATTTTGTCTGAAAAACCCCAAAATACAACTTTCGGGCAAAGATCGAGGCCACAAATATTGCTAGGTGCAAAACCAATTTTTGCATGGTTTTAGGGGACATATGGAGTAAACACAACTAAAAACGTGTTAAGTTCGGTCGAGCCGAATTTTGGATACCCACCACCATGGATGAATTACCCATCCTCTTTTATAACAACTCCACTACCACATCCATCGTGATATGCAAATCAGGGCTGGTTTCAATCATATATGATTGAGGTCTCGAGAACTCTTATACAAGCCACATTTTCAGCGAAATCGGCCAATAAGTCCTCTTTTTATGGGATTAAGACCCTAAGTTGGAAGGTCGGTCTATATGACAGCTACATCGAAATATAGTCTGATCTGGACCATGTGCTGATCGGTTGACGGGAGGCTTTATACAAGTCACTGTGTCAAATCGGCGAAATCGGACAAAAATTGCGGCTTTTATGGGCTTAAGACCCTTAATCGGCAGATCGGCCTATATGGCAGCTATATCTAAACATAGTCTGATCTGAACCACATTTGTGTCGGACGTCGGAATGGTTAGAAAAATTCACTACTTTAAATTTCAGAGAAATCGGGTAATAATTGAGGCTTTTATGGGCTTAAGACCTTGAATGGGCAGATCGGTCTGTATGGCAGCTATACCTTAATACAGTCCGATCTCAACCATATTTGGATCGGATGTCGGGAGGCTTAAAAAAACTCTCTATTTTCAATTTCGTCGAAATCTGATAATAAATGCGCCTATTGCGGACTTAAGACCCATAACCGGCATATAGCTTTATAGGGTCGGAAACGGATACTTCGATGTGTTGCAAATGGAATGACTAAATGAATAAACCCCCTATCCTATGTTGGTGGGCATAAAAACATGTGTCCTATTGGGGGATATGGGCGTTGGAAAATTTTAACTCGTTGGGTTTTCCCAATTTTTATATCTTTCACCATAGGATGGGGGGTATACTAATTTCGTAATTTCGTTTGCAATACCTCGAAATATGCGTCTAAGACCCCATAAAGTATACATTTTTGATCGTATTGACATTTAATGTCGATCTAGCCATGTCCGTCCGCCCGTCCGACCGTCTGTCGAAAGCGGACAAACTTTCGAATGAGTAAAGCTAGGCGCTTGAAATTTTGCACAAAATACCTCTTATAACTGTAGGTCGGTTGGTATTGTAAATGGGCCAATGCGGTCCATGTTTTGATAAATCTGCCATATAAACCGATCTTGGTTCTTGACTTCTTGAGCTTCTAGAGGTTGCAATTCTTATCCGATTTGGCTGAAATTGTCTAAATCGGTTGATAACCTAATATAGCTGTCATATAAACCGACCTAGGGTCTCGACTTCCAGAGCTTCTAGAGAGCGCAATTCTGATCCGATTTGGCAGAAATTTTGCATGAAGTGTTCTGGTATCAACTGTCCCAAGTATAGTTAAAATCAGTAAATAACCTGATATAGCCGCAATATAAACCGATCTCCCGATTAGACTTCTTGAGCCTCTAGAGGGCGCAATTCCTATCCGATTTGGCTGAAATTTTACATGACGTGTTTCGTTATGACTTCCAATAACTGTGCTAAGCATGGTTTAAATCGATCAATAACTTGATATATCTGCCATATAAACCGATATTGGGTCTTGATATTTTGAGCTTCTAGAGGGCGCCATACTTATCCGATTTGGCCAAAATTTTGGAAGAAGTGTTTTAATTTGAGTTGCACCAACTGCGTTAAGTATGGTCTAAATCAGTCCATATCCTGATATAGACGCCATATAAATCGATCCGCCGATTAGACTTATTGGGCTTCTAGAGGGTGCAATTCTTATACAATATGGTTGAAATTTTGCATATGTCGTTTTGGTATGACTTCCAACAACTGTTTCAAGTATTGTCTAAATCGGTATATAACCTTATTTAGCTGCCATATAAAGCGATCTCCTAGTTTGACTTTCTGAACCTCTGGAGTGCGCAACTATTACTCGGTTTGCCTGAAATTTTGGAGGTGGTGCTTTTCTATGACTGGTGTTTTTATACCCTACACCACTACTGTGGTATAGGGTATTATAACTTAGTGCATTTGTTTGTAACACCCAAAAGGAAGAGAGATAGACCCATTGATAAGTATACCGATCGACCCAGAATCACTTTCTGACACGATTTAGCTATGTCCGTCTGTTTGTCGGTTTGTCTGTCCATGTTAATTTGTGTACTCTTAGAGTCACTGCAAGTGCATTTATTGACCAATCTTTCCAACATTTTGTACGACGCTTTCCTCGAGGCCACCGTAGCGCAGAGGTTAGCATGTCCGCGTATGACGCTGAACGCCTGTGTTCGAATCCTGGCGAGACCATCAGAAAAAAAATTTGTTTGCTGTGGTTTTCCCCTCTGGCAACATTTGTGAGGAGCTACGCCATGTAAAACTTCTCTCCAAAGAGGTGTCGCACTGAGCCACGCCGTTCGGACTCGGCTATAAAAGGAAGGCCCCTTATCATTTGAGCATAAAACTTGAATCGGACTGCACTCATTGATATGCGAGAAGTTTGCCCCTGTTCCTTAGTGGAATGTTCATGGGCAAAATTAGCATTTTGTCATTTTTAACTTGTTTGGATATGATCTATGCGATTTTGTAGCAATACTCTAAAGTTTTCAATGAAATAGGAAAGAGTATTGCTTCGTCCAGCATCATTACGGAAAGAGATTTTCTTCACGAATCCAACGGTGTCCTTAGAATTTTGAAATTCACAAAAATAAAGATGTTACAGCAATTTCAAACTCACCTCGATTTTCTACCATTTTTCGAATATTAATTATGTGATTTTGAGCTTGTTTCTTGAAGAAAAAACATAGGAGTTGCACTAATCCGATTTTTTTGCCATAATCTTCAATACTGCATACTCAACTCGAAAAATTTTTTCGCATCAAAAATTCCAAATTTTCATAAGGGGTTAGCCTTTGCAAAAAAAATGCAAAAAAAATAAAATGTGAAATTTTATGTAATTTTGTTTATTGTACGAATCGTTTTCGAATTTCGAACTGCGGAATGCTGGAAAATGATCGAAATTCGAAAAAAATTAAGGAGTTACAACGTTTTTGACCTCGAAAATGACCTTGAATTTTTACGCCCGAACAACTTTGGTTTTTGCTTTGTTTTTTATAGAGAACTTTACAGTATTGCTTCATCTAGCACCACTACGGAAAGAGATTTTCCTTGCGAATCCAACGCTGCCTGAGAAATTGTGAAGCTTAAAAAATTAAGGAAGTTACAGCAATTGCAAACTCACATTGGTTTTTTTTTAATTTTTTGGATAATAATTATGCGATTTTGAAGCAATACTCCAAAGTATTCAAGGTAATAGGAAAGAGTATTGCTTCGTCCAGCATCTTTACGGAAAGGGATTTTCTTCACGAATCCAACGGTGTCCTTAGAATTTTGAAATTCGCAAAACTAAAGATGTTACAGCAATTTCCAACTCACCTCGATTTTTTTACCATTTTTCGGATATTAATTAAGCGATTTTAAGCTTGTGTTTTGAAGAAAACACATAGGAGTTGCTGTAATCCGATTTTTTTGCCATAATCTTCAATACTGCATACTCAACTCGAAAAATTTTTTCGCATCTAAAATTGAAAATTTTCATAAGGGGTTAGCCTTTGCGAAAAAAATGCAAAAAAAATAAAATGTGAAATTTTATGTAATTTTGTTTATTGTACGAATCGTTTTCGAATTTCGAACTGCGGAATTCTGGAAAATGATCGAAATTCGAAAAAATGAAGGAGTTACAACGTTTTTGACCTTGAAAATTTTCTTGAATTTTTAAGCCCGAAAAACTTTGGTTTTTGCGATGTTTATCACAGAAAGCTTTACAGTGTTGCTTCACCTAGCACTACTACGGAAAGACATTTTCGTCACGAATACAACAGTGGCTGTGAAAATGTGAAGTTTGCAAAACTAAGGAAGTTATAGCAAATGTAATCTCACGTTGAATTGAATTTTTATATCCTACACCACTACTGTGGTACATGGTATTATAGATTTAGATATAGCTGTCATATATGTATATCGCCCGATTTTCACTCCTAGAGCTACTGCAAGCTCATTTTTTGACCAATCTTGCCAAAATTCTGCACAATGCTTTTCTCGGCGAACAAATGTATGGAAGCCTTATCTGAATATTATCCAATTTTTTCCGATTTCAATAAGCTTCGTCTTTAGGCCAAAAAACATGGCTGTACCAAATTTGAAGACGATCGGATGAAAACTGCAACCTGTATTTTGTACATGACAGACGGACAGACAGACAGACAAACAAACAGACGGACATTGCTTAATCGAATCAGAAAGTGATTTTGAGTCGATCGTTTTTCTTATTAATGGGTCTATCTCTGTCACTGTATTTGCAAATTCGATTTAATGAATGCTTTGTTAGTTTCTTTTGCATTTTTTACAAAAGCAGGATTTTGTTTTTCGAATTTCATATCGTCAGTGTATAGTAGCCCGGCACATAAAGATATTGATATTATTATCATTATTTTATGAATTCTTCTACGTTCAGCCCGAACGATAATGTATGATATGCATTGTTATATATATTATCATGATTGATAATAGTTAATGGAAGAGGGCAAAAGTTCGTTAAAGCGGTTTGATGTTGTCGATTCTCTTGATAACTTTTATAACAGTAGTTGTCGTCAAAATTTATGAAATATTCGCATAGCAGACGATTGTAAAATGTATCGTCCTGATGTTGATTAAATTCAGCGACCCTGCTTCTTTTTCTGGGTCAATAATGCATACTGAAAAGTTTAAATAATTCCAATGTTAAACATTTTACCAAAAACTGGCAACTGCCTCTGGTATGGTATACAACTCCTAACTTTGGTATCAAGCAGCCATTCCAGTCATTGTTGGATAAGACTTTAGTAACAAGATTTTACCTTAGTCGTCTGCCATAGCTTTGGGTTATGGGTATCCAATGACTGACCAGGCAGTACAGGCTGAAGGAATGTCATTCCTTTTTTATACCCACCACCGATACTCGATTAATGTTCTCCTGTAGAAAAGGCTGAAGGAATGTCATTCCTTTTTTATACCCACCACCGAAGGATGGAGGTGAGTATAACAGCCATATAGACCGTCCGTCCGTCTGTCTGTTGAAATCACGCTACAGTCTTGAAAAATAGAGATATTCAGCTGAAACTTTGCACAGATTCTTTTTTTGTCCATAGGCAGGTCAAATTCGAAGATGGGCTATATAGGACTTTAACTTGATATAGCCCCCATATTGACCGATCTGCCGATTTAATGTTTTAATCTCATAAAAGCCACATTTATTATTCGATTTTAATGAAATTTGGGACAATGAGTTGTGTTAGGCTACTCGACATCCTCCTTCCTTCTCCTTTGGTCCCGATCGGTCCAGATTTGGATATGGCTTCCATATAGACCGATCCGCCTATTTAAGATGCAATTATTGTCCATTGTATTGTAAAGGCGCGGAGGCCACCATAGCGCAGAGGTTAGCATGTCCGCCTATGACGCTGAAAGCACGGGTTCGAATCCGAGCCAGAAAAAAAAATCAGCGGTGGGTTTCCCCTCCTAATGTTGGCAAGATTTGTAAGGTACTATGCCATGTAAAACTTCTCTTCAAACAGGAGTCGCATTGCGGCACGCCATTCGGGTTCGGCTATAAAAAGGAGGTCCCTTATCATTGAGCTTAAACTTGAATCGGACTGCACTCATTGATATGTGAGAAATTTGCCCATGTTCCTTCGTGGAATGTTCAAGGGCAAAATTTGTTTTTGCATTGTAAAGGCGCAATTATTATGAGTTTTGTTAGGCTCTTCGACATTCTACTCTTATTAGGCCTAGATCGGTCCAGATTTGGATATAGCTGTCATATAGACCGATCCCACTATTTAAGCTTTTGGGTCCATAAGAGGCGCATATATAGTTCGATGTCGCCGAAATTTGTTGTGAGCTGTGTTAGGCCCCTCGATATCTTTCTGCAATTTGGCCCAGATAAGTCCAGATTGGGATTAGCTGTCATATAGACCGATCACTCGATTTAAGGGTTGGGCCCTATAAGACGCATTTATTGTCCGATTTCGCTGAAATTAAGGAGTTATGTTAGGCCCTTCGAGATCCCTCTTCAATTTTGACCAGATCAGACCCGATTTGGATCTTGGGCCCATAAAAGGCGCATTTATTGTCCGATTCCGCTGAAATTTTGCCCTGATCGGTCCAGATTTGTATATAGCTGCCATATAGACCGATCAATTTAAGGTCTTGGACCCATAAAAGGCGCATTTATTGTCCGATTTCGCCGAAATTTGGAACAGTAAGTTATCTTAGGCTCTTCGACATCTTTCTGCAATTTGGCCCTTATGGTCCAGATTGGGATATAGCTTCCATATAGACTGATCTCTTGATTTAAGGTTTTGGACCCATAAAAGGCGCATTCATTGTCCGAAATTTTGGACAGCGATTTGTGTTAGGCGCTTCGACATCCCTCTTCAATTTGGCCTAGATCGGTCCAGATTGGGATTAGCTGCCACATAGACCGATCTCTTGATTTAAGGTTTTGGGCCCATAAAAGGTGCATTTATTTTCCGATTTTGCCAAAATTTGGGACAATGGTAGGCCCTTCGATATTCTTCTTTAATTTGGCTCATATCGGTTCAGATTTGGATATAGCTGCCTTATGGACCGATCTTGGCCCCATAAAAGGCCCATTTATAATCCAATTTTGGTGAAGTTTGACCCAGTGGACCATATTTCGATAAGGCTGCTTTGGGGGCATAAATTATGCAGTATTCACTGGATTATGACGAAAGGAAGTTTACATATAAATCCTGCCGAACTTAACACCTTTTTACTGGTTCTACTTTAGGTGAAGACAATATGTTTCAGCTACCATGGTTAGGTTAGGTAAGAGTGGCAGTCCTTTACACACTCACTTAGACATTTTTAAGTCCATTGTGATACCACAGTAGCGACAGACCAAGGCTTCTGGCGGGAATCGAACCCACGACCCCTGCACTGGAAATCCATGCACACTGACAAGTCGGCTTTCGGGGCTACCATATGTTTGGTGATCACAATCTGCTCATACTAGAACCTGTAGAAGTGTTCGAGTTGTGAAGCATTCAACTATCCAACATAGAATTAACCCAATTCGTAGCTTGAAGTTATTCAAAACTTGCATTATTTTGCCTAGGCTTTTATTGAAGATTTTGCATTTCCATATAGAACATCTAACGTTTACCAATAAAAGTTGATAAACTAAGAGAATTATTATATCCAGCAATTAAGATGGTTGGTTTTTTGTAGGCAAACGCCTTTCTTTCATCGCCTATACTCACCATCCGGCCTCAGGCCAAATTGAAACAAATTTCCCACAAACGGATAGGGTGTAGGTCCAGGTATCATTTCCATAATGCCAGCAACATGATCGATATAATTGAAAATTTTAATGCCCCTAAAGAATAAAACTGTCACCACGACTATGGCCAAGGCCAATAAAAACATTTCCATGGCCAAGGATTTTTGTTTTGTATTACGCCACCGGAACCGAGAGAACAAACAACACACTTTACGCGTAGCTTTCACAAAATATACTGAATTGTTAGCTAAGAATTATAGGAGGGTGTTGTCAACTAAAATTGTGTTCAAAGGGCCTTCTGTATGCCCGAAATGCGATAATGAGGCTTATCTTACACCTCTTTCACTTGATTTCGATAATATCGCTCAATTATTTGATTAGCAGTGCAAGAAGCACTTGTTGACTTTTCACTTTGTATATTTTTGGTTGAGATGGTCGGTCATAATTGTCCATAATAATAATTGACTCATTTACGAGTAGTGCTGTGGTGCTCTTTATTTTGATAACAAAAGTTTTAACCAATTGGAAGACTTGTTGTCATTATTTCAACACAGCTGGCGTTCTGAATAAGCCTCTAGCTAATCATCATCTGGTCAAAGTCCCTGTGAAGTATCAGTGGGTCGATGGATCGTATGTTATTGTTTTTTTTTTTGCCTGTATATAATGTTTTGCTTATTTTTAGATGATAGGTACCCAAAAGGTATTGTGATGTATCAAAAGCCAATGTCGTAAAGTATTTTCGTTGTTTGAAGAATTGAATATATGTATGTGGACAATAGTTTCATGAGCCACAATCGCCAGTCTGTCTGGCATGCAGATATATGTACTTTACTTTAATTGGCTTTGACAGAACATTTGTTCCACTAACCAAACGTAGAATAGCGTTCCAAGCGCCTCGATCTTCTAAGCTCATTCTAAAATCTCTGACACCAAGTTTCGAGGTGTCTCCCACCACTTGATCTTTCTATCGGGTTTTTGGTCTTCCCGGTTTGCCTGTACCACCGTGTTTGCCTTTAAAAGACTTCTTTGCTGGAGCTTCTTCATCCATTTTGACGACATAAACTAGCCAACGCAGTCGTTGTATTTTGATGCGTGTAACTATGCTCTCTCCACCACCATATCGCAGAGGTTAGCATGTCCGCCTAAGACGCTGAAAACCTGGGTTCAGATCTTGGCGAGACCTTCAGAAAAAATTTTAAGCGGTGGTTTCCCCTTCCTAATGCTGGCAACATTTGTGAGGTACTATGCCATGTAAAACTTCTCTCCAAAGAGGTGTCGCACTGAGGCACGCCGTTCGGACTCGGCTATAAAAAGGAGGCCCCTTGTCATTGAGCTTAAAATTGAATCGGACTGCACTCTTTGATATGTGAGAAGTTTGCCCCTGTTCCTTAGTGGCATGTTTATGGGCAAAAATGTGCAATGTGCAACTATGCTCTATACTATCATCGTCATACAGCTTGTGATTCATACGAAGAATCTTTCTCTCAAATACTCCAAGCACTGCCTCAACTGCTTTCACAAGTACCCATGCTTCTTTCGTTAGAACCATATAACTGCACGGGTAGTATTAGTGTCTTTTTTAGTGTTATCTTCGTCTGTCGAGAGGTGGCCTTGTTATACCCTCCACCATAGGATGGGGGTATACTAATTTCGTCATTCTGTTTGTAACTCCTTGAAATTTTCGTCTAAGACCCCATAAAGTATATATATTCTTGATCGTCATGATATTTTAAGTCGATCTAGCCGTGTCCGTCCATCTGTCCGTCCGTCCGTCCATCTGTCCGTCCGTCCGTCCGTCTGTCTGTCGAAAGCACGCTAACTTTCGAAGGAGTAAAGCTTGAAATTTTGCACAAATACTTCTTATGAGTTTAGGTCGGTTGAAATTGTAAATGGGCCATATTGGTCCATGTTTTGATATAGCTGTCATATTTTAAGTCGATCTAGCCGTGTCCGTCCGTCTGTCCGTTCGTCCGTCCGTCCGTCGAAAGCACGCTAACTTTCGAAGGAGTAAAACTATCCGCTTGAAATTTTGCACAAATACTTCCTATGAGTGTAGGTCGATTGAAATTGTAAATGGGCCATCTGGGTCCATGTTTTGATATAGCTGTCATATAAACCGATCCGGGATCTTGACTTCTTGAGCCACTAGAGGACGTAATTCTTAAGCGATTAGGCTGAAATTTTGCACGAGCTGTTTTATTATAGTTTCTAACAACTGTGCCAAATATGGTTCAAATCGGTACATAACCTGACATAGCTGTCATATAAACCGATACGGGATCTTGACTTCTTGAGCCACTAGAGGACGCAATTCCTATCCGATTGGGCTAAAATTTTGCATTAGGTGTTCTGTTATGACTTCTAACAACTGTGCCAAATATGGTTCAAATCGGTACAAAACCTTATGTAGCTGCCATATAAACCGATCTTGGATCTTGACTTCTTGAGCTGCAAGAGGGCGTCATTATTATCCGATTTGGCTAATTTTGTACAACGGCTACTCCCATGACCTTCAATATATGTGCCAAATATGGTCTGAATCGATCTTCAGCTTGATACAACTCCCCTTTAAACCGATCTCCCTATTTTATTTTTTGAGCCCCAGGCAAAATTCTTATTCAATTTCGCTGAAATTCTACTCATAGACTTCTACTGTGGTCTCCAACACTCAATTCAATAAGCATAGCAATTCATTTATTTTATCCTTTGTTTGTCTAAAAAGAGATACCGGGAAAGAATTCGACAAATGCGGTGAATGGTGGAGGGTATATAAGATTCGGCCCGGCCGAACTTAGCACGCTTTTACTTGTTTCTAAACTGCTTACTCACCCCAAAGTAACATTTATGCAAGTATTATTCTTTGCTTAACCTCAAAACTGGTGTGATTCGTTTTGGTTATGGCGGTGCCGAGGTAGATAAAGTTGCTGACTATCTCAAAGTTGAGGTTTGCAACTTTCTCCATTTTCTCGATCTGCTCGGTTTTACAGGGCGATATGGGAGTTGAAACCATCCATTTCGTCTTATCTCCATTTACTCCCAGACCCATTTTCACTGACTCTCTTTCGATTCTTTCAAAGGCAGCAGTTACTACTTCTGGTGACCGACCTATTATGTCAATGTCGTAGGCATCGGCGAGCAGCATGTGTTCTCTTGTGATTAGTGTGCCATATCTATTCACATCTGCATCTCGTATAATCTTCTCCAGCAGGATATTAGAGAGATCACACGATAGGTTGCCGCCTTGTCTGAAACCTCGTTTGCTATTAAATGGTTCGGAGAGATTCTTGCCCATTCTTTGTGAGGAAAGCGCCTCCTGCTGTTTTATTAATTTTTCAGTAATACCAAACTCAGACATGGCTTGAAATACCTTTGAACGTAAAGGAGTACCGAAAGCGGCTTTGCAGTCAACAAAGAGATGGTAGGTGATGATTTGTCCTTCTCGGGTCTTTTCCAGGATGTGGCGCAGTGTGAATATCTGGTCTAGGGTGGATTTACCACGTCTCAAGCCGCATTGATAGGGCCCAATTATCTCATAGACCTTGCGTTTTAATCTTTCACACAGTACGCTCGAGAGAATCTTGTATGCGATGGGAAGGAGACTTATTCCTCTGTAGTTGGCACATTCCGCCTTGTCTCATTTCTTGTGTACGGGACATAGTATGCTGAGGTTCCAATCATCGGGTATGCATTCTTCTAGGCAGATTGCGAAGATAAGCTGATGCATACGCCTTATCAGCGTATCGCCTCCGGTCTTAAATAGTTCAGAGGGTAACCCGTCGGCTCCTGCTGCCTTGTTGTTCTTTAGTGGGGTCACTACTACTTGGACCTCATTCTGACTAGGAGGTAAACCTTCTATACCATCATCAGAGATTGGTTCTGCGGTGTCCTCTTCGCCGCCAACGTCGGCAAAGTTCGTTCCATATCCTCAGCATGTTATCTGTTTCAGTTACCAGATTTCCTTCTTTGTCTCTACAGGAGGATGTGCCTGCACCAAAGCCATCAGTTTGATGTTTAATTCTTTGGTAGAATTTCCGGACTTCATTCTGACTCCTGTATATCTCAATTCGATCAGACTCTATAAGGAGTGCGGACATTCCAGGAGCAGATCCTTTTTCCGTTTTTACTATTCCTTTGTTTCCGGGGGCGGGTTACTGGCCCGGCGCCCCAACCACATGGGTTTTGTGGGATTGCACATGTATTCCTCGTTGTGGCGAGCCGCTATCTCCAAGATCCGACGCTCGCCTCCAGCCGCCCTTAACCTGGGAACAGACGCTGATGTTGGCCATTGGTTATTTGAAGGCGCCAATAAATCGCCTTGTTATCTCGAGTATCATTGGCACTCAGTATTTAATTAAGAGCCAGTGCCACCTGACTCCTCACTGAGACTCTCCTCACAAAAATCGTTCACTGCCCGCGGCCGCATTTGAAGCTACTCCGCATAAAAACGGAGCTTTCCACCATCCGCAACCTGTGGACGCGTCCAGTACTTTTCAGCTAAGCTTCCCGTGGTAAAGATGGACACCACACAAGTCGGAGCTAAAAGTTCCAGCTTGTATGGTGCTCATAGTTACCCCGTGTATTTGCAGATATATGTAGGCCAGGTTTATTTTCGGTCGAAGAAAAGGGTAAGGAATTTAATCCCAGTTCTACTACAAGAAGTCAGTGAACGAAGCCTAGGTTTTTCGTCGGCGGCTTGGCTAATGATGCACTTTTTGATGATTTATCGTTCAATTTTATTGGTCGACACATATTCTAGAGGGCGCAAGTCTTATCCGATTTGCCTGAATTTTTGCGTTTCATAACCTGATGAAGCTCCCATACATTCTAATCTCTCGATTACCTTTGTTTGGTTCATAGAAACTTTAATTTTTGACTGGTTTTCGTACCGATCGTCTTTAACCGATAATGCAGTTCAAGTACAAACCAAATCATCTTCGGTTTTTAGAAGTCGATCATGCAGTTTTGGTTAGTGTTCATGATCCTATGCACAGTAAAGACACAAACCCTTAGTGCGAGAACAATTATGGCAGTTTAAATCGCCATTTGGGAAACAAAGAAGAAACCTGATTAGTTTCTGAAATAAATATCGCTGATACACATCCATGGTACAGGGTATTATAACTTTGTGCATTTGTTTGCAACGCTAAGAAGGAGAAGAGCTAGAGCCATCAATAAGTATACCGATCGGCTTAGAATCACTTTCTGATTCGATTTTGCTATCTTTACCAAATTTGGCAGGAAGTGGTTTTTGTGACGTTCCAATACGCGTGCAATACTTCATCAGATTCGCATCTAATTTATATATAGCTTTTATAGATATATTTCAGCAGATATGGCTTTTAAGGCTGTAAAACTGCCCGATCTTTATAAAATTTTGCAAGGCTTCGGACCTTTTATCGGCAGATCGGTATATATGGAAGCTATATCTAAATATTGTCCGATCTGAACCATATTTGGGTCACATGTCGGGAAGCCTTAAGCTTCTCACTATTTCAATTTACACGTCATTGTTCTACTTTGTAGAACAAAATATTGGTCTTTTTGGTAGCTTTATTCATATATATACCGATCTGAACCATATACGACACGGATGTCGAAAAGCCCAACATAAGTCACTGTGTCAAATTTCAGCGAAATCGGATTATAAATGCACCTTTTATGGGGCCAAGACTTAAAATCGGGAGGTCGGTCTATATGACAGCTATATCCAAATCTGAACCGATTTGGGACAAATTAAAGAGAGATGTCGTGGGGCCTAACACAACACAACTGATTGAAATTTCGGCGACATCGGACAATAAATGCGCCTTTTATGCTCAAACAAACCTTAAGTCGAGAGATCGGTCTATACGGCAGCTATATTGAAATCTGGACCGATCTATCTACTTTATAGGGTCGGAATTGGATATTTCGATGTGTTGCTAACGGAGTGACAAAATGAATATATCCCCATCCTTCGGTGGTGGGTATAAAAAAGGGGAAAACATATCTTTGGCCTAATAGTCGGAAAATTTTGCCTATACGAAAAACTTCCGATATTGATTGCGGCTAATAGATTTTTCGCGGCAAAGAACATGGCATTTATCGGCATCAGATTCCAACACCAAAGGACTCACATAGCCACATTGCTGTCATACGATAAAAACACGAGACCCCAAATCGATCATATGAATGTCGGAAGGCTGGTGGCAGCGGCATACTTCATTCGGCTGACCCAACTCTCCCTGTTCCGATAGTATACCAGCTCAATGCCAACTATAGCCCACTCCATGGAAAGAGACACAATATTCGTACCAAAAAGCCCCCTTCAAGAAAACCATAGTACGACCAAGCGTGTCAAAGAGCTACTAAACCAAGAATCGGGCATACAGGGCAACTTTACATTCTGAATGTAAAAAAGGAGAGAAGAAAAATGTCTCTTCCGTAAGAACAAGAAGGAAATGGGAAAAGCCTATGGTTAAAAAACAAACAGGCAGCAGAAACCGATGGGTTACCGTTCGAACTGTTTAAGACCGGAGCCGACACACCGATGGGGCATATGCATCAACTTGTCTGCGCAATTTGGCTAAGAACGCACACCCGATGAATGAAATCTCAGCTAACTATATCCAGTGAACTAGAAATGGAGTGTGCGGAAAGAGAAGAGTGTGAAGGAAGATAAGGGAGATGTACCCACTGATAACTGTACCGATCGACTCAGAATCACTTTCTGATTCGATTTAGCTATCTCCATCTGTCTGTCCGTCTGTCCATGTTAATTTGTGTACAAAGTAAAGGTCGCAGTTTTCACCTGATCATCTTAAAATTTGGTATATGCCTAGAGGCGAAGCCTATTGATATTGGAAAAATCGGTTCGGAATTGGATATACCTCCCATATATATGTTCGTCCGATTTTCAGTACTAATGCAATAAAATAGTAATTTATTAACCGATTCTATCGAAATTTGGCAGTAACGATTTTTTTAACACTTTTGACATTGCTGGTGGATTTCATGGAAATCGGTTGAGATTTAGATATAGCCGCCATTGAGATTTAGATATAGGGCGATATATATATCGCCCGATTTTTACTCCTAGAGACACTGCAAGCGCATTTATTGACCAATCTTCCCAAAACTTCGTACAACGCTTTCCTCGAGACGATTTCCACAAAATCTATTAAGTTTGGTCAAAATCGGTTCAGATTTATATATAGCTCCCATATATATGTTCATCCGATTTTCAGTAATAATGCAATAAAATGGTTATTTATTAACCGATTCTCTCGAAATTTAGCAGTAACGATTTTTTTATGACTCTCGAAATTGCTGGTGAATTTCATGGAAATCGGTTGAGATTTAGATATAGCTGCCATATATATATCGCCCGATTTTCACTCATAGAGCCATTGCAAGCGCATTAATTGACCAATCTTAACAAAACTTCGTACAACGCTTTCCTCGACGACTTCCACAATATCTATTGAGTTTGGTCGAAATCGGATCAGATTTAGGTATAGCTCCCATATATATAATCGTCCGATTTTGAGAAATATTGCAATAAAGTGCTCATTTGTTAACCGATTCTCTCGAAATTAGGCAGGAAGGATTTTCTTATAACTCTTAATATTATAGCTAAATTCCATTTAGATTTAGATATAGCTGTCATATATGTGTATTACCAGATTTTCACTTCTAAAGCCACTGCAAGCGTTTTTATTGACCAATCTTGCCAAAATTGTGCACAACGCTATCCTTGCGTGGATAGAATTATGCGATTTTGAAACAATACTCTAAAGTATTCAAGAAAATATAAAAGAGCATTGCTTCGTCCAGCACCAGCTGGAAAATGATCGAAATTCGAAAAAATGAAGGAGTTACAACGTTTTTGACCTTGAAAATTACCTTGAATTTTTACGCCAAAAAAGATTTGGTTTTTGCAAGGTTTTTCATAGAAAACTTTACACTATTCCTTCATGTAGCACCTCTACGGAAAGAGATTTTCCTCACGAATTCAACGGTGTCCTTAGAATTGAAATTCACAAAACTAAAGATGTTACAGCAATTTCAAACTCACCTCGATTTTTTACCATTTTTCGGATATTAATTATGCGATTTTGACCTTGTTTTTTGAAGAAAAAACAATAGGAGTTGCACTAATCCGATTTTTTTGCCATAATCTTTAATACTGCATACTCAACTCGAAAAATTTTTTCGCATCAAAAATTGAAATTTTTCATAAGGGGTTAGCCTTTGCGAAAAAAATGCAAAAAAATAAAATGTGAAATTTTATGTAATTTTGTTTATTTTACGAATCGTTTTCGAATTTCGAACTGCGGAATGCTGGAAAATAATCGAAATTCGAAAAAATGAAGGAGTTACAACGTTTTTTACCTTGAATTTTTACGCCAATAAAGATTTGGTTTTTGTAATGTATTTCACAGAAAGCTTTATAGTATTGCTTCATCTAGCATCATATCGGAAAGAGATTTTCCTCGCAAATGAAAAATTGTGATGCTTGCAAAACTAAGGAAGTTACCGCAATGGCAAACTCATATTGGTTTTTTTTCTTTGAATTTTTGTACCCTAAACCACTACTGTGGTACAGGGTATTATAACTTAGTGCATTTGGTTGTAACACCCAAAAGGAAGAGATAGACCCGTTGATAAGTATAGCGATCGACTCAGAATCACTTTCTAATTCGATTAAGCTATGTCCGTCTGTTCATCTTAATTTGTGTACAAAGTACAGGTCACAGTTTTCATCCGATCTGCTTAAAATTTGGTACAGGCATGTTTTTCTGCCTAGAGAGTTCATAAAAGGGTGTATAAAAGATATAACCGGTTTAACCGGTGTTTTAAAAATTACAGAAACTGAACCGGTTGTTAAAATATCTCATTTTTCAAATAGTTAGAAAACCGGTTTTGTGGAGAAGCCAGAAATATATATATATATATATATATATATATATATATATATATATATATATATATATATATATATATATATATATATATATATATATTTATATATATATATATATATATATATATATATTTAAATATATATATAAATATAAATATAGAAAATATTCAAAAAATATGCAAACACACGCAAAATATGCGTTTTCTTAATGTACTTTGGATAAAACGAGTTTTTTCTGTGTTTTCAAATTTGTTTCCGATACTCCCAAAAATGTAGTCATCTGCATATCTTTCCCATGTCAACTTATGAAGAATGATTTTATTATTTCTTATACATAAAATATTCAAATAGTTGCTTTGTACATAAACACACAACATCTTACAAGATACAGCTATAATTTTCCCCCTTTCCCATCTGGCATTTTTTATTTGGGTTGGATTTTTCTTTTAAAAGTAGGAGAATATTTCGATTTAATAGTGGTTGCATACCATGGTATTCGTCCAAAAGGTATTGTGCTGTAATATGCCTAGTTTGAAGCTATGCTAGGCTTGTACTAGGTTGGAACTAATGTTGTGTGTTTAATATTCAATCGATAGCATTGATAATAAGCTGGAGAGCTCTTTCCAGCTGCATTCTTGTTTCGTTTGTCTCAGAGACAAGACATCTTAAATCTGTTTTCTTTACTTCTTGTTGTTGTTGTTATATTAGACAAGATACTAAAGAAATTTGTTCATGAATTTTGTTCAGTTTTTGATTGGTAAAAGTAAATTAAAATGCTTATAGTGTTACTGATTTTAGCGCCAATTCTTTTCATACTTTATTATGAAATGAAATATAAAAAAATTCGTAAACAAATTAAACATACGCCGGGGCCACCAATTCTACCAATGCTGGGAAATGCACATCAAGTTGGAAAATCACCAAACGGTAAATAAAGTATAAATTCTATATTTTAAGTAAGAACCAGTAAGGAAAGGCAAAAGTCGGTCGATGCTGACTATATAATACCCTACACCACCTAGTGCATGTAGTACTTTTTATATGTAGAACTTACCTAGAAATCTAGTCAGACTTTAATTTGGATACCAATTGAAATAGCAGTTTAGAACCTTGTAAGATTTTTCTATCATAGCACAAAGGATTTGGATTTCTACATCTTTAAAATGCCACATCGGATAAAAGATTATATGGAAGTTATATCGATATAATATATATATAATAATATATAAAATATATATAGGTTTCGATATAAAATATACACATAAAATATACACATTCGAGCTATATCTAAATAAGAACCGATTTGAATGAAATTTTGCGCACGTATTGATCAATTTAAACGTCTCATGCAATATCGGACGAAGATTGTGGATTCTACAGCCTTTAAAGGCCATATCGGATGAGCGATATAAATGGGAGCTATATCTAAATCTGAACCGATTTTTATGAAATTTTGCACATATATGAAGACGTCAAATAAAGCATCTCATGGAAAATTTTGTAAAGATCAGACCAAAATTGTGGCTTCTACAGCCTTAAAAGGCTAAATCAGATGAAAGATATGTATGGGAGCTATATCTAAATCTGATCCGATTTTTATAAAATTTTGCACACATATGTAGACCTCAAATGAAATACCCAATGCCAAATTTTGTAAAGATCGGAAGAAAATTGTGGCTTCTACAAGCTTAAAAGCCATATCGAATGAAAGATATATATGGGAGCTATATTTGAATCTAGGCCGATTTTTATAAAATCAATAGCGTTTGTCCTTGGCCCAAAAAATTGGCATGTGCAAAATTTCGTAACAGTCGGACAACAAATAGGACCTGCACTTTGATTACAAGAATACATGAACTCACAGGCGGACAGACTTACATGGCTAAATCGAATCAGAAAGTGATTCTGAGTCGATCGTTATACTTATCAATGGTTCTAGCGCTTCTCCTTATTAGCGTTGCAAACAAATGCACAAATCTATAATACCCTGTACCACAGTGGTGGTGTAGGGTATAAAAATTATTCCTGTACTACGGGTACTTGGTTAAATTCGGAATGTATTTTTATAAAAAACAATTAAAACGGTATTAAGTTCGGCCGGACCGCACTTTGGATACCCACGAAATGGGATTTACATATATACCCGAATATATGTAAATCCCATTTCGTCACAATCCGGTGAAAATTGGTTAACTTAAGCACCCCAATTCGGCACGGACATTGAGTGGTCTAATATATATGTCACTATTCAATTTTGTAAAACAAAATATTGGTCTTTTTTGCAGATATATCCAATTATAAGATCGGTTTATAACCATATTAAGGTCGGATATCGTGAGGCTCAGAAAAACTCACTGTTTCAAATTCCAGCGAAATTGAGTAATAAGTAAAGTTTTTATGGCCTTCAGACCCTTTATCGGGAGATCGGTCTATATGTCAGCTATATCTAAATATGGACCGATCTAATCCATATGAAGGTCAGATGTCGGGAGGCTTAAAATAACCCGCTTTTGCAAATTTCAGCGAAATCGGGTAATAAATAAAGCTTTTGTGGTCTTCAGACCCTCTATCGGTAGATCGGTCTATATGGTAGCTGTATCTAAATATAGTCCGTCAGAACAATATTTGGGTTAGTTGTCGGTAAGCCTTAAACTACTCACTATTTCAAATTTCAGTGCAATCGGATGAAAAAATAAAGTTTTTATGGGCATTAGACCCTTTATCGGAAAATCGGTCTATATAGCAGCTATATCCAAATACGGTCCGATTTGGTCCATTCAAGAACTTAATCAGCGTGCATCAAAAAGACGTATCTGTGTCAAATTTCAATTCAATATCTCAATTTTGAAGGCTCTAGAGTGATTACAACAGACGGACGGACAGACACACGGACATCGTTAAATCGCCTTAGAATTTTACGACGATCCGAAATATATATGTTTTGTAGGGTCGGAAATTGATATTTCAATGTGTTGCAAACGGAATGACTAAATGAATATACCCTCCTACAGTGGTGGGTATAAAAAATCTCATCGCGGAACTAAAGCAGATAAATAGGCCTTTAGTCTGATCATGCTGAATCTAATAAACCCTCCAGCGTCAAGGGGCACTCGTCAAGTTTTCTACGCATTTTTTCTTCAGTTAGAAACCGAAAGGGCTTAATATTAGGTTTTAACTAAGGGCGAAATAAAATACTTTAATTATCCAAAATATTGTAACAGTAAACATTTGATTTCGTTTTTTCACAGATATACTTCACTCTTTCTTCAATTGGTTTTATCAATATGGAAATTTTAGCCTATGGATAGGCTATCTGCTCAATTATGTGGTGACCGATATAAAAGATATGGAGGTTTGTTAGATTTCCATGAATATGTTTAAACACTCATTTATTTTCTTCTTCTCACCCATCATCAACAGTTCGTCCTAACCAGTCAAAATTTGTTAGCGAAATCGCAAATCTATGATGTCCTGCATCCCTGGTTGGGTGATGGTCTCTTGACAAGTCATGGCAAAAAATGGCATACACATCGTAAAATGATAACTCCTTCATTTCATTTTAAAATATTACAAGATTTCCATGGCGTTATGAGTGAAAAATCCACAAAATTCATGGAGAAGTTGAGAGAAGTCTCAAAAGGTGAAGCAATATTCGATATACAAAAGGAAATACATTATTTGGTTCTGGATATTATTTGTGGTAAAGTATTGGAAATTTTCTAATTATTTATACCCTACACCACTACTGCGCTACAGGTTACTATAACTTGATGCATTTGTTTGTAAGACCCAAAAGGAAAGGAGATAGATCCATTAATAAGTGTACGGATCAACTCAGAATCACTTCCTGATTCCATTTACCTATGTCCGTCTGTCTGTCCATGTTAATTTGTGTACATTGTACAGATCGTAAATTACAACTGGTCATCTTCAAATTTGGCACAGGTATTTTTATACCCTTCACCATAGGATGGAGGTATAATAATTTCGTCAATCTATTTGTAACCCCTCAACTCCGGATTTTTACTTTTAGGGCCTTTGGAAACGCATTTATAATCCGATCTTCTCAAAACTTTGTACTGTTATTTCTTCTATGACTCCAACTATATGCGCAGATACGACTTAGCCTGCATACCCAATGTGGTGTTGGGTATCATAAAGTCGGCTTTGTCCGACTTTAGTTTTGCTTACTTGTATTTTTAATTATTGAGATTTTTTTTTAAACAGATACTGCCATGGGTGTTTCCATCAACGCTATGGAGAATCCTCAATCGGAATTTGTTTCCGCCATGGACTTGTAAGTATTGCAGCTGAATTACAAACAAAATGCTCTGAGCGAACTCTGTTTATGCTCAATGCAAAGGGATTTATTGTCAGTGGAAATTATGTATGTTAAAAAAGCTTCGAAAAGGACTCATGGTAATGGATATTTAACGTTCAACTTGAGCCATTGAAATGATTTTAAATTGTTGGAATTGTTTATAAAAAAAAGGTTAAAATTTAAGCAGACTTGAAAGAAATGTTCTACTTAAAGTAAACATGAGCCCTTCAACTAAGCAAATTTTTGGTTGAATCCATGATGATGAGTTCGCAAGATTCTGCCTTACTGAAGTTTTTATTTGTTTTCTTTAAAAGTTGTCAACAAATAACCCTAACCCTTTTTCTATTACAGTTTATGTTCGAATGCCTGCTTGCGAATGTTTCATCCATTGAAGATTAAATTGTTTACCTACAAATTCTATCCGGAATACAAAACTTACTGTAAGAATCTAAATACGGTAAAAGATTTCCTTTACAATGTAAGTTGAATTGCATTTTTTCCATAAAATCCTAATATTCTCCTCGGGTTTATACTAGAGTGATAACTTATGCTAGTCTTGACAGAGAATTTCACCAAAATTTTGTCATTAAAGAAAATTTGAACGAAGTTTTGTCTTCAAGGCACATTTAACCAATATTTTCACTTAACAGCGAGCTTAGAATTTTCAACGAAATTTTGTATTTTGAGAAAAATTCGCCGAAAATTCGTCTTCAGAGAATATTTCATTGAAATTTTGTCTTTAGAGAAAATTTCACTGAAATTTTGTCGTTAAAGAAAATTTTACCAAAATCTTATCGTTGGAGAAAATATCACCGAAATTTTGTCTCTAGAGAAAATGTCGCCGAAATTTTGTCTTAACAAAAAATTTCACTGAAATTTTCTCTTAAGAGAAAATTTTTTAAAATTTTGTCTTTAGAGAAAATTCATAAAAATGTTGTCTTTATAGAAAATTCATAAAAATTTTGTCTTTAGAGAAAATTCATTAAAATTTTGTCTTTAAAGAAAATTTTACTAATATTGTCCCCATAACATGGTCAAAATAGGAGAGGAAGGCATCGAAACGGGCCCCGACAAGCCCTGTCTCGGGTGTTCAATCTGGTTGGATTGGGTGCCAGCGGGGAAGGACGGAACTCGACAGCAGCAGCTAATGAAGCATCTGTGGAGGAATCGTTCACACCGCAGGTGTTCTGTGTGTTCACTTTACAGCGAAATTTGAATTTTCAACGAAATTTTGAATTTTGAAAAAATTTCATCGATATATTGTCTTTAGAGAAAATTTCACTCCAAGAAGTTTCTTCTTATCCAGGACCCATTAATGTGTGGAGGAATGGTTCGCGCACTATGGAAGAATTGAAGACACAGATCGTGTATTCTCGTAGTCTAAATGTATTTCTTCTGCCTTTGCTAAGCACTGAAGATTCATCAGTAGTCAGCTTTGAAATTAATAAATCTCTCTCTAAATTATTGTCAGGCTTCTCTACATAGAGCACAAGATTCAGATATGCCACCTTCAAGCCTTATGTTGCTGATTCAAGCCATTTCTTCAGGGAAAAAGAGCCTCAATGATCTAATGCACATCACCATATATAGGGAAGTTCATATGTCAACGAAAGGAGCGAGCTGCTTATCGAATATATTATAAGTTGCAATCTGACCAGCAGCAGATACTAGATACTAGACTCGCCTGTGTGAGCAGTTCCTAGAATTAAACAGGGACCGCCATGGCGGACCCCAGAACTGGTTTGTCTAAGGAAAAGCTGCAGAAAACTCTTGAACAGGGCAAAAGCCACAATGGAACCACACGATTGGAACCTCTTTCAGGCTGAGCTAAGAACATACAAGGGCGAGCTGAAAAATGCTCAGAACAAATCCAGGGGGGAATTTTGCAGCTCCGTGGAGGATACATCCGAGACTTCCAGACTAGGGAAGATACTATGCTCGAAACCTATTACGGTGGGATATATTCAGAAGTCAGAGAATGTATGGACAGTGTCTAGTGAGGGAACACTAC
Organism: Stomoxys calcitrans; assembly: GCF_963082655.1. Classification (NCBI taxonomy): domain Eukaryota; kingdom Metazoa; phylum Arthropoda; class Insecta; order Diptera; family Muscidae; genus Stomoxys; species Stomoxys calcitrans. The sequence continues at coordinate 35,396,624 of NC_081556.1, read as the reverse complement.
AGCTACTCGTTGATACAAATTTTGCGGAAAACTATCTGAGGGACAACGTGTCACCAGAAGAGCGACACGAGGTTATAGGAGAAATTGTGTCTGAGTCGAAAATCCTTTGGGCGATAAACAGTTTCGACTCTTTTAAGTCGCCATGCCCTAGTGATGTATCACTGGTTGAATTACGACCTGCGTCCGACAGACTGGCTTTTTGGCTTAGGACAATATACTCTGCTTGAATCAGAATGTCTTATATACCTATGGGATGGAGGGACACTAAGGTCATATTCATTCCGAAAGCAGGAAAACCCTACCACACGAAGGCAAAAGATTTTCGTCCTATTAGTCTGTCATCCTTTATGATGTAGACTCTTGAGAGGTTGATAGAAACATATCTTAGGGCAAAGATCGCAGGAGATCGCCTGTCGCGGCAGCAGCATGCATATAGTAAAGGCAAATCTACTGAAACAGCCCTTCACGACCTAGTCGGCTACATAGAGGGTTCTCTCGCTGTCAAGGAATATACAAGGGTAGCATTTCTTGACATTGAAGGTGCTTTCAATAATGTAAAATCGACGTCAATCATGAAGGAGTTGGAGTTTCTAGGCATCAACTCTACTGTAAGAAAGTTTATTAATAACTTACTTACTGAAAGATGCATTACGGCAGGCTTGGGATATGGGGATCTAAAAAGATGGGTCAGCAGAGGAACACCTCAAGGAGGTGTTCTGTCTCCTCTACTTTGGAATATAGCCATTCGCAATATATTATTGTCTCAGGAAGAAAAAGGTATAAAATTGGTCGCATATGCTGATGACGTGGCATTTGAGATTAGGAGAAAGTTTCCCAGCACTCTAAGGGATATACATCAGGAAGCTCTACATGCAACAGCAAAGTAGGTCTAGGTATAAATCCGTGCAGGGCAGAAGTAGTTCTTTTCAGCAGGAGATGCAAGTTGCCTACAGTGGAACCTGTCCCCTTGGGAGGAGAGAATGTTCCATTTACAGAAAACGCAAAATACCTGGGTGTTTGGCTGGACGGGAAATTGAACTTAAAATCCAAATCAAATCCAAGAGATATACATCAGGAAGCTCTACATGTAACAGCAAATTGGGTCTAGGTCGAAAGTGGTCTAAGTATAAATCCGTGCAGGGCAGAAGTAGTTCTTTTCAGCAGGAGATACAAGTTGCCTACAGTGGAACCTGTCTCCTTGGTAGGAGAGAATGTTCCATTTACAGAAAACGCAAAATACCCGGGTGTTTGGCTGGACGGGAAATTGAACTTCTAATCCAACATTTTGGGAAGGGCAAGAAAGGCAATTCTTGCCCTATACACCTGCAAAAGAGCCATTGGCAATAGCGGGTTTAGACCGCGTGTCATGCATTAGGTATATACTGCAGTTGTCAGACTAATAATGCTATATGGTGTTGTGGTCTGGTGGTCTGGTGGACGACGCTTCAAAAGTCCACCCACTGCTCAATAATTAACCTTGTTTGTGGCTTGTTTGTTCATCACAGCCGCACTGAGGACGATACCATCTGATGCACTGAATTTAATGCTTCATCTTATGCCTCTGGACATTGTGGCTGCCCAAATTGCAGCGACCACTGCCGTGAGATTAAGAGAGCTATCTCATTGGTCATGTGGCGGCTACGGACACTATGTTATCCTTGATACAATATCCGATGTTCCAGGCAGTGTGGATTCCACACGAAGCCGCTTTTTCATAAAAAAAAATGTATCACTATTCCTGACAGAACCGATTGGAACTACGGTATCCCTGGTAACAAAAGTTACATAGACTTCTATACGGATGGTTCCAAACAAAACGACCAGGTGGGCTTTGGGGTGTACTCTGAAGATTTAGAACTGGTCATATCGAAAAGGTTACCCAACCACAGCAGTGTGTATCTAGCGGTCTATTACCTGATATAGCTTCCATATAAACCAATCTCCCGATTTGAAATCTTGAGTCTTTACAAGCCCCAGTTTTTGACCGATTTGGCTGAAATTTTGCATGTGGTATTCTGTTACGATTTCGAATAACTTCCTGTTACGACTAGTGGAGCCTGATGCAGCCACTCCACTAGTCGATATGAGTATTTCTGTATCAGACAACATGGTGCATGCCTAATACAACCAAGGTGGATCTTTGGAACCTGAGCTAATCTTAGCACCAAACTCTGATATATAAAAGATTTCAAGTAATTTGTTCCATCTTCTCGTAGGTTATTGACAAACGAATAGAACTTCGCCAGCAAGAGGAACGGAACGGTAGTCTAAAAAAATCAGAAGATGAATTCGCTAAACGTAAATTTGCATTTTTGGACAATCTGTTATCCACTACAATTGATGGCCGGCCCTTGACTAGAGAAGAGCTATACGAAGAAGTGGCCACATTTATGTTTACGGTAAATATATAAAAAAATTTTCGAATTATACCCCATTGAGTACATTATTATGGGTTTTCTTTACACAGGGTCAGGAGACTATAAGTGCTGCTTTATCCTTTGCCTCCTTTCTACTTTCGCGTCATAAGGATATTCAAAAGAAGGTGTTGGAAGAACAAGAGCTTGTAATGGGAGGAAATATGAAAGGCAATGCCACCTTTCAGGAGCTAAGTGAAATGAACTATTTGAATTTGGTGTTCAAAGAGACCTTAAGATTATACCCCTCGGCTCCTGTGGTAGGCAGAATTGTGAACGAGGATTTGCACATGAGTAGGTTATGACTAGGAGTTATGACTATGCATGTTTTGTTTTCTAATATTCCTTGCAATTCTCTAGATGGAAAACTTATACCAGCTGGCTCATCAATCTTATTATTTATAATGGCCATGGGCTATAATGAGAAAATATTCCCCGATCCCTACCGTTTCCAACCGGAAAGGTTTGATATTACCAATCGCGCACCTGATAGCAACCCATTTGAGTATGTGCCCTTTAGTGCTGGTCTACGAAATTGCATTGGACAAAATTTTGCCAAACTGGAATTTAAGACAGTACTGTCGAAATTGGTTAGAAATTTCGAAATTTTACCTGCCCAAGATGAGTTAGAATCCAAGGATGGCTATACATCGATATTTTTTGGCCCATATCGGAAAGAAAGATCACCAATGCATAAATACGATCCAATATTGTCGCCTGCCTTAACGCTGAGATCAGAAAATGGAGTGCATTTAAGACTTAGAGAGAGATAGTGATGTGCTTAAGAAACAATAGTAGGATATTAAATGATGTTGGTGGTGGTTTTAATTGTAAGTTGTATCGAATTTTTTAAGGATAACTAAATCGTGGTAAGTAAATCAAGTAAGAAAGGAAAAAGTCGGGCGGTGCCAACTATGTAATATCCTACACCTACCTTTTAACTGGAAATTTAGAGATATATCTAATCTTAAACCGACTTTTATGGACTTTGGTGAATTTCCAAAATCAGTTGTTGTTCCAAAAACCATAGATGCTGTGCGCCAACTGATATTGTCATGTGGCCTATCGTGATATTGAGACAACCTTAGGAATAAGTGGGAATATTTGACCACCAAAAAAATGTTTTCCCCATGGATCCCACACGATTTTTCAATAGCCCAAAAAAAAAAGGCTCGAGTCGATTAATCGAAAGAAATGCTCCAAAAATACGAAACAACTGCATTTTATACCCACCACCATAGGATGTGGGTATACTAATATAGTCATTCCGTTTGTACCACCTCGAAATATTCGCCTAAGTCCCCATTAAATATATATCTTCTTGATCGTCTCGACGTCCTGAATCGATCTAGCCATGTCCGTCCGTCTGTCGGTCAAGAACCTTATATAGCTCCCATATAAACCGATCTACCGATCAAGAACATGATAAAGCCCCCATAAAAAAAGATCACACGATTTGACTTATTGAGCCCTTACAAGACGTGATTTTTATCCGTTTTATGACTTTCAACAACTATGCCAATTACGATCCAAATCGGTCTTTAACCAGAAATAGCTACCATATTTTAGTAGAATCCATGGTGGAGGGTTCCCAAGATTCGGCCCAGCGGAACTTAGCACCCTTTTACTTGTTATACCCACCACCGATGGATGGGGGTGTATTCATTTTGTCATAACGTTTGCAACACATCGAAATGTCCATTTCAGACCCTATAAAGTATATATAATCTTGATCAGAGTAAAAATTTAAGACGATCAAGCCATTTCCGTCCATCCGTCTGTCTGTTGAAATCACGCTACAGTCTTTGAAAATAGAGATATTGATCTACAACTTTGCACAGATTCTTTTTTTTGTCCATAAGCAGGTTAAGTTCGAAGATGGGCTACATCGGACTATATCTTGATATAGCCCCCATATAGACCGAACCGACGATTAAGGGGCCTTGGCCCATTAAAGCCACATTTATTATCCTATTTTGCTGATATTTGAGACCGCGAGTTGTGTTAAGCTCTTCGATATCTTTCTTCAATTTGGCCCAGATCGGTCCAGATTTGGATATAGCTGCCATACATAGACCGATCCGCCAATTTAGGGTCATAGGCCCATAAGAGCCACATTTATTATCCGATTTCGCTAAAATTTGGGACAGTGAGTTGTGTTAGGCCCTTCGATATATGTCTTCAATTTGGCTCAGATCGGTCAAGATTTCGATATAGCTGCCATATAGACCGATCCGTCGATTTGGCCTTCTACATTTTTCTTTAATTTGGCTCAGATTTGGATATAGCTGTCATATATACCGATCTCTCGATTTAAGGTTTTGGGCCCATAAAAAGGGCATTTATTGTCCGATGTCGCCGTAATTTGGGACAGTGAGTTGTGTTAGGCCCTTCGACATCTTTTTTCAATTTGCCCTAGATCTATCAAGATTTGCATATAGCTGCCATTTAGAACGATATCTCGATTTAAAGTCTTGGCCCCATAAAATACGCATTTAAAATCCGATTTCACTGAAATTTGACACAGTGACTTATGTTAGGCTTTTCGACATCCGTGTCGCATATGGTTCAGTTTGGCTTATATTAAGATATATCTACTAAATATTTTTTCTTTAATCCTGTCTCTATGAAGAATTTCAACCAAAATCCATGAAAGTCATAAAGGAAATGGATGATGCAAATTTTGAGATGATCGGTTGGTAAATTCTTTTGCAGAGACATAGAAGTTTAAATCGAGCGACACATATACATGAGAGCAGTCTTTAAATCTGAACCGATTTCTATGGAATAGTAGTATAAGTCCAAATCGGTTGAAAATATACACTTATGGGATCTATATCCCAATCTGAACCGATTTCTTCCAATCTCAAAACAAAACGACATACGGACAGGCAGACATATGGACATGACTAGATCTAATCAGAAAGTGATTCTGAGTCGATCGGTAGGTATTTTTGGTAATGGGTCTATTTCTCTTCCTGGTACCACAGTAGTGGTGTGGGGTATAAAAGTATTAAAAACTTGCACTCTGTGGCATACAACGAATAAATTGGGGAGGGTGGTATTATAAGGCCTGTAGGAGAAGCAGGCGCACGCACTGTCACCGGCCTTATTGCTCGTCGTAGGATGGATTCTAAGCTTATACTCTGCTACTTATAAACCATTAAAGGTACGTGCATACAAAGAATAAAGAGGGATAGAGGTGGCAAACTCTCATCTTCTGTAAGGTCGGTAAGGTAAGGTGTTTAGGTGTACCTGACTTTCTCTCCCGTCCATAGCTACGAATTTCATTAATACCCATCGTTCCAATCTACCTCCGTAGTTCCCATTCCGATTGGAAGCCTAACTCATCGCCGGTTACGGAATTAAACAGAAAATTTCAGAAACTAAGCTCAAGCCATAATGATTTTATTCGATAACCAAAGTTCAGATTGCACGATATTATTTCTCAATAACCTTTGCCGTAACATTGGTAATCATTTATTTTAAATTTGCCTTAAGCTAAGATCTAAATAATTGAAACTTGACTTAATTCTATGTGAAAAGACAACAAACAAAAAAAAATCATTCAGTTGCCAGACCTTATTCGGATGCCTCATATTAATTCCCTAACGGTTACTCTATGATCTTTACCCTCATTTTAAATAGAAATTTGTTTTATTTTCTTTCTTTAGAGACAACAACAAAAACTTTGTCTTAAAACTTACCAAAGACATAAATCTGTAGTCTAGCACCAATTCATTGTTCAAGTTGCAAATCAATATAAAAAAATGATAATATAATGAAAAATCTCACTTACGGTTGTATCTCCACACTCCCACGGTGAAAGGCCCTTCGATGAGTGGTGATGTAGATGCTGCATTGCTGTTAATATTGTAGGGTTGCCCAAAAAGTAATTGCGGATTTTTCATATAGTCGGCGTTGACAAATTTTTTCACAGCTTGTGACTCTGTAATTGCATTCTTTCTTCTGTCAGTTATCAGCTGTTACTTTTAGCTTGCTTTAGAAAAACAGTGTAAAAAAAGTATTTTTGATTAAAGTTCATTCTAAGCCTTATTAAAAATGCATTTACTTTCTTTTAAAAAATCCGCAATTACTTTTTGGGCAACCCAATAGTAAAAATGTTTCTGCAACCTTATAATATTTTTGGGAAACGAAAATCAACATGTTGCTAGACTTAACTAATGCCCATACCGATCTGAAACAAAGTTTACATTAGTTATGCTAACATAAAAGATATTTGCTCTGCAACATTTAGCCACGAGCACAACCCACGGCTTAACAGCGATCAACATATGTATCATTTGTACAGTGGTTAATAGAGCACATGTCTATGAGAATGTTTATATATATGCACATGCGTTTGTAACATTGGTGTGCTTTTGGTTGAAACAAGAGAATTGGTGGAATGGAAAAAAATGTAACATGATCTGAAAGGCTTCAGGTTAACCAAGTTTATTGGCGGCAATCCTCTGACCTTCACCGCCAAATCATCAGTCCTTTCATTCCCCCATACTCCGTTATGGCACGTCATCCAAACGATGTGAGCATCTGGATCTCCGCCTGCAGGACCGTATTCTGGTCAGGCAGTCTAAAGCAGATCTCAGTCCCTGGATTCTCAATGTAGACCCCAGGCCCACTCTGTCCTCTGTCCTTGATCCATCCGCGCCGCTAACAGCAGAGCCTCGCACTCGTCCTCAAGGTTCATCTCAGGTATCCGACCGGAAACCTCTTCCCTTCCTGCCAGGTATCTTATCGTCGCCTCGATTATACCGCGATGGTATGAGCTGCTCCCATCCTCAATCCATTCTTCCTTAAGTCTCATAGCCGCAGTGAATGCCTCACACCTAATCTGTATGTCAGTGGGTCGGATTTCTAGAATAGTCTCTAGTGGGCATGGTGCTCATCGCTTTTCCCAAGACTACATCATTCTGTTATATTTGTAGGCTCTCTATTGTGAATCGTTTTCTTTCTTTCGTTTCTTTGTCCAATATTCGTATGTTTTCAAAGTCAGCTGAGTGGTCTGTAGATATTATGTGTTGCGATAAAGCTGCTTTTTCCTTTTGTTTTCAATGTCAAGCTTGTGTTCGCTTATCCTAGTGTTTAACTCCCTCTTTGTTGGGTCTCTGTAGATTTGGTTGCAACACTCTGTGTTGTTGCCTTTGCATGCTATTTGGTATGCTACGTTGCTTTGTTGTTGTTTCTGTTTGTCTGTCTGTTAGTGTTTTTATAAATATTGTATTCATCGTCCGGTTTGGTTTGCAGACAAAGCATATGTTCTCTTGTGGTACTGTTGATCTTAGCAACTTGTTGTCCATTAAGTGGGGTAGATACGGTACACTGTAAAAATATTTTTATATTGATTATATTTCATTTATGTTAATGCTTTCTCCAAAGTTTTGTTTTCTACATCTCTTAACTTTTTCTTTGTTTCTTCCATTAGTTGTAATATTAGTGTGTTTGGGAAGCTATTGTTTTTCAGAATACTCGTAGCGGTTACTTTTGATACATTCTTTACATGGAACCGTTTGTCATTTATTGTTGATAATTTGTGATCTAGGCTAAGTTGGGTGGAAGTTTATTATACTGTCGTTGATTCTTTCGCATACCAATCAATTAATCGGACTAAAATTGTAGCTTCTACAGCCTTAAAAGGCCATATCTGATGGAAGATATATATGGAAGCGATATCCAAATCCGGCCCGATTTTTATTGAATTTTGCACACTTATGAGGACGTCAAATAAAACACCTCATGTAAAATTTTGTAAAGATCGGAAAATTGTGGTCTCTACAATCTTAAAAGGCCATATCGGATGAAATATATATATGGGAGCTATATTTAAATGTGGCCCGATTTAGACGAAATTTTGCACACATATGAGAACATATAATAAAACGCCTTGTGCTAAATTTTGTAAAGATCGGACCGGAATTGTGGCTTCTACAACCTTAAAAAGCTATATCGGAAGAAAGGTAAATATGGGAGCTATATATAAATCTGAACCGATTTTGTTCAAAATTAATAGCGTGTGCTTGAGGCAATCGGACAATCGGACAATAAATGCGGCGTGTACCTTGATCACAAGAATACATGGACATACAGACGGACATAGCTAAATCGAATCAGGGAGTGATTCTAAGTCGATCGGCATACTTATCAATGGGTTTATCTCTCTTCCTTCTGTGTGTGACAAACAAATGCATAAAGTTACAATACAATCTAACCAAAATTTTGTACAGCGCTTTTATCGACGACTACGCTGACATTGGTTCCTGGGCATGAGGGGATTCCAGGAGAAATGAGAGGGCGGACGAGTGTGGTTGGAGGAGTTCGTCTGCGCCGGGCGGACCAGTCATAGGTCTTGCCTACTTGCCATTTGTTGAGCTACTGAACACAGTAGATGGGATGGCCAGTGCGGCGTCCGTGGCGTGGTAGGACACGGTTGATGGTTCCGAGAGGGGGGTGCCACAGGCTCCGGCGTAGGTAGGTCCGTGCTTGCGTAGGGAAGGGTGGTTCTTCACCTCCCGCTCGTGTTTCCCCACTCCTCTTGCATTTTTCTTTTATTCGTGAATAACCTCTAGTGCGAGGACTCGCATTTTCTTTTTTTCTTTCCTTATTCTCTGTCTAGGGTACCACAATGAGCCAAACTGGCCTCCGAGTGAACTCACTTTTGGTGGGCGACCCATTCAACCTAACCTAACCTTTCTGCAATCGGTTCAGATTTAGATATAGTTCCCATATATACATATGTTCGTCAGATTTGGACTAGAATTCCAATTAAGTGCTCATTTGTTAACCGATTTTCTCAAATTTGGCAGGAAGATCGGTTTATAAAACCGATCTTGGATCTTGACTTCTTGAGCCAATAGAGCGATCAATTCTCATTCGATTTGGCTGAAATTTTGCATCAGGTGTTTTCTTATGTCTTCCAACAACTGTGCTTAGTATGGCTCAAATCGGTACATAACCTGATACAGCTGTCATATAAACCGATCTCCCGATCGCTTCTTGACCCCCTGCAGGGCGCAATTCTTATCCGAACGGACTGAAATATTACACATTGACTTCTAAAATGTACAGCATTAATTGATTTATGGTCTTATTCGGACTATAACTTGATATAACTCCAATACCATAACCGTTTCTATCCATTATTCTTTGTTTGCCTTCAAAGAGATACCGCGCAAAGAACTCGACAAATGCTATCCATGGTGGAAGGCCGAACTTAGCACGCTCTCACTTGTATTTATTTTTACCTTCACTTTAATTATTGTTTATTTTTTATGTAAAAACAAAAATTCTTAAAGTTATTAAAAAACTGTCCAAGCAGGGGAAGTAATGTGTTAGTCTTAACGAGGGAAATGACTAGTTGTTCAAAGCGTTTCGGTGATGGGTTTTTTAACAGGAGAAATGATCGATTTTTCAAACCGGTGATATAACAGATTTTTTAAACCAGTGAAATTATCAGTGTTTTAAACCGATGAAACGACAGTTTTAAAATTATTGGTCCCTAGGTATGAAATGGCCATATTAAAATAACTAGTTATGTGGGTAGTCAGGGTACCAGTCACTGAATAAAGGTGAAATCACCAGTTTGAGGCCGGTTCAAAGTCTTGCAGGGTATATACTCATACGAATACACCAACAGCTTGTGCGTTGCTACCCTCTCTGCTGCAGAGCCTAACCCTAGCTTATTAACTACACGTACTTTGTTTAAAGCGCAGCAACAGCACGCAGATCAATGCGTATATCAACAATCAAACACAGCTTGTATTTGTATTGTATTTGCAATGATCGAACCATAGCTTGCCAGTTCTACGAGTATGACTTCTGCCAACGAACATGTTGGAACCAACCGCTAGTTCGATTGCACATACATGCATTCGCCACACGAATCAGATGTCCATTTAACACACCAAGGAATATAGTATATTTATTTAGGCCATTAGAATTAAGGTTTCTTAACTTTTGTTTTACTTCAAATTGGGCTCTCTCCATTTCTGACGGTCGAGCTATCAACATCTAAGTATACTCAACTTGTACTTAATTTGTAAATTCTTTACAGCAAATTAAATAAAACTGTGCAACCTTTTGTTTAAGAAGTCCTTGCTTTTTCTCCGTTAAACAGAAGGGAATTTCCTTAACTATTTTCTCAACAGCTGGTTAATTCGTTAACTTCATTTGTTGCCATTAGGTGGGTTCTTAGAAATGCAGGTTAAGGAGTAGGGTACACCCTTCCCCGGTTATATATACAACTCTACATTCAGAAAAATTGCTGTATCATTTAATTAAGCTTTTTTGCTTTTTATTCAATTTTTATTTTTCAAAGTGTAAGCATTTAAACAATTCATTTCTCAATCTCTTACTCTTGCTGCGATAATTTCAAATCTATAAATTGAGTAAACAAGTTAACGCTGTAGTTCATATGCTTGGCGAAACTCTACAGTGGACAACATACCGGCGCGAATAAAAACGCGAACACAAAATAACCGATAGTCGTCGGCAAACATTTGACTGCATTCCTATTAGAAAAATTTGAATAAAATAAGCTAATTGAGTGATTTATAAAAAAAAAACATGTTTCTATTGTTAATAATCTCCGCGGTTATACTGTGGATAGTGTCAAAGGAAATAAAATATTCAAAAGTTCGAAGCCAGATATCTCACACCAAGGGTCCTCCTCTACTGCCTTTTATTGGAAATGCCCATCAGCTGGGAAAAACGCCGATGGGTAAATTTATAATTTACATTTTTTCTTTACAAGAAGAGATTATGAAATTTATCAAGGGAGAAAAACATTTGCTTATATGAGGTTTATTGAAGTGGTCAAGTATAAAAGAAGTTGGGACAACTGGATAAAAAGGCTGCCAGAACTTTAAGAGCGGTTGGTTATCTGCAGCTTTTTAATTTTCATTTTAAAAAACTTTTGCAATAAAAAGTTTCCGCTTTAAATTTTTTTTCTTTCAAACAAAACTGCAAATTGACATAATTTTTTTCCTCTTATCATATATTGAGTAAGGTTGTTTGAGAAGAAAAACTTATGAACAAGTAAAAAACGTGTTAAGTTCGACAGTGCCGAACTTTGGATACCCACCACCAAGCATATAATATTCATCCTATTTTTGATATAACTACACCACTATATCCATAGCTATATCTAAATAGGGACTGGTCTCGATCATATTTTATTCAGGTACCAAAAACTCATATAAGTTAACAACCACCACGATATAATGCTCTGCGTTTCAAAGTATCAGAGCAGTGCAAATACCGAATGGTGAGTTTCAGTTTCACACTGGCTTATTAGAATTGTAGAGCGATTGCCAGATCCCTAACCGACAGATCGGTTTATATAATAGCTATATCTAAATATATTCCGATCTGAAATATAATTGGGTTGGATATTGGGAGGCCTAAAACTACTCACTATATCAAATTTCAGCGAAATGGGATAAAAAATTAAGCTTTTATGAGCTTCGGAACCTTTATCGGCAGATCTCTATGGCAGCTATAACTAAATATCGTACGATCTGAAATATATTTGGGTCGGATATTAGGAGACCAAAAGATACTCACTATATCAAATTTCAAGCGAAATCGGATAAAAATAAATCGATTATGGGCTTCAGATCCTTTATAGGGTGACAGGTCTATATGGCAGCTATATCCAAATATAGTCCAATCGGAACCATAATAGGTTCGGATGTCGGGAGGCTTTAAATATGGCAGTTATATCTAAATATAATCCGATCTGAACCATATTTGGGTCAGATGTCGGGAGGCCTAAAACTACTCACTGTTTCCAACTTCAGGGAAATCGGATAAAAAATAAAGCATTTATGGGCTTCAGATCATTTATCGGCAGATCGGTCCATAAAGCAGCTATATCCAAATATAGTCCGATTTGTCCCGTTCAAGAACTTAACCAGCGTGCATCAAAAAGGCGTAACTGTGCCAAATTTCAACTCAATAACTCAACGTTTGAAGGCTGTAGAGTGATTAAAATAGACGAACACACATACGGACATCGTTAAATCGTCTTAGAATTTTACGGCGATCCGAAATATATATACTTTGTAGGGTTGGAAATTAATATTTCGGTGTGTTGCAAACGGAATGACTAAATGAATATACCCCTTATTCTATGGTGGTGGGTATAATAATCCAAAGTTTCTTAGATAATGCCCCAGTGGCCAATGAAGTTTTTATACCCACCATCATAGGATGGGGTACACTAATCTAGACATTCCGTTTGTAACACCTCGAAGTATTCGTTAAAGACCCCATAAAGTATATATAATCTTGATTGTCTCGACGTTCTGAGTCGATCTAACCATGTCCGTCCGTCTGTCGAAATCACGATTGCCGTCGAACGCGTAGTGCTAGCCGTTCTGTGATAATGTTCTTTTATGACTTCCAACAACTGTGCTAAGTACGGTCTAAATCAGTTTATAACCTGAAATAGCTCCCATATAAACCGGTTTCTCGATTATCCCTGTTCGGTTCGTAGAAGCTTTAATTTTGATGGTTTTGACAGAAGTTTTGTATGAAGAATAAATTTATGCCTTTCAACAACATTTATTTTGTATAAATTCTTATCAAAATCCATGGTGGTGGGTTTCCAAAATTCGGCCCTGCCGAACTTAGCACGTTTTTACTTGTTTCAAACTGATAAGAGTGCAATTAGCAGCTAAATTCACATTGACATAGCTTGTGTAGTGGTTGAGAAACCTTATTGAAAGATTAAACGGTGATATTTATGACCGATTAATAGCGGGCTATGAAGAATGTACATTTATTAAAACTTTGATAAGAATTTTATTAGAAGGGGTCGAACGTAAGCTTACTGGTCTTGGTAATTTTTAACCAAATTTGAGGAGTGTATGTGCTCATGCAGACAAACCGGCATATAGGTTTATATGGGGAATGTCTCCTTTTATGGCCCTATATGGTTCCCCTCCTAACGCTGGCGACATTTATGAGGTACTATACCATTTGGTATTACGACCATTGAAAAACTTCTCCCCAAAGAGGTGTTGCACTGCGGTACGTCGTTCGGACTCGGTTATAAAATGGAGGTCCCTAATCATTGAGTTTAAACTTGAATCGGACAGCACTCATTGATATGTGAGAAGTTTGGCCCTTTCCTGAGTGGACTGTTCATAGGCAAATTTGCATTTGAAGCAATACACGTCATGCAAAATTTCAGCCTAATCGGATAAGAATTGCTCCCTCTAGTGGCTCAAGAAGTCAAGATTCGAGATCGGTTATTATGGCAGCTATTTCAACCATACTTATCACAATAGTTGCAACGAAACACCTAATGCAAAATTTCAGCCAAATCGGATAAGAATTGAGCCCTCTAGTCGCTCAAGAAGTCAAGATCCAAGATTGGTTTATATGACAGCTATATCAAAACATGGACCAATATGGCCCATTTACAATCCCAACCAACCTACACTAATAAGACGTGTTTGTGCAAAATTTCAAGCGGCTAGCTTTACTCCTTCGAAAGTTAGCGTGCTTTCGACATGCAGACGGACAGACATGGCTTAATCGACTTAAAATGTCTGACGATAAAGAATATATATATATATTGAGGGGTCTTAGACGAATATTTCGAGGAGTTACAAACAGAATTGCGAAATTAGTATACTCCATCCTAGAGTGGAGGGTATAAAAATTTAAATACTTAAAGTTGTTTCTTACTACATTTTTGAGTATGGACTTTCAAACAGTTCGAAAATTGAGCATACTCAAAAAAAAACGACTGCAAGTTTTTAATATTTGTATACCTAAATGATCAACAAGCAAACCGATCGACTCAGAAACACTTTCTCATTCGATTTAGCTATTTTCATCTGTCTACCCGTCCGTCGTTATATCTGTCTTCTGTTCTTTTATACCCTACACCACTTCTGTGATACAGGGTATTACAATTTACTGCATTTGCTTGTTGTTGTGGATGGCAACCCTGCCACATAAAACAATTGTTAACATTTTAGCATTCTTTGATCTGTTACTTAGAATAGACTTACAGGCAGAAAGGTATTCACATGCGTACATACATACATATTTCTAATTCTGCATGTATGTCTTGTTGCTGCTTTGGCATACCCACACATGTTCAAACGCATTGATCGTCTACTTACACACATCTTAGATTTGTTTACATAGTCCGTCGGTGCATGTCATTTGTACATATGTGGGTTCGTTACCAAAGCAGAAGACTAACATAACCATAGGTTATTGACACTCTGATTCTACGTTCAAGTTAAGCACAAGTGCAACTGTTAAGCTCCCATGACTTGTAGCTCTTTTATATTAACAAATATAGTTTTATTACGTTTTATAAAACTCTCTTGTGGTCTTACTCGAAAGAAAAGACATGTCTTTCTCATACAAAAACGAAATATTTTTTTATATTGTACAACAACGTACTAACAAAAAAAGAAACAAATGTTGCAAACTATTGGTTTGCCCAAAAAGTAATTGCGGATTTTTCATATAGTCGGCGTTGGCAAATTTTTTCACAGCTTGTGACTCTGTAATTGCATTCTTTCTTCTGTCAGTTATCAGCTGTCACTTTTAGCTTGCTTTAGAAAAAAAGTGTAAAAAAAGTATATTTGATTAAAGTTTATTCTAAGTTTATTTAAAAATGCATTTACTTTCTTTTAAAAAATCCGCAATTACTTTTTGGGCAACCCAATATTTTGGCGCAACAAGCATAATGAATGGATCAGTTGGTGCCAGTTACCGTCGCAAAGCCATGCGAAGTGGCAAGTCCAAGCAGTAATGGTGTTATGGATACGCTGTCCAGGTGTACAAAGGCCTTTGTCTATAATCCGGAAGCAAACCGAACGAGTTGTTACGTGTGTTATGATCACCTATTCGGCTAAGATGGAAACAAACTCGCTGACGCCGAAAAGTGAAATAAGTGTTGCGGAAGCTGGAGCCTGGAGGTTTTTGGCAAATATGCCGACTATTTGCTACCAAAAGGACCTCGAGACTTGAACTTTGAGACAACAGTGTTCACTCTCAAAACACTGTTTGGCAGGAAAGAGTCGCTTTTTAGTTCACGGGTCGCATGTCTCCAATTTGCAAAGACAACACAAATAGATTTTATCACATATGGTGCCATGGTAAACTGAAATTGTGACAATTTTGGAGGAGACATTTAAGGTACGTTTACCATTGACAAATTGGTGTCAGAGGTCAACCGTATGCTTAGCTTGAGGAAAGATGCCGCTGTGGTAGAACAAAACGTCGTCCATGCAGTCAAGCGCAATCACGAGCACCACAAAGTTAAGAAGCAGAGCAGCGCAGCACCCAGTGACAAACCGCGACGTCCATGTTGGCAGTGTGGCGAAATGCATTTCGGTAAAAACTGCAGCTACACCAAACACTTATGTATGTGAGCAGTGTGACATCGTAGAGTACTGTTCTTGTTTCGCTGCAAAATCAAACCACCGCAGCGACAAGAAACGCAAAAAGAGGAACATAGCAAAGCGCAAGTAAGTATGATTGCAGTTAATAATGTTGCTGCAAATAGGATGCACGCCATCGTCAAAAGGAATGGCGTCAAGCAGCGCTTGCAGTTCAACACAGGTGCAGACATCACAAAAATTTCGCTTTTTGGGCCTGCGTAAAGAGCAGCTTGAATTTCAGCAATAATTTTTGTAATCCCAAACAACAAGTTGAACGTTATGGGTACTGACCTAATGGACAGACTTGGTATCTGGAGCTTGCCTATTGACACAATTTGCAACACACTTTCAACTTCGGAAATAGAAAATATCAAAAGCAAATACCCATCGATTTTTTCTACACAACCTGGAGACTGTTCAACACTCAAAGTGAATTTGAAAATCAAACAAGAATCTCAACCCGTTTTTGCCGCATTACAACAAGTAGATGAGGAACTCGACCGTCTGGAGCAGTCAAATATCATCACACCTGTAAGTTACTCCAGATGGGCAGCACCTATTGTTGTTGTAAAGAGGTCAAACGGCAAAGTTCGCATATATGTTGACTATTCCACTGGATTGAATGAGTGTATGGAACCTCACACCTACCCATTGCCGTTACCTAATGACTTCTTTGTAAATTCCAACGATAGCAAATTTTTCACCCAAATTGGTTTGACGGATGCTTATATGCAACTGGAAGTCGATGATGCCACAAAAGAGACCCTGAAGTCTACCAAATGAAGTCGATGACATCGTCATCAACAATAGAGTGCCGACTATTTTTCCAAATTTGGTTTCCCAGGATCATTGGTGAGTGATAATGCTACTCAATCTACTTCACAGTAGTTTTGTTTTGTTTGTAGTGAAAATGGCATTAAGCATATTCGAACCGCCCCATTCCACCCGCAATCAAATGGTCAAGATGAGCGTTTTGTTGACACAGTTAGACGTGCTTTAAAGAAACACCTAAACGGCCTCAAGGGCATACGAGAAATTTCTCCTCAGAGCAACCGACCAATTCAATCTCAGATCAGACGGTTGCACGCACCGGATTGACCGGATGGAATCCATCATCGGCAAGGACCGCCGCCTCAGTGTACAACACACTGCTACAACAACACCTGGAACTTTTCCTGGGGAGGAAAGTTGAAATAAATTTAGATTTGCTATTTAAGCCTAAATAAGACGTACCCCATGATAAGATGGAAGCACAATACAATCGGAGATACAACGCTAAATCGCCTTCAGAACTTTTCCTGGGTAGGAAAGTTGGAATAAATTTAGATTTGCTTAAAGAAGATGTATCCCAGCGCAATGATAAGATGGCAGCACAATACAATCGGAGATACAACGCTAAATCCAGACGCTTTGCAATCGGAGCTGAAGTCTACCCAAAGGTATACAAACACAACACATTCTTCTGGGCACCTGCAATAATCAAGACACATTGGTCAACTATAAAGTGGAAATAAAGGTGTTCCCCTATTTCAAGATGATGAAATCGCATGCAAATCAGCTTCGTATGCTACACAACAACACATCAACAATCAATACCCTTTGGTTTGACATGTTTGAAAAATGTCCATCGTCTCGCAATACAAATTAATCATCTGAAATAGCATTGACATCTACACCTACTCTTGACCCTCCGTCCTCATCTGAAGTGAATCTACCAATGTCTCTTCAACACTTTCACAACATTCAACCAGCAGAGAAGCCATTCAACATTCATGATCAGTTCGTCGTTCCAGCCGTCTCGCAATATCCATTTCCATCAGAAAAAATTTTCATCGGTGGTTTTCCCCTCCTAATGCTGACAACATTTTTGAAGTACCTTGCCATGTAAAACTTCTCTCCAAAGGGGTGTCGCACTGTGGCGCGCCGTTCGGACTCGGCTGTAAAAAGGAGTCCCCTTATCATTGAGCTTAAACTTGAATCGGACTGCACTCATTGATATGTGAGAAGTTTGCCCCTGTTCCTTAGTGGAATGTTTATGGACAAAAATTTACATTTTTGGCCATCTGCCGATTAAGAGGTTTTTGATGGAAACGTATTGTCCACATGATACGACGAGCCTCACGGAGACACCAGAATCTGGGAATAATGAGGTTGACCGAAGGCTTATCATTACAGAATTAATGGTCAAAGAAGCCTTGAGGAGCTTCAAACCATTAATGTCACCGGGACCTGATGGAATATTTCCAGCGTAACTACAGAAGGAAGCAAACTATCTGGCGCCTCATCTGGCTACTATATAAGCTGATCTTTCGGCCTTGATCACATGAAAAGCGGATTTATTGCCCGATTTCGCTGAAACTGTGACTTGTTTAGGGCTTCTCGGTGGCTGAATCAGATATGATGAAGATCAGCTCATTTTTGGATATTACTGTGGATATAGAAGTTGAGTTGTAATGAAATCCGATGACAAATATATCCATGGTGGTAGGTTCCAAATTTCGGCACGATCGAACTTAATACAATGTTACTAGTAAAGATTCGAGTCATCAGGCTGTTTATTTTTTTGTTGGAGCAATGTGAATGTATGCATGGTTGTAGGTATTAAAAGTTCGGGACAATCTAGCTTGATGCGTTTTTGCTTGCTCATATGTTCTCAATAGTGATTCAGGTTTTTGGAACAGGTTTTGCATTGTTTTGTTTTGCATTAATAAACCATAAAACTGTGTTGATGTATTTAACGCTGCTGTCTGTTAAAACAGCTCGAATCGTTAAAGTAATATCTTTAATCACTTAAATAAAATCTCACTTAAGTTAATATTTGTCATTGCTTTGCGGTAATGCACTTTAATTGCTTGAATATCATTTAAATTTGTGACTACTGACAGGTTTTTTTACTCGGTTTCTGGAACTACGCTTTAACTTTCGTGATCATTGCCACATTTTAACTAGACTAAGTGGTCTTTGTTTGTCTTACTAAAGAACACTGTTTAGATAGTTTGTTTGGGAATTTGTATGGTACTTCGATCCAACCTAATATAGCTAATGTATGTGTATAGTGCAATAAAAGGTGTTTAATGAAAATGTTCCAAAAATAATATTGTTACCAAATGTATATGGCTGTGACATAATCATAACGTAGGTAGCCATCATCATTCATATCACTTAACCCTTGATTGGACTAATAAGAGAAATATAGCCGAAACAAATGAAAATGTGTACTCTACGACGCACTATGGCTCAGATTGAGGAAACAGGTGGCAAAAATCAAAATTTTCATGTGCGCCTACGAAATTTTGAAAGAACCTATATTAAGTAAAACATTGCAATGATTTCAAAAATGCTACCTACAAAAATGTCAGATTTTTTGTTTAGGAGATATGGCCGTTCAAATTTAATCTTTTTTTTTATTTCAAAAAAAAGCAAAATTTTTAAGTTTTTTGGTCCAATTTCAGGTGTTATATCTCGAAAGCTAGCTAAGGGATTGCCATTTTTTATTTTGTATATGAAAGTATATATTTAATAAGTTTAGAATTATCAAAAAAAATAAAAAAAGGGATCTCCATCCAAACTTATTTGATCGCAATTATACAAAGGACAAACAAAAAGTTAGATCGCAGACTACAAAATCTGTTGCTGATGTAAGCCCAAAGCGTTTAAAAAGGATTATGGAAAGAATTCCCACGCCTCCAAACACTCACATTAAAAAATTATACTTTGGAGGAAACCTTGGCCTTGTTTATGGACCTAGAACTTCACAAAGACAAATTTGACATACGAAGGACATCGTTAATCCAACACGGGGTTGTCATTTTACACACATATAGGCATAGGCAAATTGTATTCACTACCATTGCATACGGAATTTACGGAAGTCTGCGAAAACCAGCCTGTAAGATCTTATGAACCATACTTCAAAGTGGCTGCTGGAGAGTCTTCCTGAAAATTAGGTGACGATTCTTCCCAAAAAACTTACATTGATCAGTAAATTGGTCCTGATGATCCATCAGGACAAAACATTTATAAGTAAAGTATATCTTCCGATGAAACAATATCGGACGCAAATATGTTTATGGCATCTGTTGTTCCTTTGCAGCTAGTATCTGACGTTTCCCTTCACTGAAAAAATCCACGTCCTTCATCAGTACATTTTTGCCGACCAATAATGTTGCAATTTGTAAAGGAATCTGAAAATGCAATGGTGAAGGATAGCTGTAAGCACCACTCGGGCTGGAACAGTGAGGTCGGATCTATGTGGTGTTCATTGCAGTCACGAGAAGCTAAGCTGCGAGCTCCATACGGAGTAGCTGCAACGGCAGTCGCATACAATCAGCGGTATCGAGCAGAGAGTCTCAGTGAGAGGCCGGGTGGCACCGGCTCTTGCACAAATACTGAGTGCATATGATGCTCGATATGAAAAGGCGAGTTATTGGCGATTTTAAATAACCTATGGCCACCTTGTTCCCGCGGCGATCGATCCTTTGGACCGGAACGAGCTTGGTCACACAGGAGCTTGACGAGAATCGCAACCTCCACATGAACATGTGGCTACAACCACAACAACAACATATTGAACAACAAATAAGCAAGATTAAGCCCACAGTGTTGAACATTGGAGAAAGGAAATATATTGAATGCAGCTACGACTTCTATCTGAGCATGGATGACGGAAAAGTAGTAAACGAACTGACAGGAACAACAATCATTGTTATTTCCAATTTGTAAAAAGAGTCAGAAGAACTTCGGTAAATTGAACTATTCTTCAAACAAGGAGAACCACGAATATGAAATGTCACCTTTGCATGCGAGGATACGGTTCTTGGAGTTCTTGCTAAAATTGGCGTATACCCTACCACAAAAGGAAGAACACTTCGATGAAAATTCATCAGCTAAGGATAAGGAAAATATCAGAAAGAAGCAAATACCGCATGATTTTTTTAAGCAACTTGGACTAAAAGTAGACTATCCCAAGTATGGATATGGAAACTCAAACGATGAAAACACTTCTAGGAATTTTTGTGAAAATGATGAGGCAGTAACTAGAATCACTGGAACTGACAATCAAATCGTATACAGATTAGAACTATTTTTAAATGTCTTAAACTGCAAGGAAAACATCAATTCTACAAAATATGGAGAATATGCATCAAAAACAGCAACACTTTTAGCGGAAAAGTATCCACAGAAGAAATTGGCCTCAGTAGTCCATAAAATATTGGCACATGGCAAATATATAATTGACTATCAGTCGCTGCCCATTGGAGAACTCTCTGAAGAACCATAAGAGTCTCTTAACAAATTCTATAAAAAAGTATAGTTTACGGAATATGTTTAAAGCATCACGGGTGAGGCAAAATGAGTACCTTTACAACATTTTGGCAGCATCTTCTGAAAGGAAGTAAAAGGAGGTCAGTAGATTTCGGTATCCTAACGGGACATATAGGACTGCGAGCTAACTTATGCAAAATCTTTGCGGCAAGTGAGCAGATGATTGATAAGACGTTGAAGCATTTCCTAAGTCATTGCCGGCTTTCGCAGCTAAAAGACACCGGTACTTAGGTGGGGACACAACACCCGATCTGAACCAACTTAGGGGAGTGGTATGGAAAACAGTTAAGGATTTTGTAAGTAGTACGGAATTCCTAACTTAGATTTTCTTTTTCGAGATTACTTTTTAGTGTTTAGAGCGCACAACAAGACGGATACTGGCGTAGGTGTATGTCTATAGTCTATAGTGGCATGGGGTGGATTAATATCCTCACCCTCTTTTCAACCTTACATGTTGCAAGCGCATTATTGACTAATTTTCCCAAAAATTTTGCACAACGCTTTCTTCGATGACTACCACAATTTCTGAGAAGTTTGCTCGAAATCGGTTCGGATTTAAATATACCCCCAAATATATTTTCATCAGATTTTGGGTAATTTTTAATAATGTTGTCATTTGTCAACCGTAGTTTTTACAGTTTGAATATATTTGCTCGAAATTTCATAGGGAATTTTTTATAACTCATCTAAAACATCACCATCAAAATTAGTTCGGAATTAGATATAGCTCCCACTTTGTACCTAAAGGGTAGGTGTAAGGTGCAAGCGCGGAATTGACCAATTTTGCCAACATTTTGCACTACGCTTTCCTCGATGACTACCACAATTTCTGAGAAGTTTGCTCGAAATCGGTTCGGATTTAAATATAGCTCCCATATATATTTTCATCAGATTTTGGGTAATTCGGCACCGCCCGACTTTTGCCTTTCCTTACTGTTTTTTTCTTTTTTTCGATTTTCTCCCACTGTTCGCCGTTAAAGTACATCTCTATCACTGACCTTAAACTTGAATCGGACAGCGCTCATTGTTATGTGAGAAGTTTGCCCCTGATTCTTAAGGGAATATTCAGAGGCAAATTTTCAAATGCTTTTGGCGACTTATAAGCGATATAATGAGCTGTCAATAAAAACAAATATCATGAGGCTGTCTTTTCTAGTGTGACGGATATACCACCTACTCTATGGTATACGCGCATCCCATGGCAATATTAATGGTATAGAAATTCATTTATTTCAATTCACCCTATTATGCACATTTATACTTTTTCTTACTTGTCAAAATAGTTAAAGCACTTAAGTTAACACAGTTTTTATCAGTCATAGTGCAGTCCAAACTCCATGTATAATGCCACCGATTCATGGTTAATTTAATTCTCAGTAAGAGACTATTTAAATTTTATACATATTCAGCTATAAAAGTGTGTTTGTTACCAGCTTGTTTTCGTTCGCTCGGCCAAAGCACAAACAGACTTTGTATATTAATTAGTCTTTCATTTTTTTTATGAATATCAAAATCATCAACAGGTTTAAAACAACAACAACCAACAAACGCTACGAATTCAGAATATTTGTCAACAAATGGGCATGCCGGCATGTGTGTTTGGTTTTTGTTATTTTGGTTTCGTGCTAGACAATCCAACATGTTCGTTTCAAACATGTTTGTTGGGAAATGCCAGAAAACGTGATAAGTTTCTTGACCTCATCGTTGTTAGTAAGGCTGGTGTAAACATATGTGAAGCTGAATGTGTTGAATCATTGATAACATGAATTGTAAAGAGCTTTGCTCAGTGATAGATATTTGGAAAATAAACAAAAGCGTTCCAAGTTCAGGTGGGCTGAATCTTATATACCCTCCACCATGTACTACATTTATCAAGTTCTTTGCCCTACATCTCTTTAAATGCAAACAAAGGATAATGGATAGGAATTGCTATGCTATGATGTATCATGATATGGTCCGATTCAGACCATACTTGGTCTGAATGTTGGAGGCTATAGTAGAAGTCATTGTGAAAAATTTCAGCCAATTTTTATAAGAATTACGCCCTATAAGGACTCAAGCAATAAAATCGGGAGATTGGTTTGTATGGGAACTATATCATTTTATAGACCGATTCAGCCGTTTTTGGCACGTATTTTGAAATTGGACAAAAATTGCGCCCTCTAGAGCTATATCAGGTTATGAACCGATTTAGACCTTACTTACTACGATGTTGGACGTCAAAACCAAACACTTCGTGCAAAATTTCAGCCAAATCGGATAATAACAACGCCCTCTACAGGCTCAAGAAGTCAAGATCCCAGGTCGGTTTATGTGCTAGCTATATAAGGTTATGAACTGATTTTGACCATACTTAGCACAGTTTGTTGGAAGTCATAAGAAAACACGTCCTGCACCATTTAAGCCTCTAGGAGTGAGAATCGGGCGATATATATGTATATATGCAAATGCAAATTTTCCCATGAACATTCCATTATTATGAAAATTCATTCCATTTTTATGAAAAATTCATAATTTTTAAACCAAAAAGCAGGTCTAAATATAGTCCGATCTACACCATATTCAGGAAAGGTTAAATAATTCACCTTTTTAGGGCCAAAGACATCTGTTCCTTTATTGGATATAGCTGTCGATCTCAACCATATTGAAAACGAATATCTCAGAGCATAGCACAGGCACTGTGTCAAATTTCATTGAAACCGAGTTATAAACGTGTTTTTATTGTCCTAAGAAATTAAATCGGAAGATCGTATATATGGAAGCTATATCCAAATATAGCCTGATCTTGAACATACTCGGTACGAATGTTGAAGCGTCGAACTCATTTTGCTAAATTTCGGCGAAATCGGTTAAAGGTGAATTACCTTTTACGGTCCCAAAACCTTAAATCTGGGGATTGGTATATATGGCATGTATATCCAAATGGGAACCGATCTGGACAGTATCGAACAGGAATGTTGAGGAGCCTAACACAAAAACCGCTATATCAAATTTCAGTTAAATCGGACGATAAATACACCTGTTATGGACCCAAGACTATAAATCGAGAAATCGGCCTATATGACAACTATACCCAAATCTGGACCGATCTGAAAACTAAATTCAATTTAACAAGGATGTCGAGGAGCCTTACATAACTTACTGTCTCAAATTTAAGCGAAACCGGACAGTAAGTGTGCTTTTTATGGGCCCGAAACCTGAAACCGAGAGATCGGTCTATATGGCAGAAATAACTAAATCTGAACCAATCTGAACTGTTAGAAGAAGGATATCAAGTGGCTTAACACAACTTACTGTCCCAAATTTCTAGCGAAATTGGATAATATATGTACCTTTAATGAGCTCAAGGCCTTAAATCTGGACTGATCTCGGCCGTATTGAACAAGGATGTCAGGAGGTCTAACACAACTCTATGTACCAAATTTCAGGGAAATCGGGTAATCAATGTGGCTTTTATGTCCAAAAGATCTTAAATCGTGAGAGCGATGTATTTGGTAGCTATGCTCAAATATAGACCGATCTGGACCACATTGAATATGGATGTCGAAGTCTATAACAAACCTGTATTTATCAAATATCAGCGAAATCGGATAATAAATTCGCATTTGATGGCCCCACGACCTTAAATCGGGAGATCGGTATATAAGCCAACTACAATATATCTATAGATAGTCCGTTTTGGAATATACTTGATATGGATATTGGGGAGCCTAATTCAACCCACTGTGCAAATATCAGCAAAAGTGGGTAAAAATATGGTTGAAATAGGTCTTACACTTTTAATGGGGAGATCTATATAGGCATGTATATCCAAATAAACACCAGTATAATTATATTCGACCCTTTTTCGTCTGTTCCAAGTGTTATTATATCTACCGTGACTTATTTACTCGTAGGCGTTCACATAAATTCAGACGCTTTCTTATTGTTCTCTAGCTCAACTAGAAACGTAGCTTGGTTCCATAAATAAATGTTATCATCTATGTTGCACGGCACCTCGAGTGAGATGACATGCATCTATTGTCAAGAACAAAACACAAAACAAGCGATGCGACGAGGTGACCTACTTTTGTGTAAAAAAAAACTGGTTTTATTTTGTTTCTATTACAACTGACGTAATAAAAAGTAACAAACTTTCTGCCACGCTTGAGGAACATCACTGCAAGTCATACTCCAACATGCGGAAACTAACATGTTACATAGGACTTGTATGAAACCTATGAAGACCAGAAAGAGATGCCACATTTAAAAAATGTATATAAATATCTGGGAATACTTAATCTAAAGGTGAACAATTTTCGCAATTTGGGTTTTTTCGTGGCAAAAATCATATCTTTTGAACCATTTAAGGTAACTGAATGATTTAAACGGCATATGAAAGATAACTGTTCAGGCTATGAAATTAATGTTTAAAAAGGGAGCTAAGCCTTGTAGATGCTAAGTTATAGCTTATCAAAATCAGAATTTGTGGAAAATGGTAAAAATGGTAAAAATGGTAGGAGGATTAAAGAAATATTTTACAAGTTATATATTTTTCCCCCATATTTCAAAACTTTAATGTTTTAAAATTAATAGCTAAAAAATATAAAAATAAATTTTTTTTTTTAATTTTCATCAGAATTAGATCGCACAAGAAGCTGATTACTGGCTTAGATGTATGTCCATAATGACATGGGGCGGATTAATATCTGCACCCTCTTTTCAACCTAACCTCGTCAGAATTTGTATATGAATCTATGACTAAAATACTTATCATTTCTAAACTATAATTTTTATACCCACCACCCAAGGATGGGGGTATATTCATTTTGTCATTCCGTTTGCAACATATCGACATATCCATTTCCGACCCTATAAAGTATATATTCTTGATCAGCGTAAAAATCTAAGACGATCTAGCTATGTCCGTCCGTCTGTCTGCTGAAATCACGCTACAGTCTTTAAAAATAGAGATATTGAGCTGAAACTTTGCACAGATTCTGCTTTTTGCCCATAAGCAGGTTAAGGTCGAATATGGGTTATATCGGACTTTATCTTAATATAGCCCGTATATAGACCGATCCGCCGATTTAGGATCTTAGGCCCATAAAAGCCATATTTATTATCCGATTTTGCTGAAATTTGGGATAGTTAGTTGTGTTAGGCCCTTCGGCATCGTTCTTCAATTTAGCCCAGATCGGTCCAGATTTGGATATAGCTGCCATATAGACCGATCTCTCGATTTTAGGTCTTGGGCCATAAAAGGCGCATTTATTGCCCGATTTTGCCAAAATTTTGAATAGTGAGTTGTGTTAGGCCCCTTGATATCTTTTTGCATTTTTGTCCAGATCGGTCCAGATTTGGATATGGCTGCCATATAGACCGATCTCTCGATTTAAGGGTTTGGGCCCATAAAAGGCGCATTTATTTTCCGATTTTGCCAAAATTTGGAACAATAAGTTGTGTTAGGCCCCTTGATATCTTTTTGCATTTTTTCCAGATCGGTCCAGATTTGGATATGGCTGCCATATAGACCGATCTCTCGATTTAAGGGTTTGGGCCCATAAAAGGCGCATTTATTGTCCGATTTTGCCAAAATTTGGAGCAATGAGTTATGTTGGGCCCTTCGACACCCTTCTTCAATTTGGCTCGGATCCGTTCAAATGTGGATAAAGCTGCCATATAGACCGATATCTCTATTTAAGGTCTTGGGTCCATAAAAGGCGCATTAATTGTTCGATGTCGCCGTAATGTGGGACAGTGAGTTATGTTGGGCCCTTCGATATCCTTTTTCAATTTGGCCCAAATCGGACTAGATTTTGCCATATAAACCGATCCGCCGATTTAAAGTTTTAAGCCCATAAAAGGCACATCTATCGTTTGATTTCGCCGAAATTTGACGACAGTGAGTTTCGGTGGGCCCTTCGACATCCCTCTTTAATTTGTTCCAGATCTGTTCAGATATGGATATAGCTGCCATATAGATTGATTTCTTATTTTATGGTCCTGGGTCCATAAAAGACGCATTTATTACCCAATTTCGCCGAAATTGGAGACAGTGAGTTGACTTAGGTCCTTCGACATCTCTCTTTCAGCCCGACCGAACTTAAAGCCTTTTTACTTTTTTTTTGATAATTCTACACTTTTTAAGTAAAGGGTGATTTTTTTGAGGTTAGGATTTTCATGCATTAGTATTTGACAGATCACGTGGGATTTCAGACATGGTGTCAAAGAGAAATATGCTCAGTATGCTTTGACATTTCATCATGAATAGACTTACTAACGAGCAACGCTTGCAAATCATTGAATTTTATTACCAAAATCAGTGTTCGGTTCGAAATGTGTTCATTCACCGTAACGTTGCGTCCAACAGCATCTTTGAAAAAATACGGTCCAATGATTCCACCAGCGTACAAACCACACCAAACAGTGCATTTTTCGGGATGCATGGGCAGTTCTTGAACGGCTTCTGGTTGCTCTTCACTCCAAATGCGGCAATTTTGCTTATTTACGTAGCCATTCAACCAGAAATGAGCCTCATCGCTGAACAAAATTTGTCAAAATTTGAACACATTTCGAACCGAACACTGATTTTGGTAATAAAATTCAATGATTTGCAAGCGTTGCTCGTTAGTAAGTCTATTCATGATGAAATGTCAAAGCATACTGAGCATCTTTCTCTTTGACACCATGTCTGAAATCCCACGTGATCTGTCAAATACTAATGCATGAAAATCCTAACCTCAAAAAAATCACCCTTTATATACCTCCATACAGAAAATAAAAAATGACAATCCCTTAGCTAGTTTTCGAGATATAACACTTGAAATCGGACTAAAATACCTAGGTTAGGTTGAAAAGAGGTTGCAGATATTAATCCGCCCCATGCCACTATGGATATGCACCTAAGCCAGTAATCGGCTTGTTCTGAGCTCTAAAAACTATAAAGTAACCTCTAAGAAGAACATTTTAAGTGAGGAATTCCGTGCTACTTACAAAATTCTTAATTGCTTTCAGTACCACTCCCCTAAGTTGGTTCATGTCTGGTATTGTGTCTCCACCTTAGTACCGGTATCCGTTAGACGCGAAAGCCGGGCAATGACAAATAAATGCTCCAATGTCTCATCAGCTTCCCCGCATGCCCTACACATGCTATTACTCGCCGCACCGATTTTACATAAGTGAGCTCGTAGTCCTATGTGTCCCGTTATGATACCAATAGCTATACTGAGCTCCTTCTTGCTTCCTTTCAGTAATAACGTCGTCTTCTCACGATCTGGATCCCCCCAGAGGATTTTCGCTGTCCTACCGACCGTTTCGCTATTCCACAATGTTGCATGCGCATTCGTCGCCCACTCCCTTAACTCGGACTGCGTCGACCCGAATGGCTTCGGGTTAACCAAGTTTATTGACGGCAGTCCTCGGGCCTTCGCCGCCAAATCGTCTGCCTATTCATCTCGTCTTACTCTGTTATGGCCCGGCGCCCAAACGATACGGATTTTGGCATCCTCAGAGAAGGCGTTAATCTCCTTCTTACACTGTGAGACTATTCGTGACCTTACCGTCCTGGTTGTTATTGCCCTTATGGTAATTTGACTGTCGGTAAAGATGTTCACACTTTACACCGTGATCTACGCCCGGATCTCCGCCTGCAGGACCGTATTATGGTCAGGCAGTCTAAAACAGATTTCAGTCCCTGGGTTCTCAATGTAAACCCCAGACCCACTCTGTCCTCTAGCTTTGATCCCTCTGTGTAATCCATTCTTTCAATCCAAGACTGTGCCGATGGCAGCAGTGCCTTGCACTCGACTTCAAGGTTCATCTCAGGTATCCGATCGGAAACCTCTTCCCTTCCTTCTAGGTTTCCTATCGTAAACAAAAAATCTGACATTTTTGTGGGAATGTTTTTTTGATATCGTTGGAATGTTTTACATAGCATAGGGTCTTCCAAATTTCGTAAGCGCACATGAAAATTTTGATTTTTCCCACCTGTTTCCTCAAACTGCGCCATAGTGCGTTGGTAATATTTTACAACAAATTTTTAAAATAGTTCTTCAAAAATCATTTTCTTTCATTTAACACCTTTTTGTATCTTTTGAATCTTTGCAGCTGTCATTCATTTCTTATTTGATAACATATACAAATATGGAAATTTCAGAGTCTGGATTGGATACTATTTAAACATGGTCATTTCAGATCCAAAGGATGTGGAGGTAACTATTCTCTAAAATAACACCATGAAGACATTCTATCATGATATGTTTTAACCACTTACAGTTCATTTTATCCAGCAACACTTTAATTGCAAAATCGGATGTCTACGATATGATGCATCCTTGGCTGGGCCAAGGTCTTCTCACCAGTAAAGGCTCAAAGTGGCACAAACATCGTAAAATGATCACTCCTTCATTCCATTTTAAAATTTTGCAAGATTTCCATGAGGTCATGAATGACAATTCAACAAAATTCATAGGGAAATTACGTGATGCCTCTAAGGGTGATACGATATTTGATGTTCAACATATGGTTAACTTTTTGACGCTGGATGTTATTTGTGGTATGTAGTTGTTGTTGTGAGAGGTTTACGAGAGGTTCTTGTTGTTTACTCTTTTTGGTTTTTTTTCTAGATACTGCCATGGGTGTACCCATCAATGCTATGGACAATCCTAATTCAGAATTTGCCAGTGCCTTGGAATAGTAAGTTTATGATGAGGCTCAAATAGGGTACTACATTTTTTGATAACTGCAGGGGGAGCGGACCCTCCCCCTTACCCTAATATTCAGAAACGCCAGATCTCGGAGATGGGTGGTGCGATTTAAGCGAAACAAAAATTTTGTATTCAAATTTCGGATGGAGTACCTAGGGGGGCAGCCCCACCCCAAAATCTACCAAATATATATATACACCAATCACGCAATATGGGACTCAAATGGAAGTTATTTAAGATTAGAAAACGTAACTGATATCCAATTGTCGGACCAAGTGTTAGAGGGACCACCCCAACCCCCAAAACACGCCTAAATCGAACATATTTACCGACCACGGAAAAATGGGACTCAAATGAAAGATATTTGCGAGTAGAATACGAATCTGATATCCAAATGTGGGACCACGTTTCTGGGAGTCTACCACTTTCCCAAAACACCCCCAAGCAGAACTTATTTACTGACCATGGGAATATGGGGATTAAATAAAAGGTATTTGAGTGTAGAACTCGAATCTGATATCAAAATATGGGACCAAGTGTTTGGGGGCCGCTTCTCCCCAAAAACATATGGGCTATATCCTTCTGTTGTGGGTATAAAAAGGGTCACTCTAATATACAACTCCCTATTCACACTTATGGAGCCGTAGCTTTTAAAATTTTCAACCGATTTGCTAGGAGTTCGGTACGGATTATCATATGAGCTATCTGAAACCTCTTCCGAAAGTTACATAAATAGCGTTCATAAAAAAGATTCATAAATAGCGTTCATATAGTGGTATTGACTACATATAGGGTGGGTGACGGCACTGTACCATTTTTGTTTTTTATACCCTCCACCATAAGATGGGGGTATACAAAGTTCGTCATTCTGTTTGTAAAACCTCGAAATATGCGTCTGAGACCCCATAAAGTATATATATTCTTGATCGCCATGTCATTTTTAGTCGATCTAGCCATGTCCGTCCGTCCGTTCGTCCGCCTGTCTGTCGAAAGCACGCTAACTTTTGAAGGAATAAAGCTAGCCGCTTAAAATTTTGCACAAATATTTTCTATTAGAGTAGGTGGGTTGGGATTGCAAATGGCCCAAATCGGTCCATGTTTTGATATAGCTGTCATATAAACCGATCTTGGGTCTTGACTTCTTTAGCATCTAGAGGGCGCAATTCTAGTCCGATTTGACTGAAGTTTTGCACCTGGTGTTTTGGTATCACTTCCAATACCTGCGCCAAGTATGGTTCAAATCGGACCATGTTTTGATATAGCTTCCATATAAACCGATCTTGGATCTTGACTTCTTGAACCTCTAGAAGGCACAATTCTTGTCCGATTTGACTGTGTTAAGTATGATTCAAATCGGTTCATTATCTGGTATATTTGTCATATACACCGATCTTGGATCATGACTTCTTGGGCCAATAGAGCGCACAATTCTCATCCGATTTGGCTGAAATTTTGCATGAGGTGTTTTGTTATGACTTATAGAGCCGTAGCGATCCATGGTGGAGGGTATATAAGATTCGGACGGGCCGAACTTAGCACGCTCTTATTTGTTTTTATTTTTGTTTTTTTGTTTTTTTGAATTTTAGTATGTGCTGTAATGTAAATATGCGTGCCTTCAATCCCTTAAAACGCAAAAAGGCAACTTATCAATTCTTCCCCGACTATCAGGATTATTGTAAGGCCCTGAAGGTCCTTAAGGATTTCACATATGATGTAAGTCATGGAATAAAAATTCATTTCGTAGATAATTTCCTTAACATTTGAAATAATTTAAGGTCATTGAAAAGAGAATCGCTCTTCGCAAGAAGGAAGAATTGGAAAAAGGCAATGCCAAGACTGAAGATGAATTTAGCAAACGAAAATTGGCTTTTTTGGATACTTTACTGTCATCAACTGTCGATGGCAGACCATTAACAGTGCAAGAATTATATGAGGAGGTATCCACATTTATGTTTGAGGTAAGTGTAGCTATAAAAAAGTGCAATAATGGATTTAATTGTTTTTGCTTATATCTCTCAAGGGTCATGATACTACCACCTCAGCCTTGGCCTTTAGTATCTTCCTGCTATCTAGACATTTGGGTGTGCAGAAAAAAGTCTATGAGGAACAACAGCGTGTAATGGGCGGTAATTTGAAACGAAGTGCCACCTACCAAGAATTGACTGAAATGAAATATTTGGATTTGGTTATTAAAGAAATCTTAAGACTATATCCTAGTGTACCCATGATTGGTAGGGATACCGATAAGGAGTACAATATGAGTAAGTATTGTTTTTGGAACTTGAAAAAAATAGAAATTATTTTTGTTTTATATTAATTTAGATGGAAAAATCCTACCCAAGGAGACTTCAATTGTCATTTTCATCATGGCCCTGGGTTACAATGAAAAAACCTTCCCCGATCCTTATCGCTTTAATCCCGAGAGATTTGAATCCATCCATCGTGGTGATGATCATAATCCCTTCGATTATGTGCCCTTTAGTGCTGGACCTCGCAATTGTATTGGCCAAAAATTTGCCATGCTTGAAATTAAGACAGTTATTTCGAAAATTGTTCGTTATTTTGAAGTTTTGCCCGCAGTCGATGAATTGGAATCCAAAGATGGTTATGTCAGCAACTACTTTGGGCCATATAGAGAGAAAAATCCTGAGTTACACAAGTATGATCCTAAATTGGCCATGGTATTAACTCTGAAGTCTGATAATGGCATTATGGTACGCATGAGAGAGCGAAAATAGAATAGAGTAGCATGAGATGTTAAAACTTTTTTTAAGTGTCAGCAGTTTTGTTTTATGTTGTTAGCTTATAAACTTGTTTGAGATATAATTATTTAAAAAATATGATTTTTTTGAATTTTTGGCATATATTCCTAATGGTAGGTATGTAGATGATGTTTTAAGCCCTTTAGTGTGTCAAGCAGTAAAATTGGCTGACAGGGGGAAACATATCAAGCTATGGACCAATTTGATATGCCGTCTTAATATTCTTAACGTTTTCCCAATCGGATATAAATATCGTCATCGAAAGGTTTGAGAAGTAAAAATTGTGTGATAGTTGTTGGGGATAAGATCTTTCATTGGCTAAGTGCCTCGGATGTATCTTTCGCGGAGCTGAGGAATTTTATTCTGGATATATTCGGGGCTTTTTCCAGCTTCCACTTTTATTTTCTTAACTCAG
This sequence comes from Stomoxys calcitrans, assembly GCF_963082655.1. Classification (NCBI taxonomy): domain Eukaryota; kingdom Metazoa; phylum Arthropoda; class Insecta; order Diptera; family Muscidae; genus Stomoxys; species Stomoxys calcitrans. Next base: position 35,363,591 of record NC_081556.1, on the reverse strand, counting down.
TCAAATATTGATGCCCTAGTCAGATGGTGCTCATGTGGCTTTCGCCTTACTAAAGAGTCTTTTGTAACTTTTTCCTAGGTCAACCAGGGCCTATGTGGTTCTCTCACTCCGTTATGGCCCAGCGCCCTAGGTTAGGTTAGGCTAGGTTGAAAAGAGGGTACATATATTAATCTTCCCCGTGCCACTATAGACATACAACTAAGCCAGTAATCGGCTTGTTGTGCGATCTAAAAACAAACAAGTAAAAGCGTGCTAAAATCGGCCGGGCCGAATCTTATATACCCTCCACCATGGATCGCATTTGTCGAGTTCTTTTCCCGGCATCTCTTCTTAGGCAAACCAGGATATAAGGAAAGATTTGCTCTGCTATTAGAGCGATATCAATATATGGTCCGGTTTGGGCCACAATTAAATTATATGTTGGAGACCTGTGTAAAAGGTCTCCAACATATAATTTAATTCGAATAAGAATTGCGCCCTGTGGGGGCTCAAGAAGTAAAATAGAGAGATGGATTTTTATGGGAGCTGTATCAGGCTATACACCGATTCAGGCCATAATAAACACGTATGTTGATGGTCATGAGAGGATCCGTCGTACAAAATTTCAGGCAAATCGGATAATAATTGCGACCTCTAGAGGGTCAAGAAGTCAAGATCCCAGATCGCTTTATACGACGGCTACATCAGGTTATGAACCGATATGAACCTTATTTGACACAGTTGTTGAAAGTAAGAATAAAAAACGTCTTGCAAAATTTCAGCCAAATCGGGTAGGAATCGCGCCCTCTAGAAGCTCAGCTATATCAGGTTATGGACCGATTTAAACCATACTTGGCACAGTTGTTGGATATCATAACAAAACACGTCGTGCAAAATTTCATTCCAATCGGATAAGAATTGCGCACTCTGTAGGCTCAAGAAGTCAAGACCCAAGATCGGTTTATATGGCAGCTATATCAAAACATGGACCGGTAAATTTCAAGCAGCTTGCTTTACTCCTTCGGAAGTTTGCGTGCTTTCGACAGACAGACGGACGGACGGATTGTTACCCTGATCTAGAATATATATACTTTATAGGGTCGGAAATGGATATTTCGATGCGTTGCAAACGGAATGACAAAATCCTTCGGTGGTGGGTATAAAAACAGCATATGATTGACATTTTCGTAACGGATATCGTTTTCAAAATCGTATCAAAAAATTACTCTAAACCATCGATATTTTTCTCATTTTATATTTGTCTAGCTAGCAGCTGCACCTATTTTTTCGCACATAACTGTATATATTATACAATAGATATAAAACATTTGCATATGATATCTAAATGTTCATTGCTTGTTGGCTCATTATGATTATCAACATCTTGGGCGGAAAGATTATTTTATTCCTTCATTGGTTCGATATGGATCAACGGTCCTTCAGCAGATTTCTTCACAAAACGATTCAGGGCATTAAAAAAGCACTGTGTAGAATTTTTTGGCGTTTTAATCGTATGGCTGCCTGAAGTATTAAACAGTTCGTTTAAATAAGACTTTAATGGCCGTTAAAGATTAATTCAGCGTCGTTCTGTTTATTGCAAGCGAGTTAAGAAAGAAATTCTTATCATATGAGGAACACATTTTAACAATGATAGCTGCATCAGGCGAATTAAAATTTGTTGTTCTGGTTTTGCAGCCTGTATATGCATTGAAAAGCTGGCATCGGCGTTTTTATTGTGTTGCATGTTTTAAAAAATTTCACTCAATTTTTCATTTTCAATAAACGGGATACCGCTTTTGCGAAGAACACATGCAACATTACTGTTTTGCTGTTCCTTGAGTATAATTTTCAAAGTTTTAATTTCTTCTCTTATGCCGATTAAAGCATATTCACTTCCAGCCTCTATTTTATCAACACATACAATTACCGCTCGCAATTGGCCATTCATTATATCCAACTTTTTTTCTAGTTTTGCACTCTCATTGAGCATGTCATGATGCCTAGCCTCTAACATTTCTCTGAATTTTTGAAAACACTTATCTATGGCTTGCATCAATTTAAAAGGGGTATTACCGCTGTAACAAACGCACGTCTTTTATGTTTTTTTATACCCTCCACCATAAGATGGGGGGTATACTAATTTCGTCATTCTGTTTGTAACTACTCGAAATATTCGTCTGAGACCCCATAAAGTATATATATTCTTGATCGTCGCGACATTTTATGTCGATCTAGCCATGTCCTTCCGTCTGTCCGTCCGTCTGTCTGTCGAAAGCACGCTAACTTCCGAAGGAGTAAAGCTAGCCGCTTGAAATTTTGCACAAATACTTCTTATTAGTGTAGGTCGGTTGGTATTGTAAATGGGTCATATCGGTCCATGTTTTGATATAGCTGCCATATAAACCGATCTTGGGTCTTGACTTCTTGAGCCTCTAGAGGGCACAATTCTTATCCGATTAGAATGGAATTTCGCACGACGTGTTTTGTTATGATACCCAACAACTGTGCCAAGTATGGTTTAAATCGGTTCATAACCTGATATAGCTGCCATATAAACCGATCTTGGGTTTTCACTTCTTGAGCCTCAGAGGGCCCAATTCTTATCCGATTAGAATGGAATTTTGCACGACGTGTTTTGTTATGATATCCAACAATTGTGCCAAGTATGGTTCAAATTGGTCCATAACCTGATATAGCTGTCATATAAACAGATCTGGGGATTTGACTTCTTGAGCTTCTAGAGGGCGCAATTCCTATCCGATTTGGCTAAAATTTTGCATGACGTATTTTATTTTTACTTTCAACAACTGTGTCAAATAAGGTTCAAATCGGTTCATAACATGATATAGCTGCCATATAAACCGATCTGGGTTCTTGACTTCTTGAGCCTCTAGAGGTCGCAATTATTATCCGATATGCCTGAAATTTTATACGACGGATTCTCTCATGACCATTAACATACGTGTTTATTATGGTCTGAATCGGTCTATAGGCCGATACAGCTCCCATATAAGTCGATCTCCCTATTTTACTTCTTGAGGCCACAAAGGGCGCAATTCTTATTCGAATTGGCTGACATTTTACACAGGTCTCCAACATATAATTTAATTGTGGTCCAAACCGGACTATATCTTGATATCGCTCTAATGGCAGAGCAAATCTTTTCTTATATCCTGGTTTGCCTAAGAAGAGATGCCGGGAAAAGAACTCGACAAATGCGATCCATGGTGGAGGGTATATAAGATTCGGCCCGGCCGAACTTAGCACGCTTTTTCTTGTTATTTGTTCTTTATTTGCTTACATCTTATGGCTATGCTTAACAGATGATGAGCGAGTCTGACTTCTTGTATTTTTTGGATGGGAAACCCAAGCATACGTTCATGTACAATAGTAACGGTTCTCACTATGAGTTGTTTTTGTCGAATGGTCTTGGCAGCCTAACATGTAAAGAGAGCAGAGGAACGATCTTTACATATGCTTGGTGATACCAGTACATAATACATAGAATGCATTTGTTAACAGAGTTGTGGCTCTTAACTTCTTACAGAGTGACTGGAATACTTCTTATGTTGTTAATTCTGTTAAACGATAAGTGTTGTATACATGTATTGGTTATTTCATTATTTTAAGCCTAACAATACTACAACTTTCTCCTCATATTACACCCTACACCACCACTGTGGTACAGAGTATTATAACTTAGGGCATTTATTTGCCCTAAGGAAGAGAAATAGAACCATTGACAAGTATGGCAATCTACTCAGAATCACTTTCTGATTCGATTTAGCTATGTCCGCGTGTCCATGTTAAATTGCGTACAAAGTACAGGTCACCGTTTTTATCCGATCGTCTTAAAATTTGGTACAGGCATATTTTTCGGCCAAGAGACAAAGCCTATTTAAATTAGCAATAATCGGTTCAGATTTTGATATAGCTCTCATATATATGTTCGTCCGATTTTCAGTAATAATGCAATAGAATGGTCATTTGTTTACAAATTCTCTCGAAATTTGGCAGGAAGTATTTTCTTATAACTCTGGACATTACTGGTAAATTTCATAGAAATCGGTTCAGATTTAGATATATCTCTCATATATAAATATATATATATATATTTTTATATCGCCCGATTTTCACTCCTAGTTACAGGCCAATCTACCCAAAACTTCGTACAACACTTTCCCCAACGACTGTCACAGTATCTGAGAAGTTTGCTTGAAATCCGTTCAGATTTAGATATAGCTCCCATATACATATGCATCTATAGACTTAAAAATAAAAAAACTCTTGTTTCATCCTTGGTATAAACTGAATTACTTAAATTATTTTCTTTTTCGTTTTCATCTTTTGTCACATCTTCTTGGATACCTGATAGAATTTGTTGAAAAGGATCTAGAATTGTATTTGGTAAACTTACTGGTGAAGCAATCTCAACAATTAAAAGCGTCCTAAGTTTGGCCGGATCGAAACTTGGGAACCCACCACCATGGATTCCGCTAAAAATTTATACAAAATAAATTAAGTTGTAGGGCATAATTTTATTCTACATACCAAACTTCTGTTAAACCGATCTTGGGTCTTGACTTCTTGAGCCTCTAGAGGGCACAATTCTTATCCGATTAGAATGGAATTTCGCACGACGTGTTTTGTTATGATACCCAACAACTGTGCCAAGTATGGTTTAAATCGGTTCATAACCTGATATAGCTGCCATATAAACCGATCTTGGGTTTTCACTTCTTGAGCCTCAGAGGGCCCAATTCTTATCCGATTAGAATGGAATTTTGCACGACGTGTTTTGTTATGATATCCAACAATTGTGCCAAGTATGGTTCAAATTGGTCCATAACCTGATATAGCTGTCATATAAACAGATCTGGGGATTTGACTTCTTGAGCTTCTAGAGGGCGCAATTCCTATCCGATTTGGCTAAAATTTTGCATGACGTATTTTATTTTTACTTTCAACAACTGTGTCAAATAAGGTTCAAATCGGTTCGGTTCTTGACTTCTTGAGCCTCTAGAGGTCGCAATTATTATCCGATATGCCTGAAATTTTATACGACGGATTCTCTCATGACCATTAACATACGTGTTTATTATGGTCTGAATCGGTCTATAGGCCGATACAGCTCCCATATAAGTCGATCTCCCTATTTTACTTCTTGAGGCCACAAAGGGCGCAATTCTTATTCGAATTGGTTGACATTTTACACAGGTCTCCAACATATAATTTAATTGTGGTCCAAACCGGACTATATCTTGATATCGCTCTAATGGCAGAGCAAATCTTTTCTTATATCCTGGTTTGCCTAAGAAGAGATGCCGGGAAAAGAACTCGACAAATGCGATCCATGGTGGAGGGTATATAAGATTCGGCCCGGCCGAACTTAGCACGCTTTTTCTTGTTATTTGTTCTTTATTTGCTTACATCTTATGGCTATGCTTAACAGATGATGAGCGAGTCTGACTTCTTGTATTTTTTGGATGGGAAACCCAAGCATACGTTCATGTACAATAGTAACGGTTCTCACTATGAGTTGTTTTTGTCGAATGGTCTTGGCAGCCTAACATGTAAAGAGAGCAGAGGAACGATCTTTACATATGCTTGGTGATACCAGTACATAATACATAGAATGCATTTGTTAACAGAGTTGTGGCTCTTAACTTCTTACAGAGTGACTGGAATACTTCTTATGTTGTTAATTCTGTTAAACGATAAGTGTTGTATACATGTATTGGTTATTTCATTATTTTAAGCCTAACAATACTACAACTTTCTCCTCATATTACACCCTACACCACCACTGTGGTACAGAGTATTATAACTTAGGGCATTTATTTGCCCTAAGGAAGAGAAATAGAACCATTGACAAGTATGGCAATCTACTCAGAATCACTTTCTGATTCGATTTAGCTATGTCCGCGTGTCCATGTTAAATTGCGTACAAAGTACAGGTCACCGTTTTTATCCGATCGTCTTAAAATTTGGTACAGGCATATTTTTCGGCCAAGAGACAAAGCCTATTTAAATTAGCAAAAATCGGTTCAGATTTTGATATAGCTCTCATATATATGTTCGTCCGATTTTCAGTAATAATGCAATAGAATGGTCATTTGTTTACAAATTCTCTCGAAATTTGGCAGGAAGTATTTTCTTATAACTCTGGACATTACTGGTAAATTTCATAGAAATCGGTTCAGATTTAGATATATCTCTCATATATAAATATATATATATATATTTTTATATCGCCCGATTTCCACTCCTAGTTACAGGCCAATCTACCCAAAACTTCGTACAACACTTTCCCCAACGACTGTCACAGTATCTGAGAAGTTTGCTTGAAATCCGTTCAGATTTAGATATAGCTCCCATATACATATGCATCTATAGACTTAAAAATAAAAAAACTCTTGTTTCATCCTTGGTATAAACTGAATTACTTAAATTATTTTCTTTTTCGTTTTCATCTTTTGTCACATCTTCTTGGATACCTGATAGAATTTGTTGAAAAGGATCTAGAATTGTATTTGGTAAACTTACTGGTGAAGCAATCTCAACAATTAAAAGCGTCCTAAGTTTGGCCGGATCGAAACTTGGGAACCCACCACCATGGATTCCGCTAAAAATTTATACAAAATAAATTAAGTTGTAGGGCATAATTTTATTCTACATACCAAACTTCTGTTAAACCAGCAAAAATTAAAGCTTCTAGGAACCGAACAAGAGACCGGTTCATATGGACAGCTCCCACGTTATAGACTGATAGACTGAATTTAGTCGTTATTGGAAGTCATAAAAGAACACTATGTGCAAACTTTCAGCCAAATCGGACAAAAATTGTGGCTTCCAGGGCTCTAGGAGTCAAACCGGGAGATCAGTTTATGTGGGAGCTATATCTTAATCTGAATCGATATTCTCAACGCCCATTTGCAATTCTCCAACGACCTACATCAGTATTAAGTATCTGTGCAAAATTTCAAGCGGCTACCTTTACACGATCCAACGCTATCGTGATTTCGACAGACGGGTGGAAGGACATGGCTAGATCGATTCAAAACGTCGAGAGGATTAAGAATATATATGCTTTATGGGGCCTTAGGTGAATAATACGAGGTGTTACAAACGGAAAGACTAGATTAGTATACCCCCATCCTATGGTGGTGGGTATAAAAAATACTTATGGGAGTTGTTGTTTTCGCACATTTTAATGTCTACTTTGGGATGGGTACTTCTTTATCGCGTAAATATTATAAAATATTGTATATGCCTTGGAAATTCTTGTACCTGATAGCCACTTGTTTGTAGCTCTAATGATATTTGCCATTGGTCTTAGACCAGTTTGGGCTTAGGTGAAATTTTAAAAATTGTCACGTTCCGAGTTTCCCATCCGCAATCAACCGATCTTCGCAATATATTGTCCGCTCTTTGCTAAGTCATAGAAAAGAAAGGCCATGGGATTATTTTCTTGTGTACGTACACAATAATGTGCAATAGAGTGAGTATTTTTGCCTATCACTGGTCTATATGCTCAAATACTCACTCGCTCTCTCTAGTAGAAGAGACACAAAAAATAATTATTGGTCCAGTAAACGAATAATCATTTGCGGCTGTCGAAGTTATAGTTATTTTTAATAATGCTGCGAAACATTTCACACTTACAATAAAGGCAAAATTTCATACTAAAAGTAATTTGTTTGTCGTAAAAATGTCCCAAACGTTTTATTTTCTTTCGTGTGGACATATATGGCCTGTATTTGGCAAGGCAATTTGTGGACGTATGTGCACTTTTATATAAATTTTAGTCGTAAGGGCCACAATTCAAGTATTCTAAGTGATGAAGACATTTAATCACTTATATGTGAACACTACTGAAATATAAACTGATATGCCATGGGCATATTTTTGCTAAATATTAAGCACCAATCTTTATTGGTTCGAGAGTTATGGTGATTTCGATTGACAGAAGGAAAGATGGTTGAACATTGCTGGATCAACTTAAAATAACTACATGATCAGCAATTGCAATGATTAACAGTTACGCAAATCTATATTTCGAAATGTTTCAATATCAAATTACATGTTTCGATTAGTATACTTCCCACCCTAATATGATGGTGAGTATACTTACTGAGATGATTGTTAAAAATACCAGTTGAGTAGTAGCAACCAACATTAAGAATAAGCAACCAACAAAGAATAAGAGAATAAAAAAACGATAGCAGATGCAAAAAAAAAAGAAAAAAAATGAAGAGAAAAAATATGTGAACGAAGCGATCAAATGCAACGAATATTAATTCAGTATAAAATCAACACCAATTTGTTGTTGAGGTTTCAGTTAAACGAAGACACTCCAACGGATAGGCTTTTCGCGGATAGTAATCCAATTTTAAGTAAAAATGTTGTTTACACTTTTTATATTGTTGCCGCTGTTGTGGTTGTTGTTCAATGAAATTCAGCGCCTAAGAAAGAGCAGACAAATTGCCCATACGCCGGGTCTTAAAACATTGCCCTTTATTGGCAATGCCCATCAAATGGGAAAAACGCCAAATGGTAAATAAAAAGAAAGGAAAGAAAAAATACAAAAGTGAAATAAAAAAGATTGTTAATTGTGATTGCATTATGAATTAACAAAAAATAAAAAAACAAGTAAGAAGGCGTTAAGTTCGGCCGGGCCGAACTTTGGATACCCACCACCTCGGGTATATATGTAAACCACATTTCATCAAAATCCAGTGAAAAATGCATACCTTATGCCCCATAGCAGCTCTATAGATATCATCCGATTTAGACCAAATGCTTATAAGTACAAGTCATTGTTCAACCGGCAGCTATATCCAAATCTGGACAAATCTGAGCCAAATTGAAGACAAATATCGAAGGGCCCAACACAAGTCATTGTCCCAAATTTCGGCGACATCGGACAATAAATGCGCTTTTAATGAGCCCAAAACCTTAAATCGAGAGATCGGTCTATATGGCAGCTATATCCAAATCTGAACCGATCAGGGCCAAATAGAAGAAAGATGTCGAAGGGCTTAAGGCAAATCACTGTCCCAAATTTCAGCAAAATCGGATAATAAATGTGGCTTTTATGGGCCTAAGACCATAAATCGGACTATCGGTCTATATGGCAGGTATATCCAAATTTAGACCGATCTAGGCCAAATTAACGAAGCATGTCGAAGGGCTCAATGCAACTCACTGTCCCAAATTTCAGCAAAATCGGATAATAAATGTGGCTTTTATGGGCCTAAGACCATAAATCCGAGGATCGGTCTATATGGCAGCTATATCCAAATCTGGACCGATCTATGCCAAATTGACGAAGAATGTTGAAGGGCCTAACATAACTCACTGTGCCAAATTTCATCCAAATCGGATATAAAATGTGGCTTTTATGGGCCTAAGACCCTAAATCTGAGGATCGGTCTATATGGCAGCTATATCCAAATTTGGACCGATCTGAGCCAAATTTACGAAGGATGTCGAAGGACCTAACACAACTCACTGTCCCAAATTTCAGCAAAATCGGATAATAAATGTGGCTTTTATGGGCCTAAGACCCTTAATCGGCGGATCGGTCTATATGGGGGCTATATCAAGATATAGTCCGATATAGCCCATCTTCGAACTTAACCTGCTTATGGACAAAAAAAGAATCTGTGCAAATTTCAGCTCAATATCTCAATTTTTAAAGACTGTAGCGTGATTTCAACAGACAGACGGACGGACATGTCTAGATCGTCTTAGATTTTCACGCTGATCAAGAATATATATACTTTATAGGGTCGGAAATGGATATTTCGATGTGTTGCAAACGGAATGACAAAATGAATATACCCCCATCCTTCGGTGGTGGGTATAAAAAGAAGAAACTAAAACTGCGGCTTATAAGGACTCAAGAAGTCAAATCGGGAGATCGTTTTATATGGGAGCTATATCAGGTTATAACCCGATTTGGACCTTACTTAGCGCATTTATTGAAAGTCAAAACAGAACACTACATGCCAAATCGGACAAAAATTGCGGCTTGTAAGGGCTCAAGAAATCAAATTGGGAGATCGTTTTATATGGGAGCTATATCAGGTTTTATACCGATTTGGAGCGTATTTAGTACAGTTGTTGGAAGTCGTATCACAACACTGCACGCAAAATTTCAGCTAAATAGGGCAAAAATTGCGGCTTGTATACACTCAAGAAGTCTAATCGGTAAATCGGTTTATATGGGAGCTATATCTAGGTGTAAACCGATTAGAACCGTACTTAATGCAGTTTTTGAAAGTCATAACAGAATACTACATGACAAATCGGACAAAAATTGCGGCTTCCACGGGTTCAAGAAGTCTAATCGGGAGATCGGTTTGTATGGGAGCTATATCTAACAACAAATGAAATATACCCCGATCCTTCGGTGGTAGGTATAAAATGTCATTCAAAGAACTTGTCCCATATAAACCGGTCGCCCGATTTGACTTCTTGAGGCATAACAAGCGGCAATTTTTGTCCGATTTGGCTGAAATTTGGCACGTAGTGTTCTGTTATGACTCTCAACAACTGTGCCATGTACGGTTAAAATCGGTCTATAACCAGATAAAGCTTCCATATTTTAGCAGAATGGGGGTGGGTTCCCAAGATGCGGCCCGGCCGAACTTAGCACGCTTTTACATAAAAATTGGTGTCCCTATGTATCTATATCTCCTTTATATTTGAAAAAGTCATTCAAAGAACTTGTCAAATATGATGCATGGTGGAGGGCAAACAAGCTTCGGCCGGGCCGAACTAAACTTCTCTTTTTTATTCCCACCACCGTAGGATAGTGGGTATATTCATTTAGTAGTTCCGTTTGTAACACATAGAAATATCAATTTCCAACCCTACAAAGTATATATAATTCGGATCGTCATGAAATTCTAAGCCATTTTAACAATGTCCGTGTGTCTGTCCGTCCGCCTGTTGTAATTATCTACAGCCTTCTAAAATTGAGATATTGAGCTGAAATTTGCCACAGATATGTCTTTACGATGCACGTTGGTTAAGTTCTTGAACGGGCCAAATCGGATCGTAGTTGGATATATGTAGCTGCCATATAGACCGATCTGCCGATTAAGGGTCTGAAGCCCATAAATGCTTTATTTATTGTACGATTTCGCTGAAATTTGGAACAGTTAGTAGCTTTAGGCCTCCCAACGTAGGACCCAAATATGATTGAAGTCGGACTATATTTAGATATAGCTGCCATATGGACGAATCTGCCGATTTCGCTTTTGAAACGGTGGGTAGTTTAACGTCCCCCGGCATCCGTCCCAAATATGGCTCGGATCGGACTATATTCAGATATAGCTGCCATGCAGACCGATCTCCTGATAAAGAGTATGATGCACATAAAAGGTTTATTTTTTATTCCCTCTTATAAATGCTTTATTTATTACCGGATTTTGTTGAAATTTTAAATACAAAATAGTGACTTTTATTTATTAGACCACTCAATTACCGTGCCGAATTTGGGTGAATAAGTTATCCAATTTTCACTGGATTGTGACGAAAGGGGGTTTACACATATACCCGAGGTAATGGGTATCCAAAGTTCGGCACGGCCGAACTTAATGCCTTTTTACTTGTTTCTTACTGCGCTATAAGAAAAATGTAAACTAGTATGGCTTAACTTTTTATTAGAACGGCTTGCTTCTACTATTGCATTGCTCACTTATTAGTGAGTACATATAAGCATGTAACCTTTTAGTGGCATAACAGTCTGATGAGGCTCCTGGTAAGGCCGAAATCGCGTTCACTGTAGCCTCTCAATACATTTTGCACATCACATTTCATTGACTATTTAAAGGGTTTTTTTTTGTATTGCTTTTCTATTCAAAATGAAAACAAAAACGAAAACCCATCGGGCTTAGTTGGAATCCAAAAAAAAAAAAAATATAATTTTGTGTCCAATCAAAAGAAGCCCAATAACATAAAATTTTAATAACAAATTCAACACCAATAACTTCTTGGGCGAGCCGTAGTGAAACTAAATATGAAATTTCTTCCATTGATATCACTCCATGGTTCAGGGATGTACATATATATATAAGTCATTATTATATATAAAGTCTTATATATATGTACATCCCTGAACCATGGAGTGATATCAATGGAAGAAAATTCAACTTATATCTGTATTTATATATTTTTTTTTAATGTTTTTTGTGTCAAATAAAAATTTGTTGTTCATCTGCACGCAAATATTATAGACTGAGTCAGTCTAATGATTAACTTTATTAAATTCCCGTTTTGTGATTCCATACAATAGTTAGCCGAAAAAACCGGTATTTAATTAAAAACAGAGAATTATTATACATTTAAAATAAAACAAATAACAGCAGATAATCAGAATAAATACAAATAAAAGCCAGTCGGCCGCTTGACAAAAAATGGATAATAGATAGAAATTGCTATGCTATTGGAGCTTAAGAAGGCTTATACTTGGTTTTGAAGTAGATGTCATTGTGTAAAATTTCAGTCAACTTGCATAAGAATTGCGCCCTCTAGGGGTTCAAGATATAAAATCGTGAGTTTCGCTTGTATGGAAGCTATATATCAAGCTATTGGGTTGCCCAAAAAGTAATTGCGGATTTTTCATATAGTCGGCGTTGACAAATTTTTTCACAGCTTGTGAGTCTGTAATTCCATTCTTTCTTCTGTCAGTTATCAGCTGTTACTTTTAGCTTGGTTTAGAAAAAAGGTGTAAAAAAGTATATTTGATTAAAGTTCATTCTAAGTTTTATTAAAAATGCATTTACTTTCTTTTAAAAAATCCGCAATTACTTTTTGGGCAACCCAATATATATCAATATATCAAGCTATGAAGCGATTGTGCAAAATTTCAGCCAAAGAAACTCAAGAAGTATAATCGGAAGATCGGTTTATATCAGGTTATGGATCAATTCAGATCGTATTAAGCACGGTTCAAGGCCATAGAAGAAGTTATTATGCAAAAAATCTGCCAAATCGGATAGGAATTTCGCCTTATAGAGTCTCAAGAAACCAAATCTGAAGATCGGTTTATATAACAGCTGTATCAGGTTACATACCGATTTGGACCAAACAAAACAAAACACTTCATGCAAAATTTCAGCCAACTAGAATAAGAATTGCGCCTTCTATAGGCTCAAGAAGTCAAGATCCGTTCTAGGTTTATATGACAGCTATATCAAAGCATGTACCCATATGGCCCAATTGCAATTCGATCTACACTAATAGGAAGTATATGTGCAAAATTGCAAGGGGCTAGCTTTATTACTTTGAAAGTTAGCTCGAACATATACACAGAAAATAACTCTAGGAAAAGAACAAGTAAAAGCGCGCTAGGTGGGGAAGTGCCGAATGTTGGGAACCCACCTCCATGGGTTCTGCTAAAAATTTATACAAAATAACATCATTCGCCCTCAATTCGTCCCTCTCAGGAAAACGAATCGCGAATGCCCTCACCCCAGCCGGTACTGGTGCCAGGTAGTCGGAGATCCTCCTCAGTCTACCCTCCGTATCCATAACACCCAGAATCGAACTGTGGCCGCAACCATCCTTCTTCAGCATGCCGAGCTCTCTCAGCCTAAGCGCGACCCTCGCGGCGCAGTTCCAAATATAGGCTCCAATGGGATGCATATCCAGCATCGCCTCCGGGCCTGCCTGCGGTGCGGATCTCGGCACCCCTGTGATCCCGGCGCAGGCCAGTCTCTGGACTTTCTCCAACTCCTTCGCACGCGCCCTCTTCCCTACGGCATCCCACCAAACCAGTGCTCCATAGGCCAGTAATGGTCGTCCGATGCAGCAGAGGACAGCATACGTTCCACGACAGTAGTATTTATCATAGACTCGTACTTCCAGACGTGGAACCTGTGCTTGCGCATCAAGCGCTTGTCACGGATCATCAGAGTGGATGGCTCTAGACCCTCCATCTTCCTCAGATACGGTAACGAGCGTTTGTAGCCTTATTCCCGTTTCTGCTCGTTCGTCTTCTATACTTTCTGCCTGCCCCCCTGCGAGGTTCCCACCAATCCATCAGGAGTTGATGTTCCGGCTGCTGTCGGTTCTAAAGAGATCATCCGTACGTCCTCTTCATCCGTTTCATAAAGGATCGCTCCAACTCCCGAGAGTCCATCGCAGGAATCCTCGCAAGGGGGCAAATCAATGTTGTCTTGCTGGGTCAGTATTTTTGGGATAACTTTTAGTTCAGGTTGAATCCGAAGTCACCGCATTCACCTGGGAAACCATGGCGCCCTTGAGCATTATGATTTCCCAGGCGATTGCACTGACCCTAGATTCAACCCCTAAGCCCCCGCATCGCGACAAGATTGTTACCCCGCGCGGAGGTAGAAGTCAACATCGGACAAAAATTGCGGCTTCCAGGGGCGAAAGATGTCACATCGGGAGATCGGTTAATATGGGAGCTATATCAGGTTATAGGCCGACTTGGGCAGTACTCGGCACAGCCGATCACGAGACGATCAAGAATATATATTCTTCATGGGGTCTTAGATGAATAATTCGAGGTGTTACAAACGGAATGACATCCAATGGTGGTCTGTATAACAACTATTATATTTGATAGACAAAATAATTAAAATTTTCTGGATTTTCAAAAAATTCTTTTGTTGGTTTAGTTGTTAGAATACGCGTACTACCATGCGGCACACAAGACTCCCATGTCACTAAGTATTTGCCACTCCAGGTTCCAATCCCCCAGACATTCAAACATTTTTTTGTTGTTTTTTCTTTAAACTTAAAAACATTCGGAAAAAAAATATGTATTTCGTATATTAACAAAATTTTTAAAAACCATTTTTACATTTTTATACTTTCCATCATAGGATGGCGATTTACCAACTTCGACATTCCGTTGGTATCACATCGATATATTGATCTGAGACCCAACATTTACATTACATACATTTTTCATCGTCTTGACATTCTGAGTTGATTTAGCCGTGTCCGTCTGTCTGTCTGCTTGCCCTTCTGTCTGTCTGTCGAAAGCACACTAACTTTCGAAGTAGTCAAGCCAAGCACTTGAAATTTTGCACTAATTCTTCTCATTAGTATAGGTCGATTAGGATTGTAAATGGGTCAATCGGTACATGTTTTGATATTGCTGTCATATAAACCGATCTGGGGTCTTGACTTCTTGAGCCTCTAGAGGGGGCAATGAGTTTGATTTTAGCTTTGTTCGCCTAAAAAGACATATCGGGAAAAGAACTCGACAAATGCAATCCATGGTGGAGAATATGAGATTCGGTCCGACCGACCTTAGCACCCTTTTACCTGTTCCTTATAGTCTTTAATAGGACAGCTTTGGTATATTCAACATTAAATTTAAAATGTTCCTCTTTCTCATCTACAATAGATATCATCCATTTCTTCTTTGGCAATTTCTACAAATATAATCAGGGAAATTTTCGCATTTGGGCTGGTTCCTATTTAAACATTTTAATAACAGATCCCAAGGATATTGAGGTGGGTACAGCAGCAATTGCAATACAACAATGCAATCACAAGTCTCTTAATCGAATAATTTTTAGTTTATTTTATCTAGCAAAAGCTTAATAACAAAATCGGACATATATGATATGCTGCATCCATGGGTAGGACAAGGTCTTTTGACGGCTAAGGGCTACCGATGGCAAAGTCATCGTAAAATGATAATGCCATCATTTCATTTCAAAATACTGCAAGAGTTCCAAGAAGCGATGGCTCGAAATTCGACAAAATTTATGAAGAAACTAAGTGAAGCTTCTCGTGACGATAGCATATTTGATTTTTATGAAATGGTGGAGCATTTGACTTTGGATATTTTATGCGGTAAGGGGAACTGATAATAAATGTAAAGTCTTTTAAGAAATTAAAATTTTTATTTTTTTATTTATTAGAAACCTCCATGGGTATTTCCATTAATGCCATGGATAATCCTGATACAAAGTTTGCGAAATCGTTGGCATTGTAAGTTGAGTCGATATTTGATGACATTGGCAATGATGAGTATTATCAATATTTCTTACAGCATATGCAGCAATATTAGTCTCAGAGCCTACAATCCATTAAAACGTAAGCTATCCACCTACAGATTTTTTCCAGAGTACAAGGAATATTGCAATGCTTTAAAAATTCTTAAGGAATTTACCTATGATGTAAGTAAACTTAATTTCAAAGAATACAAAGTTAACATTCAATTGGTTTGTCTTTCTAAAATTGTTAATAGTAAAAACATATTCTCCTGATCGTTGTGCCGTGACGATAACCGTCCGTCCTTCTGTCAATATTTTCATACTTCTTGCAGGTTATTAACAAACGCATTAAGCTCATCAAACTAGAAGAGACCAATCAAGCTAAAGAAACACCTACTGAAGAAATAAGTAAACGAAAGATGGCATTTTTGGATAATTTACTCTCAGCAAAGGTAGATGGCAGATCTCTAACATTGCACGAAATTTATGAAGAAGTTTCCACTTTCATATTTGCGGTAAAATTCAATCAATGCTCCTCATGCTCAAATTAAAGTAAAATATTTTTTTTAAAAAAGGGCAACGACACCTCTTCCTCGGCTTTATCATTTGTAACCTTTCTGCTTTCTCGCCACCTGGATGTACAGCAAAAAGTTTACGAAGAACAACTTTGCATAATGAAAGATCACGACTTGAAGGCAAATGCCACCTACCATCAGCTAAACGATATGAAATACTTGGATTTGGTTATAAAGGAAGCTCAAAGATTATATCCCAGTGTACCGGTTATAGGAAGGCATACTGAAGAGGACTGCACTATAAGTAAGGTCTTAAAACAAATAATGTAATCAATATAAGCTTTTAGTTTTCTATTTCACCTATAGATGGCAAATTCATACCCAAAGACACCTCCCTTAATCTCTTGCTTATGGCTTTGGGTTACAATGATCGAATTTTTCCTGATCCCTATCGTTTTAAACCAGAGAGATTTGATCCATTGTATGGTGATGAGTTGCCCAAGCAGTTTGAGTATGTCCCCTTTAGTGCTGGTCCACGCAATTGTATAGGACAAAAATTTGCCTTACTCCAAATCAAGACAGTTGTCTCTCAAATGGTACGGAATTTTGAAATTTTACCTGCCCTAGATGAACTGGAATCGAAAGATGGCTATGTATGCACCAAGTTTGTTCCTCACGGTCAGCCAAGACCAAAGATGCATAAATATGATCCACGTTTGGAGACCGTGCTGACATTGAAGTCAGAAAATGGTATAATGATAAGAATGAGAGAGAGAAAATAAAAATTTTAAATATTTATAAGAAAATGTTAATTGTAGCCGTTGAGTGAAGCGGACATGTTTTTATTTCGCTCCTCAAAGAAAAAAAAAAAAACTATATCCGAATCTCGGAATAGGTAGTACCTATTACGAAAAAAATTTTAAAGGCTTTTGGGGTAGGCTAGAAATGAACTTCAAAGACTCAACATCTGCGGTGGTGGCGTCTGACCGTAGCGTGTTGTCCTCTCCTCTTATAGGCGAGGGTGCCTTGGCACTTGCAGTAGAGAGTAATGCTTCAAGCGCACAACTAGTCATCAGACTAATTAATGAGGAAGAGACAGATGAACCAGAGGGATGTACACTTCGTCCCCAGCCTTTAAGTAAAGATCGTGTTTCTGACTCGGATTAAGACAGCGACTGTGCCAATGAAACAGTCGTCGCAGCCGAATCAAGAGATGAGGGCATCGGGATAACGGCAGTAGTGAGCGATGGCTTTGCTAAGCTCACAAGCAGACTGAGAAAGCGATCCGGCGCACGGCGAAGGAGACAAAGGAGTATGTACCGGCAGCGTAATCGGGCGAAAGTGCAGGATGCTGGAAGGGATAGAACTGACATTCCAAGCACTTCTACGGAAGCTGGAAAAAGAATCAGATCTCCCGAAGAGCATAACACTGCAAAAATGCTGAAGAAGAAAAAGAGCTCCCCTCTTTCAAGAACTGTGGGAAAACCAAGCCGTCCATTCCGCAATGGAGACTCCAGACAGTGCCCTTTGGAGGTAGACAAAGTCGGTACAGGAACGAAGGAAGCGCGCATGGCCCCTGAGTCTTCATGGAGGACTGTGACTTCCAATAGAAGGTCACAGCCATCACGGAAGGGGAAGATGGTCGCTGAGAATGGAAAGGAGCAGCCCTCTTAAGCCAGAGTGGCAAGGAAGCACAACAGAGATGAGCTGACTTAAGCAGTCATCAATATCGGCTGTGCATCCGGTAGGATTCCACCAGATCATCGGTCCCAAGTGGAGGATATGGTTAACGATCGGATTTTTGAACATGTGTGGAACTCCGTAGAGGGTCCACCCATACAAATGATGAGCTGCGAGTTTAGAGGGAACATCCTTACGCTTCGTTTTGCTTAGGCGGAATGTATTGATACCGCCAAACAGCTTGTCAGAGGTATTCACGCTCCCTGGGAGGGCGCAAAGCTCGACCTGGTGAGAAAGATGGATATGCCCCAGCTCACAAAGGCTACGGTCTTCATCAAGGGATGAGGCAGTAAATTTGCGACGTAACTCATGTTGGGATTCTTGGGCAAAGCAAAACCAAGGTTTGGTCGCAGAGAAGTGGTAGGTCTTCCACAGTGAGGAGAAGAAGGAAGGAACTCTCTTTGTGGTTGGCATTGATCAAGTCGCCGTAACAAGTTTGGCTAAGACTAAAGGCATGACGCACCACGGGAGCAAAGCTGTCGTTTTCAAGGCCGACAACAGGCCGTGCTACAAGACAACAGGCCGGAATACTACACTAGGCAAAGAACCTAAAACGATGGCATCAGGCAGTGCAGTGACGGGAAAGTCAATGCAATCTAAAGAACAGGGAGCAGACGATGAGATCATCACCTACTCCCAAGATTCCCACTTACTGGGGGGCCAATGATTGAGGTAATCCAGATAAACCTCCACCGGAGCGGGAAATCAGCAAGGGCGAGATTGTTATTACCTTAATTCAGGAGCCATGGACAACACGGAACAAAGTTTCTGGACTGAACCATATCAGCTACCAATTATTCTATGCTAACACTGGTATTCGGCCGAGGACCTGCTACTCACAAGAAGACTTGGGCAAGATAATTTAGATTGTCCAAGCATAAAAGATATTGACGAAAATGTCAACAGGATTACGACTGCACTGGTGGGTCCTTCGAAGATAGTTGTCCTCTTCGGGAAAGGAAATCATCCCAAGAAAAGCCCTGGATGACCGGGGAGATTCGCAACATTGGGATAGAGGTCCGCAGATTTTGAACAGACCACGTCGTAAAAAATCTGAAGTATATTGGGATGTGTATTACACACGGCTCAAGGAATACAATAAGATTTTCAGAGGGGCAAAACGTGCCTCCTGGAAGATTTTCTTGCAACAGGTCGATAGCCTGTCCAAAATGATATGGGAGTGAGAGCAGAGTCAACGGAGGACATGTTGAGGCTTTTGATGAAAACCCATTTTCCACAGGATACGAAGGGACTTACGGAGACACCGGAATCTTGGAATAATGACGTTGATCGAAGGTTTATAAATACGGAATTTATGGTCAAGGAAGCCTTGAGGAGCTTCAAACCATTTAAGTCACCCGGAACTGATGGAATATTTCCGGCGTTATTGCAAAAGGAGGCCGACTATGTGGCTCCTCATCTGGCCACTATTTTCACAGCAACTAGGACTTGCATATAATCCGAAAGCCTGGCAGGAGGCAAGGATGGTATTTATACCCAAGCCCGGCAAGGCAAGTTATGCTACGCCAAAAGCCTACAGGCCTATAAGCCTTACATTCTTTCTACTCAAAACCATGGAACGCATTGTGGATACCATGATAAAGAGTAGGGCATCCAGTGAACTGCTTAAATAGAGACAGCATGCCTATGTCAAGGGAAGGTCCGAGGAGACTTCCCTGCAAAAGAATGTGCCTAAAATAAAAGAATTCTTCGAGCCCAAGACGTACACATTGGCGGTTTGCAGGTGGATCGGGTCCTTAGAGACTGGATAACCCATATGCTAAGGAACAGGTGAATAAATTGCGGGTCCCATGACATAAATATAAGGGAGAAAGTGACACAGGACACGCCACGGGGGTCATTTTATCGCCACTTCTTTGGGTGACCACCATAAATGACCTATTGCGGATGCCGACTAAGGAGGCATTTGAACCCGTCTGCTATGCAGACGATGTTATAATTCTAAGGGCTAAGGATCCGAATCAGCTATGCAGAAGAGCCGAAAAGGTCTTGCATATGGCATATGACTGGGCTAGACCCAGGGGTTTCAATGTTAACCCAGAGAAGACTGAAATATGCCTGTTCACGAGGAAGACGAAAGTGTGTCAATTTGACGCACTACGTTTCCTCTATAGAACGATTTTGATATCTGAAAAGGTCTTGGATAGAAAACTAAGCATGTCCACTTATGACGATGGACGCCAGGTTTCGAATCCTGGTGAGAACTTCAAAAAAATTTTCAGCGGTGGTTATCCCCTCCTAATGACGTCGACATTTGTGTGGTAACAGGCCATTTAAAATCTTCTCCCCAGCACCCGCCGTTCGGAGTAGGCTATAAAAAGGAGGGCCCTTATCTTTGAGCTAAAAACATGAATCGGACAGAACAAAATTCCTATGAAATTTTCTCTAAAGATTGTTTCTTAATAGAAATTTTCTCAAATTTTTCCTGAAGACAAAAGTGTAAGTGTAAAGACAAAATTTCTATGAAATCTTCTCTAAAGACAAAATTTCTTTGAAATTTTCTCCAAATGACAAAATTTCTATGAAATTTTCACTAAAGACAAAATTTCTATGAAATCTTCTCTAAAGACAATATATTTGAGAAATATTTTCTAAAGTCTGAATTTCTATGAAATTTTCCATAAAGACAAAATTTCTATAAAATTTTCCATAAAGACAAAATTTCTATGAAATTTTCTCTTTTTATGCCAAACAAAGAAGTACTTTTTCGGTCCAAAGAGTAACTTTTTAGTACTGTTGAAAGTTTTCTATTTTCCATACCTGCTTCAACTCTGGTTTAAGCCAAGTTTGAGTTTATGTGCGCTTAAAAGTATGCTTTAATTTTGTTGAATATTGAAAGCATGGGACCTACACATCGCAAACGATGTGATTCAATATTGGATTTCTCACGAATCAAAATTTCGATTTCGGAATATGTAACTAATAGGTGTATAATTTTGGTAAAAAAGCTTGCAATGTTTGTTTACTCTTGAAATACACTTGGAATGAGAAATTCCGGATCGGACTATATTTAGATATAGCTGCCATACAGACCGATCTCCCGATAAAAGGTCTGAAGCCCATAAAAACTTTATTTTTTAACAGATTTAACTGAAATTTGAAACAGTGAGTAGTTTGCCGCTTCCCAACATCCGACTCAAATATGGGTCAGACCGAACCCCAAAACTTTAAATCGAGAGATCGGTCTATATGGGAGCTATATTCAAATATGGACCGATCTGGGCCTAATTGAAGAAGAATGTCGACGAGCCTAACAAAACTCATTCTCCCAAATTTCGGCGACATCGGATTATAAATGCTCCTTTTATGGCCCAAGACCTTAAATCGAGAGATCGGTCTATATGGCAGCTATATTAAAATCTAAACCGATCTAGACCAAATTGAAGAAAAATGTCGAAGAGCCTAACACAACACAAAAACTAAATTTCGGCGACATCGGATTATAAATGCGCCTTTTATGGGCTCAAAACCTTAAATCGAGAGATAGGTCTATATGGCAGCTATATTCAAATCTGGACCGATCTGGGCCTAATTGAAGAAGAATATCGACGAGCCTAACACAACTCACTGTCCCAAATTTCGGCGACATCGGATTATAAATTCCCCTTTTATGGGCCCAAAACCTTAAATCGAGATATCGGTCTATATGGAAGCTATATTCAAATCTGGACCGATTTGGGCCAAGTTGCAGAAGAATGTCGAAGGGACTAACGTAACTCACTGTCCCCAACTTCAGCAAAATCGGTCTATAAGACAGCTATATCCAAATCTGAGCCGATCTGGGCCAAATTGAAGAAAGATATCGAAGGGCCTCACACAACTCACTGTCCCAAATTTCGGCGAAGTCGGACAATAAATGCGCCTTTTATGGCGCCAAAACTTTAAACCGAGAGATCGGTCTATATGGCGGTCTATATCGCAAGAAAGATGTCGAAGGGCCTAACAAAACTCACTGCCCCAAATTTCAGCAAAATCGGATGATAATGTGGCTTTTATGGTCATGAGACCCTAAATCGGCGGATCGGTCTATAATGACAGCTATATTCAAATCTGAACCGATCTAGGCCAAATTGAAGAAAGATGTGGAAGGGCCTAACGCAGCTCACTGTCCCAATTTTCAGCAAAATCGGATAATAAATGTGGCTTTTATGAGCCTAAGACCCTAAATCGGTGGATCGGTTCATGTGGGGGCTATATCAAGATATAGTCCGATGTAGCTCATCTTCCCCAACTTAACCACCTTATGTACAAAAACAGAATCTGTGCAAAGTTTTTGCTCAATATCTCTTTTTTTAAAGACTGTAGCGTGATTTCAAAAGACAGACGGACGGACAGACGGAGGGAGGGACAGAGAGATGGACAGGCGGACAGACAGACGGACGGACAGACGTACTGACAGACAGACAGACGGACGGACAGACGGACGGATAGACGGACGGACAGACGAACGGACAGTAGACGGATAGACGGACGGACAGACGGACGGACAGACGGACGGATAGACGGACGGACAGACGGACGGATGGATGGACGGACGGACGGACAGACAGACGGACAGGCGGACGGATGGATAGACGGATGGACAGACAGACGGACGGACAGATGGACGGATATGGCAAGATCGCCTTTGATTTTTACCCTGATCAAGAATATACATATGTACTTTATAGGGTCGGAAATGGTTATTTCGATGTGTTGCAAACGGAATGACGAAATTAGTTTACCCCATCCTATGGTGGAGGGTATAAAAATGCATAATGGCATTCTTATCGAAATTTTTTAATCTTTGAGATATGTATGTTATGTTTGATAGAGGGTTCTCACGCTCCTCGTTGTGGTGAATTTCTTATCTTTTGCCATATGTTTGGTATAAATTCTATGGTTAATTTTTTGGCTAAGTACATTTGCCTTATAACACTTTAACTTTGTGGTCAACC
The DNA here is from genome assembly GCF_963082655.1 of Stomoxys calcitrans. NCBI lineage: Eukaryota > Metazoa > Arthropoda > Insecta > Diptera > Muscidae > Stomoxys > Stomoxys calcitrans. The sequence continues at coordinate 35,340,407 of NC_081556.1, read as the reverse complement.
AAAAAAGAATTCAAATACGAAAATTTAATACAAGAAACAACAATCAAAAATGTTGATAGTTTTATTGATTTTATTACCAATTTTGTGGTTTGTTTACACGGATAGAAAATATTCCAAAATGCGAAAAGAAATTGCCCATACGCAGGGTCCCAAGACATTGCCGTTGATTGGAAATGTGCATCAATTGGCGAAAACACCAAATGGTAAATAAAAAAAAAAAATAAATAAAAACATATGAGGCAAATCTATAAGAAAAACAGTAGAAACATGGACTCTTATATTAAAACTAAGGAAATAGTAAAAGTGAATAAGGAATAATATGGGAATGAGATACAATTGAAAGCATAAACAGTTTTTAAGAAGGATAATTGTTTCAAAAAACAAAGAAAATTTAAGTTGTGAATAAAAGCCATGTGAACAAATGATAAATAAATTAACCCAGATTCCTAGTTTCATCTGAGTTCTCCATATAATTCAAAGGATTGCCATTGAAGTGCTTTTCGTGAATCCCATAACAGATTACTTAACAAACTTAATACATTATTTTGGAATTTGTTTACTTAGCGTCTACTACAGGACTGTCTGTTTTCTTAGGAATCCCATTGTAATTAGCCATTGAACAATTGGTACCTAGCCCTCTGCTGGCTTGAAAGATTCTTTTCTAAGTCATTAAAGGGGGTCTGACGGTGAAGCCTTAAATAATGTCTTACTCAGATCGGCCACCAATTGCTTATTAAATAATTGTTAATCAATTGGTAGCACTTTTTTTTGGCTAATGGCAATTGAATTGATGATTAATCTTATCAGGTCACATTAATTATTGAATACCTGTTGCTGGTCAAAGAAAAATTAAGTAAAAATGTGCCAAATTCGGCCTGACCGAATCTTGTGAGCCCACCACCATGGATTCTGCAAAACAATTTCAACAAATGAGCTCAGCTGAAGACATGTCTGCTTTACTTACCGAATTTCTGAAAATCGGGCACAAATTTAAGTTTCTGGTAGCCGCAGAAGACTAATTGGAACATTGTTTTATATGGGTGCCAAATCGGGTTATAGATCGATTTGGACCTTACTTGGACCGACGGACATGGCTAGATCGACTTAAAATGTCAAGAACATCCATAATATATATCCTTTATGGGATTGCGGACCAATAGTTTGGGGTGATACCAACGGAGTGACTAGATTAGTATACCCCCTATCCTATAGTGGTGTGGCCTGTATCATTTGCTAAGTTCAAGTTTCACAACTATGCTATCTAATCGTTATGCTTTATAATTTCCAAAAAGCGGTTATCAGTCATGCAAATGTTTCCATAATAAATGGCCAGAAAGGGGGTACATTTACTTCGTTATACCTTTTATAAGGAGGGCACACAACATATGTTCTATTGGGTTGTCCAAAAAGTAATTGCGGATTTTTCATATAGTCGGCGTTGACAAATTTTTTCACAGCTTGTGACTCTGTAATTGCATTCTTTCTTCTGTCAGTTATCAGCTGTTACTTTTAGCTTGCTTTAGAAAAAAAGTGTAAAAAAGTATATTTGATTAAAGTTCATTCTAAGATTTATTAAAAATGCATTTACTTTCTTTTAAAAAATCCGCAATAACTTTTTGGGCAACCCAGTGGGCAATATGTATACCCAGTGAACCAAACGTTTAGAATTTGGTCAGAAGTCTGTACGAAAATTCGGCAATTTCATCCGAATTCGCATCCGAACTCTGTCCAAATTCTAAACGAACAAGTAAGAAGGCATTAAGTTTGGCCGGGCCGAACTTTCGATACCCACCACCTAAACCACTTTTCGTCAAAATACGGTGAAAATGCATACCTTATGCCCCATAGCAGCTAGATCGAAATATGTTCCGATTTGGACCAATTACTAACAAGTACAAGTCATTGTTTAATTGTGGATAACAAAATATTGGTCTTTTCAGTAGCTATATCAAAAAATAAACCGATCTGAACCATATACGACACGAATGTTAAAAAGCCTAACATAAGTTAATGTGTCAAATTTCAGTGAAATCGGATTATAAATGCGGCTTTTATGGGGCCAAGACTTTAAATAGATATATCGGTCTATATGGCAGCTATATCCAAATCTGGACCGATTTGGACCAAGTTGCAAAAAAATAACGAAGAGACTCACACAACTCACTGTCTCAAATTTCGGCGAAATCGGACAATAAATGCGCCATCTGTGGCCCAAAACATTATATCGAAAGATCGGTCTATATGTCAGCTATATCCAAATCTGGACCGATTTGGACCAAGTTGCAGAAAAATTACGAAGAGACTCACACCACTCACTGTCCCAAATTTCGGCGAAATCGGACAATAAATGCGCCTTTAATGGCCTCAAAAACTTTAACCGAGAGATCGGTCTATATGTCACCTATATCCAAACCAGGCCCAAGACCTTAAATCCTGAGATCGGTCTATATGGCAGCTATATCCAAACCAGACCGATTTGAGGCATATTGAAGAAGAATGTCGGAGGGCCCAACACAACTCACCGTCCCAAATTTCGGCGACATCAGACAATAAATGCGCCATCTATGGGCCCAAAACATTATATCGAGAGATCGGTCTATATGGCAGCTATATCAAAATCTGGACCAACCTGGGCTAAATTGCAAAAAAAAGTTGAAGGGTCTAACAGAACTCACTGTCTCAAATTGCGGCGAAATCGGATAATTACTACGCCTTTTATTAGTCAAAGACTAAATCCAGAGAACGGTCTATATGGCAGCTACATCCAAATCTGAACCGATCTGTGCCATATTGCAAAAGAGTGTCGAGCGACTTAACTTAACTCACTGTTCAAAATTTCAGCGAAATCGGACCATAAATGCGCCTTTTATGGGCACAAAGCCTTAAATCAAGAGAACGGTCCATATTCCAAAAGAGTGTCGAGAGACTTAACTTAACTCACTGTCCCAAATTTCAGCGAAATCGGATAATAAATTCGCCTTTTATCAGCCCACGATCTTAAATCCAGAGATCGGTCTATATGACAGCTATATCCTAATCTGAACCGATCTGAGCCAAATTGAAGAAGGATGGCGAAGGTCCTAACACAACTCACTGTCCCAAATTTCGGCGACATCGGACAACAAATGCGCCTTTTGTGGGCTAAAAACCTTAAATCAAGAGATGGCAGCTATATCCAAATCTAGACCGATCTGGTCCAAATTGTAGAAGGATGTCGAATGGCCTAACACAACTTACTGTCCCAAACTTCGGCGACATCGGACAATAAGTGCGCCTTTTATGGGCCCAAAGCGTTAAATCTAGAGATCGGTCTATATGGCAGCTATATCCAAATCTTGACCGATCTGGGTTAAATTGTAGAAGGATGTCAAATGGCCTAACACAACTTACTGTCCCAAACTTCGGCGACAATAAACGATCTTTTATGGGCCTTAGACTCTAAATCGGCGGATCGGTCTATACGAGAGCTATATCCAAATCTGAACCGATCTGGGTCAAATTGAAAAAGGATGCCGACTGACCTAACACAACTCATTTTCCCAAATTTCAGCGAAATCGGATAATAAATGTGGCTTTTATGGGACTAAGACGCTAAATCGGCGGATAGGTCTAGTCGATAGCTATATCCAAATCTGGACTGATCTGGGTCAAATTGAAGAAGGATGCCGATTGGCCTAACACAAATCATTATCCCAAATTTCAGAAAAATCGGATAATTAATGTGGCTTTTATGGGCCTAATACCCTAAATCGGCGGATCGGTCCATATGGGGGCAATATCAAGATATAGTCCAATATAGCCCATCTTCGAACTTAACCAGCTTATGGACAAAAAATAATTTGGGCAAAGTTTCAGCTCAATATCTCTACTTTTAAAAACTGTAGCGTGATTTCAACAGACAGACGGACGGACATGGCTGGAACGCCTTTGATTTTTACGCTGATCAAGAATATATATACTTTATAGGGTCGGAAATGGATATTTCGATGTATTGCAAACGGAATGACAAAATGAATGTACCCCCATCCTTTGGTAGTGGGTATAAGAATATATGAAGTGGTTGGCATAACTTCGGAACGAAATGTCGGAGGGAAATCTGATGTTATTGGCTAGACTTCGCACCGAATTCTGACTGAATTCTGAAATGGGAAAAATTATGGGAAATTCGGAAGGAAATTAAGAGTTGTGATTAAGATTTCTAACCGAATTCTTATGTTGAATCTTGATGTTTACATTGGCCCACATAACCCTAAAGGGCTTACAGCTTACAGTATTCGCAGTCATATCTCCAAGATATTTACTATTTCATATACACAACATATAGGTAGCATATGTAAATGACTTTCTTTGCAGCTGTGGTCCACTTCATGTTCGATAATTGGTATAAATATGGCCAAGGAAATTATCGCGTTTGGGTTGGCTACTATTTACACATGATGATCGGTGATCCTAAAGATGTAGAGGTAATATTATGCAAAAAAAAAAACTACAATAGCTTACTAAAATTTTGATTTCTTTTCAGTTCATACTATCCAGCAATACTTTAATTGCCAAATCCAAGGTATACGATATGCTACATCCCTGGCTGGGTGATGGTCTGCTAACCAGCAAAGGTTCCAAATGGCATAAACATCGCAAAATTATAACACCCTCATTTCATTTTAAAATTCTTCAAGACTTTCATGATGTCATGAACAGTAATTCGACTAAGTTCATCGATAAATTGATGGCAGCTTCGAAAGATGGGAAGATATTTGATTTTCAACATTATGTGAATCATTTGACTTTGGATGTTATATGTGGTAAGAAGGTTGGATTTTTTTTACAGATCCCTCTTTCATTTTATTTTTCTTTTTCTTTAATTATAGAAACTGCCATGGGCATTTCCATAAATGCCTTGGATAATCCCAATTCGGAATTTGCCAAAGCTGTAGAATTGTATGTGGAATATGATTTTCTCCAATGTTTAGTAAATATTTGTTTCCTTTCTTATTTCAGCATGTGTGGAAATATAAACATGCGCGCTCTAAACCCTTTGAAGCGTAAAATTGCCACTTACCAATTCTTTCCGGATTACAAGGACTATTGCAAGGCTTTGGCTGTATTAAAGGATTTCACATATGGGGTAAGATATGACGAAAACTTTATTCCATATTCTTGATCGTTTTGATACATTGAGTCGATGCAGTGATATTTTTTATTTTCTCTGAACTATTGCATGTCCCTTTTGCCGCACAAAGAGAAGATAGAGATCTGTTTAAAAAATCTAAAGAAGTACAAACCTTGCGACAAACCTTGTTTATATGCTCCCCTATAAGGTGTATATAAATTGGGATCCAAGTAAACGCTAGGTTAGGTCAGGTCGAAAAGAGGGTGCATATATTAAACCGCCCCATGTCACTATCGGTTTCTTGTGCGCTCCTAATACTACAACCTAACGGAGAAAAAATCAAAATCTGAAATTCTGTGCTACGCACAAAATCTCTAGTAGTTGTCAATTCCCCGCCCCTAAGTGGGTTCAAGTTTGGTATTGTGTCCCCATTTAAGTGCTTGATTCTGTTAACCGCGAAAGCCGGGCATTGACATAGGAAATGCTCCAATTCCTCATAATTTTCTGCAAATGCCCTAGACACGCTATCACTTGACGCATTTATTTTCCATAAATGGGCTCGTAGTCCTATGAGTCCCGTAGTCATATCAAAAACTATGCTCCGGATCTCGTCATAGGTTTTTCGTCGTCCTACCGACCGCTCACTGCTGCACGGTGCTAGATGTCGCACCGAAAAGCTTCGGATTCATCAAGTCTAAGTTTGCCTTCTTGTATCCTCCACCATAGGATCGACGTTTACTAATTTCGTCATTCTGTAAATTTCGTATGAAGTGTTTTGTTATGACTTTTAACAACTGTGTTAAGTATGGTAAAATTCGGTTATAACATAATATAGCTGCCTTATAAACCTATCCCCGTTCTCGGCTTTTTGAGACGCTAGACAGGGCAATTCCAATTTTGTCTGAAATTGTGTATGAGGTGTTTTGTTGTTGTTGTTTGATCTTTAACAACTGTGCTGAATATGGTAAAAATCGGTCCATAACTTGATATAGCTGTCATATAATCCGATCACTGATCTTGACTTCTTGAGACGCTAGAGGACGCAATTCCCATCTGATTTGTCTGAAATTTTGTATGAAATGTTTTGTTATATGATTTAGCTGAAATTTTGAATGAGGTGTTTTTTTATGACTTTTAACAACTGTACTAAGTATATAAACCGATTCCGAATCTTGACTTCGTAAAACACAATAGGGCGCGATTCTTATCCGATTTGTCTGAAATTTTGTAGAAGTTGTTTTGATATATACACTTTCAACAATTGTGCCGATTCGGACCGTACTGGGAAAAGTTATCGTCTCTGAGTGTCGAGACGATCCAGAATATATATACTTTATACTAAATAAGTATTCCCCCATCCTATGATGGTGGGTATAAAAACCTAACATTCTTGCAAATCAAATTTGATTCTATATACTTTTCGCAAGATGGTCTAGTTGCCCAGTGTATATATTTTTATACCCACCACCAAAAGATAGGGGTATATTCATTTTGTCATTCCGTTTGCAACACATCGAAATATCCATTTTCGACCCTATAAAGAATATATATTCTTGATCATCGTAAAAATCTAAGACGATCTAGACTTGTCCGTCCGTCTGTCTGTTGAAATAACGCTACAGTCTTTAAAAACAGAGATATTGAGCTGAAATTTTACACAGATTCTTTTTTTTTTGTTCATAAGCAGGTTAAGTTTTGCTGAAATTCGGGACAGTGAATTGTGTTAGGCCCTTTGACATCCTTCGTTGATTTGATCTAGATCGGTCCAGATTTGAATATACCTGCCATATAGACCGATATGTGAATTTAGGGTCTTAGGCCCATAAAAGCAATATTTATTATCCGATTTTGCTGAAATTTGGGACAGTGAATTGTGTTAGGCCCTTTGATATCCCTCATCAATTTGGCTCAGATCGGTTTAGATTTGGATATAGCTGCCATATGGACCGTTCCTCCGATTTTGGGTCTTAGGCCCATAAAAGCTACATTTATTGTCCGATTTTGCTGAAATTCGGGACAGTGAATTGTGTTAGGCCCTTTGACATCCTTCGTTGATTTGGTCCAGATCGGTCCATATTGAATATACCTGCCATATAGACCGATATGTGAATTGAGGGTCTTAGGCCCATAAAAGCCATATTTATTATCCGATTTTGCTGAAATTTGGGACAGTGAATTGCGTTAGGCCCTTTGATATCCCACATCAATTTGGTGCAGATCGGTCCGGATTTGGATATAGCTGCCATATAGACCGATCTCTCGATTTCAGGTTTTGGGCCCATAAAAAGCGCATTTATTGTCCGATGTCGCCGAAATTTGGGAGAGTGAATTAAGTTAAGCCCCTCGACATAATTCTGCAATATGGCACATATCGGTTAAGATTTGGATATAGCTGCCATATAGACCGATCTCTCTATTTAAGGTTTTGGGCCCATAAAAGGTGCATTTATTGTCCGATGTCGCCGAAATTCAGGACAGTGAGTTAGGTTAAGCCCTTCGACTTCCTTCTGCAATATGGCCCAGATCAGTCCAGATTTGGATATAGCTGCCATATAGGCCGATATCTCGATTTTAAGTTTTGGCCCCATAAAAGGCGCATTTATAATCCGATTTCACTGAAATTTGACACAGTGACTTATGTTAGGCTTTTCGAAATGTGTGTCGTATGTAGCTCAGATCGGTTTATTTTTAGGTAAAGCTACTTCAAAGACAAATGTTTTGTTATACACAATTGAACAATGACTTGTGCTTATAAGTATTTGGTCCAAATCGGAACATATTTTGATATAACTGCTATGAAACAAAAGGTATACAATTTTCACAGGATTTTGATGAATGGTGGTTTATGTATATTCCCGAGGTGGTGAGTATTCAAAGTTCGGCCCGGCCGAACTTAACGCCTTTTTACTTGTTATACCTGCCACCATATAATGGGGGTATACTAACCTAGTCATTTCGTTTGTAACACCTCGAAATATTGATCGGCGACCCCATAAAGTATATATATTCTTGATCGTCTCGACATTCTGATTCGATCTAGCCATATCCTTCCGTCCGTCTGTCGATAGCGGTCGAACGCGTAACGCTATCCGCTTGCAATTTTGCACAGATACTTAAAATTGATGTAAGTCGTTGGGGATTGCAAATGGGCCTCACTGGTTCAGATTTGCATGTAGCTCCCACATAAACCGATCTCCCGATTAGATTTCTTGATCCCCTGAAAGCTGCAATTTCCTTCCGATTTCGATGAAATTTTGCACTAGGGTTCTGCTATGACATCTATCTATTGTGTTAAATCGTTAAATCAAATCGGTCTAAAACCTGATATAGCTCTATATAAACCGATCGCCCGATTTGACTTTTTGAGCCCTTACAACCCGCAATTTTTGTCCAATTTAGCTACAATTTTACACATAGTTTTTTGTTATGAATTTCAACAACTGTGCTGAGTACGGTTCAAGTCGGTCAAAAACCTGATATAGCTGCCATATTTGACTTTTTGAGCCCTTAAAAGCAGCAATTTTTGTCCGATTTGGCTGAAATTTTGCATGTAGTGTTTTGTGACTACTTCTAACAACTGTTCAGAGTACGGTCCAAATCAGTTAATAACCTGATATAGCTCCCATATAAACCGGTCTCTCGATTATCCTTGTACGGTTCCTAGAAGCTTTAATTTTGCTAGTTTGACAGAAGTTTGGTATGTAGAATAAAATTATGACCTTCAAATTATGTCCTCCAGTAAACGGGCTTCTTGGGGGCCGGTGATGGTGTCGTTTTTGGCTCCCAGTTTGCTAGGCTGCGTTGAGTCTACTGTAACTGCACCGTCTAATGTTTTCCTCTTAAGATCTTTGGCTATCCTAGTCTTCTCATTCTTGAAAAGGACAGCCTTGGACGTGTAGAATGCCATGGCTTTGGTCTTAGCCACATTTCTCATTAAGACTCGTTCCAGTCCCACCACAAGGAGAGTTCCTTCTCTCATCTTATCCCTTGTATAAAAATTCAGATTGGTTCTTTGCAAATGGCCTTATTTGTGTTCTTCTTTTAAATATGTAGGAGGCTACATTCTCTGCCAGACGGATATAAATTTTATAACTATTCTATTGTTTAACTTAATCTAGGTTATAGAGCGCAGAATAGAGCTTCTTAATAGGAAGCGGACACAAAAATCCAATGCCGAGCCCGAAGATGAATTTACAAAACGAAAAATGGCATTTTTGGATACATTGCTCTCGACCAGCAAAGATGGCAGCCCTTTTAGCACTCAAGAACTTTATGAAGAAGTCTCTACATTTATATTTGAGGTAAGAAAGTATTTGGAATGACTTTAACTAGTTTCTCAAAAAAAGCAATACTTTCTTTATAGGGTCATGATACCACTTCCTCTGCTATATCATTTGCAGTATTTCTGCTATCGCGTCACTTGGGCATACAGAAGAAAGTCTATGAGGAACAGCAGCGTATAATGGGTGATGATTTGAAGCGTAGTGCCACATTTCAGGAGATAAGTGAAATGAAATATTTGGATATGGTGGTAAAGGAGGCTTTGAGACTGTTTCCCACAGTGCCCGTGGTGGGCAGGCATACAGAAAAGGAATATAATATGAGTGAGTAAAAGACTAAATTAGTAATAAAATTTTTGAAAAAAAAAGATAATGATTTACTTTCTATTGTTTTTAATAGATGGCAAAATTATACCCGAGGACACCTCACTAAACATCTTCCTTTTGTCCTTGGGCTATAATGAGAAAGTTTTTCCCGACCCCTATCGTTTTGATCCCGAAAGATTTGATCCCTCAAACAACGGCGAGGTGCACAAACCTTTCGAATATGTACCCTTTAGTGCGGGACCTCGTAACTGTATTGGCCAGAAATTTGCTTTGCTGGAAGTTAAGACTGTGATATCGAAAGTAGTGCGCTATTTTGAAATTTTACCCGCTCTGGATGAACTGGAGTCTAAGGATGGTTATGTTTGCACATATTTTGGACCATACAGACACCAAAAGCCTCCTTTGCATGAATATGATCCCAAAGTGGCTGCAATGTTGACATTAAAATCAGATAATGGTATTCTATTGAGATTAAAACAAAGGCAATAGAAGTTTTATACTCGTTAAAAATAATTGTTTACTAAAATAAACATTTTTATAGGCGTTTTATGTTTTGTAAAAAATAAATACAAAAAAAAAATGTTTTCTACCCTTCTTTGTCGTTTGGAAATGGTGTACTTTGCTTGACCATTTTCATATTTCAATATAACTTCGTAATTCCTAACAACAAAGCCAAATTATTAGAATGACTGTGAGTACATATTACTACATCATTCTCACATTTAACTGACTATAGTCCCATTATTCCAACTTCACAAATTAAACTACCAATGTTTGTGGGAAACCCATTTGCTGTCACAACTCTAACAATACTCGTAGTTAGTTTAAGTTTAACCATTGGAGAATTATTCATCATTTTTCGATATGATTGCTATGTTATCGCAAAATGGAAAATCAGACACAGCACAATTGTTTTGTCAACAAATGCATTCGATTGTGTGATTTTGATATGTATAGTGTGAAATACTACGGAATTAAGCCACAGTTCTCGATATGATAAATTTATATGAAAATTACAATTTTAATGCCAAAATGGCATCAGTTAAATGGGAATGTGCAAATATGCTGTTTTGTTTGCACAAATGCACTGGGAGATATGAAATGTACTATGGGTACATCAGATACTAGATTGGACCAAAGAGCACATCAAATACCATATTCGAAATCCAACAAATGGAGGAAATCTGCAGGAGGGTGGAATTTTGATTTCGACAACATTTGTCATAAATCTCATTTTGACAAGCTTGTGTAGAGAAAATAAATACGACAAATCTGGGAAAATCTGGCATAAAATCTTTGAGAAATTTTGCTTAAGTTGGGTTTATGTGGAAATCTGCCATCTGACTCACCAACAACTTGCGAATGCCCACATCCGCTAATTCAGACAAGTCTTCATATGAGAACCTAAAGTGAAACTCTTTCTGACTGCCAGTGAAGAAAACACACAGCAGATGTTTTATAGTCCCTCGACGTCCACACAGCTTCTGCAGGAGTCGTTACTAGCAACCTTCAGTCTGTCTGTATGTTTTCCAATCAGACAGTGAGTTGTCATGACGGACACAAAGACTGAGATGTCTGTTGTAGTCAGTGGCCGCAAAGCGATAGATCTCTTCAAGTCTTGATTAAGCCACATAATTTTGGAATGCTCACAACCTATCCTCTGTGACCATCTCTCATTCGTTTTCCTTCGGGACTGATCCTGTAGACTGAGCTTACATATGGCTAGGGGCATACCCACAGATTCCAATGTGTAAGGTTGTTCCTAGTCCCGCAAGCTCTTCTGCGCTACAATTCTCTGTGATATCTCTTTGGCCCGGCACCTACTGTTCAGCCATTTCGTTGGGAGTTCTGCGTGTGTCGAGGGCAGTTTTTGAATTTAGAAATATATTCCCTAGAGGTTTAAAGGCTGCCTGGCTGTCTGAGAAGATACCAGAGCTGCTATATAAGTGTCTGGCCTAAGCGACGCTAAGTATGGCCAGGTGCATATCTGACATATCAATTAGAAAATTTAGCATGGGCCATCCAGGCTTGCGTGTACCATCGTGATCGCCTTCAAAAGACTTAGTCCCTGGAGCTTCTTCATTAATTTTGACAACATAAGCTAGATAACACAAACGTTGTACAATCCCATGGCATATATAGGCGATCACGATGGTACACGCAAGCCTGGATGGCCCATGTTAAATTTTCTAATTGATATGTCAGATATGCACCTGGCCATACTTAGCGTCGCTTAGGCCAGACACTTATATAGCAGCTCTAGTATCTTCTCAGACAGCCATATATATATATATATATATATATATATATATATATATATATATATACATATATATATATATATATATATATATATATATATATATATATATATATATAGCTCTATATATATATATATATATATATATATATAAAGCTCTATATATATATATATATAGAGCTTTCCCCGACGACTACCACATTATCTAAGTAGTTTGCTAGAAATCGGTTCAGATTTAAATATAGCTCCCATATATATGTTCGTCAAATTTACAATAATGAAACCGTATTTATTACAGTTTGATCATATTTAATAGAAATTTCATACGGATTGTTTAATAATTCTTCTGATAACATCCGCCGAGTCCATCAAAATTGGTTCAGAATTAGATATAGCTCCCACTTTGTACCTATAGTGTAGATGTGGGGCATTATAAAGTCGGCACCGCCCGACTTTTGCCTTTCCTTTTGCCATTTCCATTGCATTCCCTGATCTCCATGAGTGACGTATCCTGGCAAGCCGTCATCCCTTTGGGGTCAGACCACTGTCCAATAATTCTCACCATAGACCGACCATCGGACTTCATAACCTTTGAGCTCCGGACGTTTATCAATTAGAAGAAGGCCAATTGGGCTGGCTTCAGAGAGTACACCAATCACCGTTTCAGTGAACTGCCACCCCGCTCGGATGTCCTAGTTGCCGAGAGAAAATTCCGGGACATCATTAACGCAGCAGTCGCTCGCTTTATACCAGCCGGTCGTATACCCCAAGTGCTGCCCAATTTCCTAGCGCAGGTAGTGGTACTCGCAGACGAGCGTGATGGGACCCCACTAGCCCCAGAATTAGCGAGCTGAATCTGGAGATAAACAGGGTAGACAACAAATGTAGGCGGAATTCGTGGCTGGAATACTTGGAAGCATTGTAACTTAGGCACCGGTTTAGGTAAGCTGTGGTCTACTGTTAAGTCACTCTTAAACCCCCGTAGATGGGATGACAGGACCTCAGTCACTTTTGGCGACGTAACCGTGACTGATCCGATGAGATGCCCCAGGGCAAGGATGAGAGCCATTCGTCGTATGCGTGGTCTCCGAGCCGATAGATAGCCATCACGCCAAATCATCCAAGGCGTTGGGCCACAACGGAATCTCTACATTGATGCCGAAGAATCTGGATTTTACGTGGCGTTGAGTACCTTACTAATGTCCTCAACCTGTCTTTGAATGCTCAATAATTCCCGATGTCTGTAGCCTGGAAAGGACCCTAGTTTGGGGGAGTCGTACTGACCGATCTCCCTTCTCTCACCAGTGGCAAAGACGCTCGAGGTATTTCTCCTCCCGAGCCTGGTAGGAGAATTTCCATCGGATTTCGAAGACTGCATAGCACAACAACTGCTTTGCCTGCCATCACCGCACATATTTGCCGTGGCTTCAATCAGCCATTAAAAACTTTAGTTTTCATCCGATTTTGCTGAAATTTAAAATAGTGAGTAGTTTAAGGCTTCCCGACAACTGACCCAAATATGGTTCAGATCGAACTATATTTAGATATAGCTACCATATAGACCGATCTCCCGATAAAGAGTCTGAAGACCATAAAAGCTTTATTTTTTATCCAACTTCGCTGAAATTTGGAATAGTGCGCAGTTTTAAGCCTCCCAACATACGACCCATATATGGTACAGGTTGGACCATATTTAGATACAACTGTCATATAGACCGATCTGCCGATAAAGGGTTTGAAGCCCATAAAGCTTTATTTTTTAACCGATTTCGCTAAAATTTGAGTTATTTTTAGCCTCCCAACATACGACCCATATATGGTACAGATTGGACCATATTTAGATACAACTGTCATATAGACCGATCTGCCGATAAAGGGACTGAAGCCCATAAAAGCTTTATTTATTACCCGATTTTCCTGAAATTTGAAACAGTGAGTTTTTCTGAGCCTTTCGATAGTCAACCTCAATATGGTCCAGATCGGTTTATAATTGGATATATCTGACATAAATGGGATTTACATATTGTATATACCCGTGGTGGTGGCTATCCAAAGTTCGGCCCGGCCGAACTTAATGCCTTTTTATTACTTGTTTTAACTTAGCCTTATTGACTTCCCATTTCTGTGGTGCCCTTGTGGCTTTCGTCTTCTCTAAACCAACAAGTTCTATGGTCTACCATGGTAGTGGTGATAAATGTTTGCATTTATAACTCTTCTCTATTTACCATGTCTTTCATTCTATCTTCAAATAATGTCTTGCTCATAAATACATCATTGAGTCTTTATGGAAAATTATGACTACTGATACTGCACTCTGGGATGTCATCTGCAACATGAGACTAAGATTATCGAAAGTAATTGATAAGGTTGTTTATTGATAAGACATTATTTGTTTAAAGATTTTGAGGCAAATGGTAATGAGTAACCAATTTATGGAAGAAACATTGGCAGTAGTCGGTAATACCATTTATTTATGATCTTAGGATTTGTATGACCTTTTTAAGGCAATAAAATATGTCGTAGCAGTCAGATCATATCATAAAAGTCATAGCAGTCAGTCTTTATTAACAAGAATAAAATAATAATAAATCATATCTTGGTATCTATTAAAAATAAAATTTTATTTTAAATTAATTTCTTATACAGTATCATAATGATAATATCTTCCATGTATATCAAAAACTTGAACCAAAACAGTTCCCACCTCAGCCTGGGCCACAAATTGAGTGGGATCGATTACTTGACTGGAAAATAATAAAAACCTCGTTTAAAAACAACTTCAAAGAGACTAAAAAAACATACTTACCCATCAACCATTTTCGATTGCATCGATGTTGTTATTATTTCAGCCTTTTTGCCCATATCGTAATACTTATTAATGTTAATGGTTTTATCGTGAGTGCCTAAATTCAAGACAATCACATATAGGTCGCTGCCTTTCTTTTCACGCGAATAAATGACAATATCATCCTCAATGGCCTGTATTTTTAGTTCACCATCTTGAAAAGAAGGTTCTTTGCGTAGTTTCACTAATTTCTTAAAGATTTGCAAGTGCGATTGTGGGGCACGTAATTGAGCCAAAGCATTGACAGTGGTATAATTGGCAGCAACCGGTAGCCAACTGTGATCGCCGGTGGTGAAGCCGGCCAAATTGGAGGCATCCCATTGATAGGGGGTACGAGCTACGTCTCGTGATACCGCATAATACGTTTCAGGGCTGGCATTACAGGCCTGAGGGTCGACAGAATCCTCCCAGCTGATAAAGACATCGGTCATACCTAACTCCTCACCCTGTAATTAAATAAAGAAAAACAAGTAAGAGCGTGCTAATTTCGACCGGGCCGAATCTTATATACCCTTCGCAGTATCTGGTTTTAGGCAAACAAAGTATAATGCATAAGGACGGAGGAGCAGCTATATCAAGTTATAGTCCGATTCGGGGCTCAAGAAGCGAAATCGCGAGATCGTTTTATATGGGATCTGTATCAAGCTATAGATCAATTCAGACCATATTGCACACGCATGTTGAAAGCCATGGGAGGAGCCGTTGTACAAAATGTGTGCCAAATCGGATGAGAATTGCGCTCTCTAGAGGCTCAAGAAGTCAAAACCCAAGATCAGTTTATATGGCAGCTAAATCAAGACATGGACCGATTTGGCCCATTTACAATCCCAAACGGACTACACTAATAAAAAGTATCTGTTGAAAATTTCAAGCGCCTACCTTTACCCTTTGAAAATTTGCGTGCTTTCGACAGACAGACGTACGGATGGACGGACAGACTAGATCGACTTAAAATGACATGACGATCAAGAATATATATACTTTATAGGGTCTCGAACGCATTTTTCGAGGTGTTACAAACAGAATGACGAAATTGGTATACCCCCATCCTATGGTGGAGGGTATAATAAATTTAGTTAAAGGGCATATTTAATTCTTCTGCCAAACCAGCAAAAGTTAAAGCTTCTAGGAACCGCACAATGATGATCGAAATATCGCTTTACATGGGTGCTATATTAGGTAATAGACTGATTTGGACCGTATTTCGAGGACAGAATTTTCCTTAGCCTAGAAACGTTAGATGTATCTTCCACGGAGTTACAGAATTCTATCCAGGATTTGTGCTGAGCCTTTCTCAGCTCGCCCTTATATTTTCTTAGATCAGCCTTATAGATGTCCCAATCGTGTGGTGCCCTCGTGACATTTGCACTGAAGAGTTCTCAACAGTCCTTCTTTAGACCAATCTGTTCTGGGGTCCATCATAGAGGAAGCTATTTGCCCCTTGGCTTGGCACCAGAACATGCGGATACATTCGTGGGCAAAGTTTCATAAAAATCGATTCAGATTTAGATAAAGTTCTCCAAAATTTTGTTTCGATCTGGACAAAATTTTGAAAAACGTGTTTTATTTGTCGCGCTAAATATATCATCAATTCGATATGGTATTGGGGGCTTGCTGCAAGGACCGCGATTTCGACCTGTGCCAGGGGCCTCATCAGCTTGCCCCTTTGCAAAGAAATCACGTAAATCGGCTTATTGGTTTTAAGGTTATAGCCCTCAGAATGTTGGAGTTGAAAGTTGGTCAAATGTGACACCTTGAGTTGCACCCTGTATTAGTAAAGGATAGGCTATGTTCTCCTCTACAAATGTCTAATACATTTTATACCGCTCAGATCAGTAGATGCAAAATTTTGACGTAATAACTACTGCCGTCCCCTGGGACCTCATCGCATAAATATGACAATCGAAATGTTTGTGTATCGAAGGTTTAAGAACCCATGTAGGCAGATCAGTCAAAATGTCAACTACGTATATTCAAATTTGGTCCGATCCCAAAAATAATCAAAATCGGATAATAAATGCTGTTTTTATGCGCTTAGGACCCTAAATCGGCAGAACGGTCTATAAGACAGCTATTTTTAAATATGATCCGATTTAGCCTCTTCAAGAAATTAGCTTGCATTGAAGAAATGCGTATCTGTGCAAAATTTCAGCGCAATATCTTAATTTTTGAATACCTGTATTGAAGAAATGCGAATCTGTGAAAATTTTCAGCGCAATATCTTAATTTTTGAATGCTGCAGAGCGATTACAACTGACCGACGGCCAGATGGACAGACGCATGGATATCGAACATACCATTAAGGAACAGGGGCAAACTTCTCACATATCAATGAGTGCTGTCCGATTTAAGTTTAAGCTCAATGATAAGGGACCACCTTTTTATAGCCGAGTCCGAACGGCGTGCCGCATTGCAACACCTCTTTTGTGGAGAAGTTTTTACATGGCTGCCATACCAAATGGTTCTCGCCCGGATTCGAATCCAGGCGTTCAGCGTCATAGGCGGACATGCTAACCTCTGCGCTACGGTAAAATGTATGTAAACAATTTTACGCTGACTCTTTGATTGGGTTTAGAGTCTAAGTCAGTCACTTTTGAACAGACGGAGACAGATAGCATGTACGTCACCGTTAAAATCAATTCCAATCCAAAAATTAAAAAAAGTTCAAAAAAATAACCGCTCAACAAAACTTGATGTCTCATTCCTCTGCTTGCTTTGGATTCATATGACACTCATCTACGTTGTGTTCATTTGCAAACAACACACGATGTCCGTCGACCAAATTGAAAATCCACTAAGCGATTACTAAAACATTCGCGCATCTCTTACTCTATTGTATTTGTGCGTGTGTTTCTAGCTAACTTTTTTTATGTGGCATGCGATACAGACAATTGCTTTGGCTCTTGAGTGCCAAATTTTGGGTCTCATGCAGTTCTCTGACTAGGATGTGGTGCAAACGGAATGACTAAATGTTTATTAACCCTATTATTATAAAATAAAAAATCTTCCCAACTCTCGCATTGATCATTTCAATATTTTGCACAACGATTACCTCTATGAATCCCGCAATATGAATGGATTTAAGTCAAAAATCTTCATATCAAAGTTAGATAAACTTTAATTTTTAAGACCACTCCTGTGAATAGTGTAGGTTATCAAAAGGTCTGCTGTGCCTAAATTTAGCCCATCCTTACTGGTTTTTCCTGGTACTTACATTATAGGTTACCGCATTTCCTGGCAATGTCTGCAGCAATATATTAAAGAGATCTGCCCTATTGACACCCAAACGGGAGGCCAAACGATGATTGTCATGATTACCCAATACCCAATTGGCATGGACACCTTTGGGCATAGCCGCCATCCATTTCTTAATGTGATCCACAACTTCTTGGGCATTTGAGTAATTGAGTTCACTCGATAGAAAATCAAAGTTGAAGGGAATGTGCGAACCATTTCGCAGTCCATCACCATAGAATTTCATGATATTTTCAAAACTGGTATAGGCTTCGGTCATCAGTATGCGAGTGTCGCCGCCATGTTCTCTTTTAAACTCATCCGCCAAAGCACGCCATTGATAGGCCATATCGAATGTTTCGGGTTGATCATTGGTATAGATGTGATGCAGATGGCAGTAATCATTAGGATCAGGACAATTTTCATTGACCGGTTCATCGAGATAGTTGTTGTTGGATCCCAGGTCTTTTTCGAATAGGAAAGGCACCGCATCTATGCGAAAGCCAGCAATACCTTTGCCCAACCAGAAACGCATGACATTTTTCATCTCTTCCACCACATGGGGATTGCGATAATTCAAGTCAGGCTGTTTAATGGCAAATTGATGCAGATAATATTGCTGTCGCTTTTCGCTCCATTGCCAGGCACTGTAACGGAAGGCGCTCAACCAATTGCTGGGTGGCTCACGTTCGCCAGTTAGTGAGCTAATCTTTCCATTATGCCAAACATAGAAATCACGATATTCGGGATCATTGTCTTCGGATTTTCTAAACCATTCATTCTCATCGCTGGAGTGATTGGGTACAAAATCGAGAATAATTTTTATTCCAACCTCTTTGGCTTTCTTAATCATTCTCTCAAAATCTTCCATGGTGCCATATTCGGGATGTATTTGATAGAAGTCGGAGATGTCATAGCCAAAATCAGCCATGGGAGATTTGAATATGGGCGATAGCCAGGTGGCAGTAAAGCCTATATCCTTGAGATACTGAAGTTTTTCGGTGATACCTGTAAGAGAAGGTAGAAAGGAGGTGAATAAGGTTGTCTATCTTCATCGGGTTAACTTTGGGAACCCAAGGTCAGATCATTAATATAGGGTATAAGTGGTATAACATTATCTGTGTAGCAGAGGGTTTAAATCACTATTTAGTTGAGATCTAAGGATCTAAGGCTATTTATTGGTAGTAAAATAGCCCATATTCTTAGGTCACACAGTGGGTTGTGACCAAAATACTAGTAACAAAAATCAACGGTTTGAAAAAGGGTAAAGTTATCTCCATTCTTTGACATTTTGAATAGTGAAAGGTGGGTTAACGAGATGATGTGGCAATGGGTCCATAAAGCTGGTCAACTTAGCCTATCAAAAATTGTTCGGGCTGCCAAGTCTGAAGATTTTTTACTAGTTTTTGTTGATCTTATCCCACTGTATGTTATGTAGGATGATTTATCCTTCTATATCTTAGCATATAACTTCTACAGTCTCTTACGATCCGGTCCTTTCTTTTTAAATACATACGTTGAACATTCCTGAAGAAAATTCTTAACTTTAAGATTTATCTTTAATTCTTCTTTTCTTATTTAAATTTAGAAGAGCCCTTTCTTTTTTTTATTTTTTTCCAAAACACTTTTTTACACTCCATGGCTCACCATTTAAATCTCCAATGCCATCACCATCACTGTCACGAAAGGATCGTGGATATATTTGATAATAGTTGCCATTTTCCCACCAATCCTTGGCCCAACAATCACTGGCCAAGGCAATCACTATAACTATGGCACTTGCAAATAACTTCATTATTAAGTTTTATTTTTATAATATTTTAATAATTTTCTTTTTATTTTTCTCCTCTACATTTGCACACTGCCGTTTGTAAACACTTGTCAATAAAAACTAATAAAGTTTAGTAGGGAAAACAGTTACTTTTATAACCATTTAGGTCTATTGGGAAATGTTTTATCTGATTTTAGTTTTTTGTTATTTACAAATTACAATTGCATTGTCAACAAAATGTTCATTTGGAATCTAAGTATTGGCTATAGGAGAA
Source organism: Stomoxys calcitrans (assembly GCF_963082655.1). Classification (NCBI taxonomy): domain Eukaryota; kingdom Metazoa; phylum Arthropoda; class Insecta; order Diptera; family Muscidae; genus Stomoxys; species Stomoxys calcitrans. The sequence continues at coordinate 35,320,306 of NC_081556.1, read as the reverse complement.
ACACAATTAAATAAACATTTTTAAATGTGTGAAGTGGAAATTTAATAAAATTATTATGAAATATATGAAAAATATGAACGTCAATTGTTCAGCGTCATAGGCGGACATGTTGTTATTATAATGAACAAGTAAACAGGCGTTAAGTTTGGCCGGACCGAACTTTGGATACCCACCACCTTGGGTATATATGTAAACCACCTTTCGTCAAATTGGGTGACAAAAGCATACCTGAAGCCCCATAGCAGCTATATCGAAATATGTTCCGATTTGGACCAAATACTTATAAGTACAAGTCATTGATCAATTGAGTATAACAAAATATTAGTCTTTTCAGTAGCTATATCTAAAAATAAACCGATCTGAACCATACACAAGACAGATGTCGAAGAGCCTGAAATAAGTCACTGTGTCAAATTTCAGTGAAATCGGATTGTAAATGGCCCAAAACCTTAAATCGAGAGATCGGTTTATATGGCAACTATTACCAAATATGAACCGATCTGGGCCAAATTGACGAAGGATGTCGAAGGGGCTAAAACAACTCACTGTCCCAAATTTCATCAAAATCGGATAATAAATATGGCTTTTATGGGCCTACGACCCTAAGTCAGAGGATCGGTCTATATGGCAGCTTTTTCCAAATCTGGACTGATCTCGGACAAATTGAAGAAAGATGTCGAAGGTCCATATACAACTCACTGTCCCAAAACTTCAGCAAAATCGGATAATAAATATGGCTTTTATGGGCCTAAGACCCTAAATCGGCGGATCGGTCTATATGGGGCTATATCAAGATATAGTCTGATATAGCCCATCTTCGAACTTAACCTGCTTATGGACAAAAAAAAGAATCTGTGCAAAGTTTCAGCTTAATATCTCTATTTTTAAAGACTGTAGCGTGATTCCAACAGACAGATGGACGGACATGGCTAGATCTTCTTAGACATTTACGCTGATCAAGAATGTATATACTTTATAGGGTCGGAAATGAAAATTTCGATGTGTTGCAAACGGAATGACGAAATGAATATATAACCCCATTCTTCGGTGGTGGCTATAAAAGTTTTTTCGTTTTTTATACCCACAGCCATAGGATGGTGGTATTATAATCTAATCATTCCGTTTGTAACACCTCGACGAAAATTCGTCTATAACCCTATAAAGTATATATATTCTTGATCGTCCCGACGTTCTGAGTCGATCTAGTCATGTCCGACCGACCGTGTAACCGTCGTCTGTCGAAATCACGTAGCGGGCGCACGAGTTAAGCTAGCCGCTTGAAATTTTGCGCAGATACTTAATATTGATGTAGGTCATTGGGGATTGCAAAAGGGCCATATCGGTTCAGATTTGAATATAGCTCCCAAATGGACCGATCTACCGATTTGACTTCTTGAGCCCTTACAACCAGCAATTTTTATACCATTCTCCATACGATGGGGCATACTAATTTAGTCATTCTGTTTGTATCTACTCGATATATTTGTTTAAGACCCCAGATAGTATATATATTCTAGATCGCCGTGACATTTTATGTCGATCTAGCCATGTCCATCCGTCTGTCCGTCCGTCCGCCTGTCTGTCTGTCTAAAGCACGCTAACTTTCGAAGGAGTAAAGACAGCCGCTTGAAATTTTGCACAATTTCTTCCTATTAGTGTGAGTCGGTTGGGATTGTAAATGGACCATATCGGTCCATGTTTTGATATAGCTGCTATATAAAATGATCTTGGGTCTTGACTTCTTGAGCCTCTAGAAGGCGCAATTCTTATCTGATTGGAATGAAATTTTGCACTACGTGTTTTGTTCTGATATACAACAACTGTGCCAAGTATGTTTCAAATCGGTACATAACCTGATATATCTTCCATATAAACGGATCTTGGTTCTTGACTTCTTGAGACTGTAGAGGGCGCAATTCTTATCCGATTGGAATGCAATTTTGCACGACGTGTTTCGCTATGACTTCTAAAAACTGTACCAAGTATGGTTCAAATCGGTCAATAACCTGATATAGTTGTTATATAAACAGATCTGGTGACTTTTTGAGCATCTTGAGGGCGGAATTCGTATCCGACTTGGCTGAAACTTTGCATGACGTCTTTTATTATGACTTTCAACAACTTTGCCAAATAAGGCTCTAATCGGTCCGTAACCTGAATTAGCTGCCATATATATACCTCTATTCCGATCTTGGGTCTTGACTACTTGAGCCTCCAGAGGGCGCAATTCTTATCCGATTGGAATGAAATTTTTACGAAGTATTTTGTTATGATAACTAACGACTGCGCAAAGTATGGCTCAAATCGGTATATAACCTGATATAGTTGTCATATAAACCGGTATGGGGGCTTGACTTCTTGAGCTTCTTGAGGGCGCAATTCGTATCCGATTTGGCTAAAACTTTGCATGACGTATTTTATTATGACTTTCAACAACTTTGCCAAATAAGGTTCAAATCGGTTCATAACCTTATATAGCTGCCATATAAACCGATCTGGGATCTTGACGTCTTGAGCCACTAGAGGTCGCAATTATTATCCGATTTGCTCTCATGACCATCAACTTACTTGTTTATTATGTTCTAAATCGGTCTATAGCCTGATACAGCTCCCATATAAATCGATCTTTCTATTTTATTTCTTGAGCCCCCAAAGGGTGTAATTCTTATTCGAATTGGCTGACATTTTACACAGGTCTCCAACATATAGTTTAATTGTGGTCCGAACCGGATTATATCTTGATATCGCTCTAATAGCAGAGCAAATCTTTTCTTTTATCCTTATTTGCCTAAGAAAAGATGCCGGGAAAAGAAGTCGACAAATGCGATCCATGGCGGTGGGTATATAAGATTCGGCCCGGCCGAACTTAGCACGTTCTTACTTGTTTTGTCCAATTTAGCTACAAATCGAATCGGTCTATAACCTGTTATAGCTATAAACTGTTCTTCCGATTTGACTTCTTGAGCCCTTACTAGCTGCAATTTTTATCCGATTTGGCTGAAATTTTGCATGCTGTGTTCTATGACGATTTCCAATAACTTTGCCAAGTACGGTCTACATCAATCTATAGCCTGGTGTAGCTCCCATGTAAGCCGTTCTATCGATTATCCATGTTCGATTCGTAGAAGCTTTAATTTTTGCTGATTTGACAGAAGTTTGGTATGTAGAATCAAATTATGCCCTTCATCTAAATTAAGTTTGTATAAATTTTTAGCAGAATCTTTGGAACCCACAAAGATTCGGCCCGGCCGAATTTAGCCCTCTTTTACTTGTTTTATATTGTATGGCTATAAAATGAAGTAAACTTTTTACATCACTTCCTTCCGTACAGACCCCCTCTCCATGGTGAAACAGGTGACTCCTTCCTGATTGTTTTGAATATTGGCAGCCATAATAGTGTTTTGGATGTAAGCCAATATGCCAAGAGCATTGGTCCTCAAATTTAAGTGTCTGTCAGCTCTTTGCAATTGGGCATTGAGCCAGGCTACGTTTATCTTTGTCTATCCATGGCAAACTCTTTAAATTGTTTGTTGTTGTTTTTTTTTCTTCGATTTTTATACCCTCCACCATAAGATGGGGGGTATACTAATTTCGTCATTCTGTTTGTAACTACTCGAAATATTCGTCTGAGACCCCATAAAGTATATATATTCTTGATCGTCGTGAAATTTTATGTCGATCTAGCCATGTCCGTCCGTCTGTCCGTCCGTCCGTCCGTCCGTCCGTCCGTCTGTCTGTCGAAAGCACGCTAACTTCCGAAGGAGTAAAGCTAGCCGCTTGAAATTTTGCACAAATACTTCTTATTAGTGTAGGTCGGTTGGTATTGTAAATGGGCCATATCGGTCCATGTTTTGATATAGCTGCCATATAAACCGATCTTGGGTCTTGACTTCTTGAGCCTCTAGAGTGCGCAATTCTTATCCGATTGGGATGAAATTTTGCACGACGTGTTTTGTTATAACATCCAACAACTGTGATAAGTATGGTTCAAATCGGTCCATAACCTGATATAGCTGCCATATAAACCGATCTTGGGTCTTGACTTCTTGAGCCTCTAGAGTGCGCAATTCTTATCCGATCAGAATGAATTTTTGCACGACGTGTTTTGTTACGATATCCAACAACTGTGCCAAGTATGGTCCAAATCGGTCTATAACCTGATATAGCTGCCATATAAACCGATCTTGGGTCTTGACTTCTTGAGCCTCTAGAGTGCGCAATTCTTATCCGATTGAAATGAAATTTTGCACGACGTGTTTTGTTATAACATCCAACAACTGTGATAAGTATGGTTCAAATCGGTCCATAACCTGATATAGCTGCCATATAAACCGATCTTGGGTCTTGACTTCTTGAGCCTCTAGAGGGCGCAATTCTTATCCGATCAGAATGAATTTTTGCACGACGTGTTTTGTTACCATATCCAACAACTGTGCCAAGTATGGTTCAAATCGGTTCATAACCTGATATAGCTGTCATATAAACCGATCTTGGGTCTTGACTTCTTGAGCCTCTAGAGGGCGCAATTCTTATCCAATTTGAATGAATTTTGGCACGTAGTATTTTGTTATGATATCCAACAACTGTGCCAAATATGGTTCAAATCGGTTCATAACCTGATATAGCTGCCATATAAACCGATCTGGGATCTTGACTTCTTGAGCCTCTAGAGGTCGCAATTATTATCCGATTTGCCTGAAATTTTGTACGACGGATTCTCTCATGACCATTAACATACGTGTTTATTATGGTCTGAATCGGTTTATAGCCTGATATAGCTCCCATATAAATCGATCTCTCTATTTTACTTCTTGAGCCCACAAAGGGCGCAATTCTTATTTGAATTGGCTGACATTTTACACAGGTCTCCAACATATAATTTAATTGTGGTCCAAACCGGACCATATCTTGATATCGCTCTAATAGCAGAGCAAATCTTTTCTTATATCCTTTTTTTGCCTAAGAAGAGATGCCGGGAAAAGAACTCGACATATGCGATCCATGGTGGAGGGTATATAAGATTCGGCCCGGCCGAACTTAGCACGCTTTTACTTGTCTTCTTTACATGTGTTACATTTACTATAATATCTCTTCACTGCCGTTGCCATAAAAAATCTATTTTACTACCATTCTTTCTACGACAGGCAAAATATTGATAGTAAGAAGTTTCTGGCTATAGCTTATGTAGGTTATTTCTTACGTTTGGTCTGATTTATTTGGAAGAGGAATTGCATTAAATAAAAATAAAATAGAATTATTGCCGTGGAGTAGAGCACAAGAAATTGTTTGCAAATAGTTTTTATTCAATTCAAATGGTGAGAAAAAATTAGGGAATTGTATAAAGCTCAAATCGTAAAAAGGATTTGCCATAAAATTTGCAAAACTGTTTGGGTGTTTATGTAGAGTTGTACATAAAATGTGTGAAGAAAGAAAACAGCACTACTTGTAAGCTTAATAAGGCTATGAGAATTGCGGGAGGAGGGGGTGGGGGGGAGGTCTAAAACTCTTTGGGAATCACAAAATTTAGCTAATTTTGTCGAAAACAACATAGCTTTCAAATTCTGTGGGGGTGCTCCTGTGGGAGGTGAAGAAGCACCCCAGCTGCATCCAAAACTGAACCGATCTGAGCCAAATTGAAAAAGAATGTCGAAGGGCCTGACACAACTCACCGTCCCAAATTTCGGCGGCATCGGAATAAATGTGCCTTTTATGGGCCCAAGACCATAAATCGAGAGATTGGTCTATATGGCAGCTATATGCAAATCTGGACCGATCTGAGCCAAATTAAAGCAGGATTTCGAAGAGCCGAACACAACTCACTGTCACAAATTTTGGCAAAATCGGATAATAAATGCGCCTTTTATGGGGCTAAGACCTTAAATCGAGAGATCGGTCTATATGGCAGCTATATGCAAATCTTGATCGATCTAGGCCAAAATACAGAAATATGTTGACAGGCTTAAATTAACTCACCGTCCCAAATTTCGGCGACATCGGACAATAAATGCGCTTTTTATGGGCCCTAAACCTTAAATCGAGAGATCGGTCTATATGGCAGCTATATCCAAATCTAGACCGATCTAAGCCAAATTGAAGAAAGATGTCGAAGGGCCTAACACAACTCATTGTCCCAAATTTCAGCAAAATCGAATAATAAACGTGGCTTTTATGGGCCTAAGACCCTAAATCGGCGGATCTGTCTATATGGAGGCTATATCCAGAAATAGACCGATGTAGCCCATTTTCGAACTTAACCTGCTTATAGACAAAAAAAGAATCTGTGCAAAGTTTCAGCTCAATATCTCTATTATTAAAGACTGTAGCGTGATTTCAACAGACAGACGGGCGGACATGGCTAGATCGTCTTGGATTTTTACGCTGATCAAGAATATATATACTTTATAGGGTCTTAAATGGATATTTCGATGTGTTGCAAACGGAATGACAAAATGAATATACCCCCATCCTTCGGTTGTGGGTATAAAAATGTGTTAAGTTCGGCAGGGCTAAATCTTGGCAACCCACCCCCATGGAGATGGATAGTAATCGGGAGATCGGTATATATGGGAGCTATATCAGGACCCTCCCCCTTTCCCTAATATTCAGAAACGCAAGGTCTCGGAGATGGGTGGTGCGATTTAAGCGAAATTTTGTGTGCTCTCTTATAGTAACCTTAAAACAAATTTCGGATGGAGTGCCTAGGGGGGCCGCCCCACCCCCGAAGCCTACCAAATATATATGATGATCAATCACGACAATATGGGACTCAAATGAAAGGTATTTAAGAATAGAAAAAGTATCTGTTATCCAATTGTCGGACCAAGTGTTTAGGGGACCACCCCATCCCCCAAAACATCCCTAAATCGGACACATTTACCGACAATGGCAATAGTCCCAAAGAATAGTATTTGCGAGTAGATTACGAATTTAATATTCAATTCCGGGACCAAATTTCTGGGGGTCCACCCCTTCCCCAAAACACCCTCCTAAGGGGACAAATTTACGACCATAACAATATGGGGCTCAAATGAAAAGTCTTTGAGAGTATGGCAGGAATCTGATATCAATATTCCACAAAAAAGTGTTTATGGGCCACTCCACACCCATAAAACCACCCAAATAGGACATATTGAAGACCAGAATCTGACATATATTTTCAGGCCCACTGACACTGAGTGGCCGCCTCATCCCTCAAAACAGCTCACAAAACGGTCATGTTTGTCGACTATGAAAATATGGGAGTCAAATGAAAGTTAATTGGGAGTAGACTACAAATGTGATATCAACAATCGGGACCAATTGTCTAACCGACGTCCCACCCTCAAATAGGACGTATTTGCTCACCATGACAATTTGGGTCTTAAAGAGAGTGGAGCTTGGTATTGATAGTTTTTAGGTCCCATATCCCAAATCGGACCTATTTGCTGACTTTTGCAGTAAGGGGTTTAAATAAAAGGTATTTGAGATTAGCAAAAGTATTTGCTATCCAATTTTGAGGCCAATGGCAATATGGGGTTCAAATAAATGATATTTCAGAGTAGATCAAGATGCTGATATATTCCTAGGGCTGAGTGTTTGGCGATCACCACACTCCCCAAAAGACGCCTAAATCGGACATATTTACCGACCATGTCAATGTTGGGCTCAAGTGAAAGTTATTGGGGAGTAGAGCACGAAATTGAAACCCACTTTCGGGACCAATTTTCTGGGAGCCTATCCTTTTCCCAAAAACACCCCACAAACAGCAATTATTTACTGATCATCGCAATATGGGGCCAAATAAAGGTATATGGGAGTATAATACGAATTTACTGATCATGGCAATATGTGGCTCAAATGAATGGTATTTGAGATTTGAACACTAATTTAATAAACAGTCTTGGGGCCAAGTGTTTGGGGGACGTCTCATCCCATAAACTCCCCTTAGACCAATATGGGGATTAAAAAAATGGTTTTTGAGGATAGAGCAAGATGCTGATCCTGCAATGGAACCTCAACAGATAGAGTATGCTGCTAATATATTTTCAGGCCTAAGTGTCTTGGGGACCACTTCACCCCAGAAAATATCCCTAAATTGAACATATGTACATATTTACCGATCTTGGGGCTGAAATGAAAGGTATTTGGGAGTAGAGCACGAAATTCATATCCATTGGCATACACTACGCTATCGGAGCTGAGCCTCATTACAACCACTAAGAAAACGGCAACATCAGAAGCTATGTATGTCATTGAAATCTTCAGGCTTTTGGGCGAATTATTTTTATTTTCCAAAATGAATTTTCAAAATCTCTGCTAAATCTCTGTTCTATTTTGACAGTCATTCAGGTGCAAACTGAGACAATGATTCATGTTAAATATTTTCCCATATTTCATTCCGCTCTCAGATGTTACCATAATATAAGACAAATGCTACGAACAATTTCATTGAACATTTCTAAAAATGTGCACATTACAATCTGAGTTGCTTATGCAAGGGGCATTTTTTGTATATTTTATTAAATCGCAGCATGTCCTTAAATAATGAATTATGGCGAGAAATACAGAAGAAGCGAAATATAATAAATCATTCAAAAGCTGGCTTAAGAGAATATATACATGGGCCTTAAGCTAGATACAGACCTTCTCGTACATATGTACAAATGTAAGTTAAAATTGTAATAATACTGCCAACTTTCTTTTTTTGCCACACAGAAAAAAGTTGGCATTCACCAATAACAGCTGCAGCAGATATATTCCGCATCAACAAACAACAAGGAATTTATAATAATCGTTGATTTTATATTCAAATGAGCGTTAAATGTAAAGAGTGGATATTTAAATCGTAAATGTAAGTACACAATACATAGGGTGGCCCACGGAAAGTTACAATTTCAATTTCAAGCTATATATACTTTATCTTCATTATGATATCTGATCAAAATTGGCGAACCCACCGAGGAGATGACTTTTAGGTCAACGTAAGATTGGGCAACCACCACCACTCTTCATTCAGCTTACACTTTTCAGAATTCAATCCCACTTTTACTACTTGGGCCGACCATTGAGGTAAATGAACATATTTCGGATGTGTTGCAATTTGTAATAATTTTATTTTACGCATTTTTCTCTAAGCAACGCAATAAATTTTACTGTTATGATTTGTTCTTAAATTTTATCCCATATACAAAACACTTGTCAATATATGATTACCACTTCAATTAGTTTCCATTATATCTATAAATATAAGGTAGTTTCAAATATTATCAATAAAAATATTTACTTGTGGATTAATAACTTGACGTATATATGAAAATAAAGGAAATAAAACATATAATTTAACCAAACAATAATAACTTGTGCAAATAATTTAAAAGACAGAGATAACAATAAGTGTTACTTCTATGGTCATGGTTATGACTCAATAATTGATAGACGACAGTGCTAATGAAGAAAGTACCTCAAAGGAAATAAGTAACAAGTAAAAGCGTGCTAAGTTCGGCCGGGCCGAATCTTATATACACTCCACCATGGATCGCATTTGTCGAGTTCTTTTCCCGGCATCTCTTCTTAGGCAAAAAAGGATATAAGAAAAGAGTTGCTCTGCTATTAAAACGATATCAAGATATGGTCCGGTTCGGACCACAATTAAATTATATGTTGGAGACCTGTGTAAAATTTCAGCCAATTCGTATAAGAATTGCGCCCATTGGGGCTCACGAAGTAAAATAGAGAGAACGATTTATATGGGATTTGTATCGGACTATATACCGATTCAGACCATAATAAACACGTTTGTTGATGGTCATGAGAGGATCCATCGTACAAAATTTCAGGCATATCGGATAATAATTGCGACCTCTAGGGGTCAAGAAGTCAAGATCCCAGATCGGTTTATATGGCAGCTATATCAGGTTATGAACCGATTTGAACCTTATTTGAGACAGTTGTTGAAAATAAAAATAAAATACATCATGCAAAATTTCAGCCAAATCGGATAGGAATTGCGCCCTCTAGAAGCTCAAGAAGTCAAATCCCCAGATCTGCTTATATGACAGCTATATCAGGTTAAGGACCGATTTCAACCATACTTGGCACATTTCTTGGATATCATAACGAAATACTTCGTGCAAAAATTCATTCAAATCGGATAAGAATTGTGCCCTCTAGAGGCTCAAGAAGTCAACACCCAAGATCGGTTTATATGGCAGCTATATCAGGTTATGGACCGATTTGAACCATACTTAGCACAGTTGTTGGGTATCAAAATTAAACACGTCGTGCGAAATTCCATTCTAATCGGATAAGAATTGCGCCCTCTAGAGGCTCAAGAAGTCAAGACTCAAGATCGGATTATATGGCAGCTATATCAGGTTATGGACCGATTTGAACCATACTTGGCACAGTTGTTGGATGTCATAACAAAACACGTCGTGCAAAATTTCATCCCAATCGGATAAGAATTGCGCACTCTAGAGGCTCAAGAAGTCAAGACCCAAGATCGGTTTATATGGCAGCTATATCAAAACATGAACCGATATGGCCCATTTACAATACCAACCGACCTACACTAATAAGAAGTATTTGTGCAAAATTTCAAGAGGCTAGCTTTACTCCTTCGGAAGTTAGCGTGCTTCCGACAGACAGACGGACGGATGGACGGACGGACGGACAGACGGACGGACATGGCTAGATCGACATAAAATGTCACGACGATCAAGAATTTATATACTTTATGGGGTCTCAGACGAATATTTCGAGTAGTTACAAACAGAATGACGAAATTAGTATACCCCCCATCTTATGGTGGAGGGTATAAAAAGCTTTATCTGTATAGTCTGATCTGACCCATATTTGGGCGTATGTCGAGAGGCTAAAAACAATTCACTGTTTAAAATTTCAGCGAAATCGGATAAGAAATTAAGCTTTTATGGGTTTCAGTCCGTAAATCGGGAGATCGGTCTATACGACAGGTATATCTTACTATAGTCCGATAGTTTATAAAGCTTTTATGGGCTTCAAAACTGTTATCGGCAGATCGGTCTATATGGCAGCTATATCTAAATATAGCCCGATCTGAACCATGCAATATGCAATATGCCGTATACCGGCAAAAATGCCGGTAGCTGAGTTGGTAGCGTGCTCGGATAACAATAGTGGGGGTCGTGGGTTCGATTTCTACCAGAGGCCTTGGTCTGTCGCTGCTGTGGTATCACAGTGGACTTAAAATTGTCTAAATGACTGTAACTACAACAAACCGACCGACTATATGAAAAATCCGCAATTACTTTTTGGGCAACCCAATAAATACCAACAAGGAGTAGCACCCTTTTCAAATATACATTTCATGATGATAGATAAGTTTTTAGCATAACTTATCTATCAAAATTCAAACCGCGCCACCGTAAGGTTAAATTTTCATACATCAAAACGAGCGTTTGGGAAATTATGAACTACTCAATTTTTCTCGCTTGAGAATACATTGATCGGAAACTCACCACGTTCATGCAAGCGCATCAACACCTTTGTTTTTATACCTTACACCACAACTGTGGTACAGGGTACAATAACTTAGTGCATTTGTTTGTAACACTCAGAAGGAAGAGAGATAGAAGCATTGATAAGTATCTCAGAATCTCTTCCTGATTCGATATAGCTATGTCCGACTGTCTGTCTGTCTGTCTGTCTGTCTATCTGTCTGTCCATGTTAATTTGTATACAAAGTACAGATCGTAATTTTGGTCCGATTGTCTAAAAATTTGGTACAGGCATTTTTTTGGCCTAGAGACGAAGCTTATTGAAGAAATATCCATTTTTTTTTGTCGAAAAATAGTATTCAGCGACGAAGCTCAATTTTGGTTCAATTTGGTACGTAATAAGCAGAATTGTCGATTTTGGAGTGAAGATCAGCCAGAAGAATTGCAAGAGCTAACAATGCATCCAGAAAAAGTAACAGTTTGTTTCGGTTTATGGGCTGGTGGCTTTATTGGACCGTACTTCTTTAAAGATGATGCGATGACTGCGAATGGTGAGCGCTACCGTGAGATGATATCAAGCAAGAGTTTGACTCTCATGTGAAGTGGCTTCAACCAGACAGTGCCACATGCCACACATCACGCGTACCACACTCGGCGACTACCACAATATCTACAGAGTTTGGGCGAAATTGTCATTTGTCATCCGTAGTTATTACAGTTTGAACACATTTGCTCGCAATGCGATACGGATTGTATAATACCCCATCTGGAAACATCCGGTGAGGTCTTTCAAAATTGGTTCGGAATAAGATATAGCTCCCACTTTGTACTTATAGGGTAGGTTTAGGGTATTATACAGTCGGCACCGCCCGACTTTTGCCATTCCTTACAGGCTTTATTGCTATTTTATTGCTTTCACTTGAATATTGTTTTGTTTTACATACAACGCGTGTTCTGTGGAATGGCGGGCTATTATTTATGTTTACCTGATACTACTGATCACGTGTTTTGATTATTTTTGGTATTTTTTTTTTGGCTATGATTAAAGGAAATAAAAATTCATCTCTTTTAGTTTATTCTCCTTGCAACAACCCCATTACAAATGAAGCAGCAGTGATTTTAAAGTAAATGCCAGACTTTTCAGCAATCATGCTGCCGTTCTAAAATTGCAAACATAAAACTATGATAGCAAAACTACTGCCCAAAACCATAAATCGAGATATCGGTCTGTATGGCAGCTATATTCAAATCTGAACCAAACTGAACCAAGTTGCAGAAGAGTGTCGAGTAGCCTAACGCAACTAACTGCCGCAAATTTCCTTTTATGGACCTAAAACTTAAAATCTAGAGATCAGTCTATATATCAGCTATATCCAAAATTGAACCGATCTGGGCCAAATTAAAGAGGGATGTTGAAGGCTCTAACACAACTTAATGTTCCAAATTTAGGCAAAATCGGGCAACAAATGCTCCTTTTATGGCCGAAGACCTAAAATCGAGAGATCGGTCTATATGACAGCTATATCCAAATCTGGACCGATCGGGACCAAATTGAGCAAGCATGTCGAGTGGCTAAAACACAACTCACTGTCCCAAATTTCAACAAAATCGGAAAATAAATGTGGCTTTTATAGGCTTAAGGCCTTAAGACGGCGGATCGGTCTATATGGAGGCTATTTCATGATTTAGTTCGATATAGCCCATCTTCGAACTTGAGCTGCCTATGAATCAAAACAAGTAAAAGCGTGCTAAGTTCGGCCGGGCCGAATCTTATATACCCTCCACCATGGATCGCATATGTCGAGTTCTTTTCCCGGCATCTCTTCTTAGGCAAAAAAAGGATATAAGAAAAGATTTGCTCTGCTATTAGAGCGATATCAAGATATGGTCCGGTTTGGACCACAATTAAATTATATGTTGGAGACCTGTGTAAAATGTCAGCCAATTCAAATAAGAATTGCGCCCTTTGTGGGCTCAAGAAGTAAAATAGAGAGATCGATTTATATGGGAGCTATATCAGGCTATAAACCGATTCAGACCATAATAAACACGTATGTTAATGGTCATGAGAGAATCCGTCGTACAAAATTTCAGGCAAATCGGATAATAATTGCGACCTCTAGAGGCTCAAGAAGTCAAGATCCCAGATCGGTTTATATGGCAGCTATATCAGGTTATGAACCGATTTGAACCATATTTGGCACAGTTGTTGGATATCATAACAAAATACTACGTGCCAAAATTCATTCAAATTGGATAAGAATTGCGCCCTCTAGAGGCTCAAGAAGTCAAGACCCAAGATCGGTTTATATGACAGCTATATCAGGTTATGAACCGATTTGAACCATACTTGGCACAGTTGTTGGATGTTATAACAAAACACGTCGTGCAAAATTTCATTTCAATCGGATAAGAATTGCGCACTCTAGAGGCTCAAGAAGTCAAGACCCAAGATCGGTTTATATGGCAGCTATATCAGGTTATAGACCGATTTGGACCATACTTGGCACAGTTGTTGGATGTTATAACAAAACACGTCGTGCAAAATTTCATTCTGATCGGATAAGAATTGCGCACTCTAGAGGCTCAAGAAGTCAAGACCCAAGATCGGTTTATATGGCAGCTATATCAGGTTATGGACCGATTTGAACCATACTTATCACAGTTGTTGGATGTTATAACAAAACACGTCGTGCAAAATTTCATCCCAATCGGATAAGAATTGCGCACTCTAGAGGCTCAAGAAGTCAAGACCCAAGATCGGTTTATATGGCAGCTATATTAAAACATGGACCGATATGGCCCATTTACAATACCAACCGACCTACACTAATAAGAAGTATTTGTGCAAAATTTCAAGCGGCTAGCTTTACTCCTTCGGAAGTTAGCGTGCTTTCGACAGACAGACGGACGGACGGACGGACGGACGGACGGACGGACGGACGGACGGACGGACGGACGGACGGACGGACGGACGGACGGACAGACGGACGGACATGGCTAGATCGACATAAAATTTCACGACGATCAAGAATATATATACTTTATGGGGTCTCAGACGAATATTTCGAGTAGTTACAAACAGAATGACGAAATTAGTATACCCCCCATCTTATGGTGGAGGGTATAAAAAGAATCTGTGCTAAGTTTCAGCTCAATTTTTTTTTTAAAGACTGTAGAGCGATATCAACAGACAGACGGTCAAGCGGACGGACACGGCTAAATCGTCTTAGATTTCTACGACGATCAAGAATATAAAGGGTGATTTTTTTGAGGTTAGGATTTTCATGCATTAGTATTTGACAGATCACGTGGGATTTCAGACATGGTGTCAAAGAGAAAGATGCTCAGTATGCTTTGACATTTCATCATGAATAGACTTACTAACGAGCAACGCTTGCAAATCATTGAATTTTATTACCAAAATCAGTGTTCGGTTCGAAATGTGTTCAAATTTTGACAAATTTTGTTCAGCGATGAGGCTCATTTCTGGTTGAATGGCTACGTAAATAAGCAAAATTGCCGCATTTGGAGTGAAGAGCAACCAGAAGCCGTTCAAGAACTGCCCATGCATCCCGAAAAATGCACTGTTTGGTGTGGTTTGTACGCTGGTGGAATCATTGGACCGTATTTTTTCAAAGATGCTGTTGGACGCAACGTTACGGTGAATGAACACATTTCGAACCGAACACTGATTTTGGTAATAAAATTCAATGATTTGCAAGCGTTGCTCGTTAGTAAGTCTATTCATGATGAAATGTCAAAGCATACTGAGCATCTTTCTCTTTGACACCATGTCTGAAATCCCACGTGATCTGTCAAATACTAATGCATGAAAATCCTAACCTCAAAAAAATCACCCTTTAAATGCGCTTCTATGGGGCCAAGACTTTAAATCGAGATATCGGTCTATATTGCAGCTACATCCAAATCTGGACCGATCTGTGCGATATTACAGGAGTATGTCAAGGCCCTTAACCTAACTCACTGTCCAAATTTCGGCGACATCGGACAATAAATGAGCATTTTATGGGCCCAAAACCATAAATCAAGAAATCGGTCTATATGACAGCTATATCCATATCTGAACCAATCTGGACCAAATTAAAGAAAGATGTCGAAGGGGCTAACACAACTCATTGTCCCAAATTTCAGCAAAATCGGATAATAAATATTGGTTTTATGGGCCTAACACCATAAATCGGAGGATCGGTCTATATGGCAGCTATATCCAAATCTGGACCGATCTGAGCCAAATTGACGGAGGATGTCGACGGGCCTAACACAATTCACTGTCCCGAATTTCATCAAAATCGGTTAATAAATATGGCTTTTGTGGGCCTAAGACCCCAAATCGGAGGATCGGTCTATATGGCAGCTATATCCAAATCTGGACCGATCTGAGCCAAATTGACGAAGGATGTTGAAGGGTCTAACACAACTCATTTTCCCAAATTTCAGCAAAATCGGATAATAAATGTGGCTTTTATTGACATAAGACCCTAAATCGGCGGATCGGTCTATATGGGGGCTATATCAAGATATAGTCCGATATAGCCCATCTTCGAATTTAACCTGCTTATGGACAAAAAAAGAATCTGTGCAAAATTTCAGCTGAATATCTCTATTTTTAAAGACTGTAGCGTGATTTCAACAGACAGACGGACAGACGGACGGACATGTCTAGATCGTCTTAGATTTTTACGCTGATCAAGAATATATATACTTTATAGGGTCGGAATTGGATATTTCGATGTGTTGCAAACGGAATGACAAAATGAATATACCCCCATCCTTCGGTGGTGGGTATAAAAATAACTATTTGCACCTTAGATAAGGCTATCCCGTGCTGTACTTTCAAATGACAGTTTTGAGGTCAAACTAGAATTTTTTTGTTAGTCCATATCTATGAAAATCTTTTCCTTAATATATAATTAGTTTTATAATTTACCATAAACTGCACATAAAGATTGTGTGCTGGCTTTTGGTTGCCGATAAACCCTATCAAAGTTATATCAAAATATTTTCATAATCGCTCAATAAATTAATAATTTGAATCGAATCGAATCGAATTCCACACTCAATGCGAATGAATTCATATGCTACAATGGGTAAAAACAATTGCCCGTAAGTCTATGACATTCAGTTTCCAATAACACGAAGAGCAGGATGGAGCTTGCGTTGGCTCTACTTTTCTGTTTGGCGTTTTCCTCATCCGTAGTAGCCGCTGCAAATGCAGTGGATTGGTGGGAGGGAGCATCTTTATATCAAATATATCCACGCTCCTTTCAGGACAGTGATGGCGATGGTGTGGGTGACATAAAAGGAATAACCTCTCGATTAGAGTATTTAAAGGAGATTGGCATAACGGCTACATGGTTATCACCCGTCTTTGAATCGCCCATGTCCGATTTTGGCTATGACATATCGAACTTTACCCGAATCGATCCCATATTTGGCACTTTGGATGATTTTGATGCCATGGTAGCCAAAGCTAAGCAATTGGGAGTTAAAATACTATTGGATTTTGTTCCCAATCATTCGAGTGACAAATGTGAATGGTTTCAAAAATCCATAAGGCGAGAGGAGGGTTTTGAGGATTTCTATGTGTGGCATGATGGCAAAGTGGATGCGGTGGATCCTTCGAAAAGAGTTGCTCCCAGCAATTGGGTAATAATTGGAATTCTTTCAATTCAAATTCTTTGTAATCTTTGTTCTTATTGTGCTATCAGGTTTCTGTATTTGGTGGCTCTCAATGGACCTGGAATGCGGAACGCCAACAATTCTATCTGCATCAATTCCAGGATAAACAACCCGATCTTAACTACTCCAATCCTTTGGTACGTCAACATATGCTGGAAGTTTTGGAATATTGGCTAGACCGTGGTGTGGATGGTTTTCGGATAGATGCTGTACCCCATATTTTTGAAAAACGAAATGATGATGGCTCATATCCGGATGAACCTCTTTCCGGTTGGTCTAATAACCCCAATAGTTATGATTATCATAATCATATCCATACCAAGGATCAATATGCCACCATTGAACTGCTGTATGAGTGGAGAGAATTTCTGGAGCAATATCAGAAGAAAAATGGTGGAGAGACAAGGTAAGCTTGATATTATGGTAATTATGTCCAAATCGGACAAACATATATCTAAAACTGAACAGATTTCGGCCAAAATCCGGAGGTATTAAGGCAAATGGAAAGGAAAGCATTGTGTACATTGAGAAGATGGGTTGATAAATGCTCTTGCAAAGGTTGAAGAAGTGAACATTTCTAACAAAATGTCAGCAAAATCGCATAAAAATTGCGCCCGCATAAAAATTGCGGTTCATGAAGTAAAACCGGTGGTGGATATGAGGGGAACTCAATGAAAAGATTAATTTCTATGGGAGCTCTATCAAGTTATAAATCTACGAGTATTTAAACTAAACTTGAGACAGATGTTGTCATAGCAGATATCTTGTCCAAAGTTTCAGCCAATTCGGATAAGAATTGCGGACTCCAAAAGATAAAAAAATTTAATCGAAGATTGAATGTAATGGGAGCTATCTCTAACCAGGCACTAGTTTGGCTGTGCAGAACCTCTTCCATCATAAGTCGGTGTCGATAAGGTGTAACCGGTGCATGAAGAGGACGTATTTCCGAACTTGCTCATGCCCTACTACGGGAGTATAGTCGCACTGAATACGTTGCAAGGTGCTGTGCGAACATAGACGGCAGTGAGTTACATGCGTCGTCTCCGTCTTCTGCGTCCGCATCGTCGGACTATGTGACCCCCCCTTACCCCTCCCGTGCGGTAATATACTCAACAGCAGCATCCCAGCCCCAATATTGCCGGGCCAATAGAGTCAAGTGTATCTTTCCTGGAATTGAATTACAATGGTCTCAGAGGCAAGATCGACGAGTTAGCAAATTTTATGAATCGCAAGAACATATTGGTTGCTGCGATCCCGAAGACAGCAACCTGCACAGTTGTCACAGATACAATGTTACATAATGCTACGTAAGGATCACTTAAGGAATGAAGAAGGGGGATTGACCTTCCTTAATGTTGTTGTAGCAGTGTGTTGTACACCGAGACGGCAGCCCTTGCCGATTCCATCGGGTCAATCCAATACGTACAACCGGCTGCCAAGGGATTGGAACACTGAGTGAAGAGGGATAGCAGTCCGGTCCGTTAATGCCGTTATAGAGCTGTACAACCGGTTAGTAGTTGTGACCCAGCAAATGGCCAAGCATACAAGCACGACATAAGTGGGTTACTGTATGGCCACAATCACCTGGTTCTAGTAGACTTTAATGCGCATCACATTTCATGGCATGCTCCCCTAGGTAAAGACCAGCGTGTTATGGCTTTGGTAGAGCAGATTGAAGGCTGCACGTTTTGCATGTTGAAATTAGGATGCCCCCCCTAGGATTATGAGGAGGTGCAGTAGCTCGCCAGACATTTCCATTGCATCTACCGATCTCCTGAGTGTCGTAAACTGGCAAGCAGTCATTTCTTTGGGACCAGACCTCGCTCTCTACGCGTTAAAATTAGGATGCCCCCACTAATAATACGAGAAGGAGCAGCAGCTCGCCAGACATTTCCATTGCATTCCGTGTTCTCCTGAGTGATGTATCCTTATAAGCCGTCATTTCTTTGGGACCAGACCTCTCTCTCTCTCACTGAGAGTAATGGTGAGTGTCTGAGAGTGTCTGACTGAGAGTCTCTCACCACGGACCGACCACCCAACTTCATAGCCTCTGAGCGCCAGACGTTTATCAATCAATAGAGTCGGAGGTAATTCAGAGACATCTTTAACGCAGCAGCCGCTCGTTTTATACCAGCTGGTCGAATACCCAAAGTGCACGCGTTGGCAGTGGTAATCTCAGACGAGCGTGATGGGAAGCGTTGCACGGACCCCACTAAACCCAAAATCAGCGAGCTGCATCTGGAAATAAACCGGGTTAGGTTAGGTTAGATTGAAAAGAGTGTGCAGATATTAGTCTGTTCCATGCCACTATAGACATAACCTAAGCTTGTAGTCGGCTTGTTGTGCGCTTTAAAAACTGAAAAGTAACCTCGAAAACAGAAAATTTTAAGTTAGGAATTCCGTGTTACTAACAAAATCCTTAATTGTTTTCCATACCACTCCCTTTAGTTGGTGTCCCATCTAAGTACCGGTGTCTGTTAGACTCGAAATCCGGGCAATGATTCAGGAAATGCTCCAACGTCTCATCATTCCCACATGCTATTACTTGCCGCACCGACTTTGCATAAGTGAGCTCTTAGTCCTATGTGTCCCGTTATGGCACCAAAGGCTATACTGACCTCCTTCTTACTTCTTTTCAGTAATAGCCTTGTCTTCTCACGATCAGGATCACTCCATAGGATTTTCGCCGGCCTAAGGACTGTTTCGCTGTTCCATAGTGTTACATGACCTCCACGCCCTTAAGTCGGCCTGCATTGCCCCGAAAGGCTTCGGGTTAATCAAGTTTATCGACGGCCATTCTCTGGCCTTCACTGCCAAATCGTCTGCTACTTCGTTCCCCCTTTCTCCGTTATGGCCCGGCACCCAAACGAGGCGGATTGTGCCATCCTCAGAGAAAGCGTTCATCACCTTTTTACAGTCGAAGACTGTTCGTGACCTTACTGGCTTGGTTGTTATTGCTCTTATGGCCATTTTACTGTGCGTTAAGATGTTCACACTCGACGTTCTCGCGTTAATACCACACCAACTCATGCATTCCATGATCACCCGGATCTCTGACCGCAGGGCCGTATTATGGTCAGGCAGTCCAAAACAGATCTCAGTCCCTGGGTTCTCAATGTAGACCCCCAGGCCTACTCTGTCCCTTAGCTTTGATCCATCTGTGTAACATGATCTTCCAGAAGGCAATATTAGGGTTCCGTCAGTCCAAGACTGTGCCGCTGGCAGCAGTGCCTGGCAATCGACCGCAAGTGTCGTCTCAGGAATCCGATCTGAAACCTCTACACTCCCTTCCAGGTTTCTTATCGTCGTCAACGAACATATACGGAATTTATGGTTGGTGTAGGTGAAGCAGATTGTGGTCTACTGTTAGGCCACTCTCGAACCCGCGGTAGAAGGGATGATAGGACCTCAGTCACTTTGGGTGATGTAACTGTGACTGATCCGAAGAAATGCATTCAACCCACAATTAATTGTGCATCCCGAGAGTGACAGGACTAGGAGGAGATCCATTCATAGTATCCGTGCTCTCCGAGCCGAAGAGCAGCCATCACAATTTACTGTGAACAAAGTTAAAAATGTCATCCGTGGCGCCAACTTAGCCAAGGCGTTGGGTCACGTCGAAATCTCTACACTGATGCTGAAGTATCTGGATCAACCTGGAGTCGAGTACCTCACAACAGTCCTCAACCTGTCTTTGACCACTCATATAGTACACGATGTCTGGAAGATGGGTAGAGTGATTTCGCTACTGATGCTTGGAAAGGACCCAAGTAAGGGGGAGTGGTAGATCGATAGACAGACCGATCTCCCTTCTCCCACTAGTGGGCAAAACGTTTGAGAGACTACTCCACCCGAGCCACGTTGGAGAATTTCCATTCGCCGAGCATCAGCATGAATTTCGAAGACGGCATAGCACAACAACTTCTTTGCATGCCATCACCGCACACATTTGCCGTGGTTTCAATCAGCCCAGGCCAGGTGATAGTATGGTGCTCGTGGCACTGGACCTATCATTGGTACTCGACACGATCAGACATGCCAAATATTTGTGGACATCGCCAATACGTCCTGAAACGCCGGGTCGCGAACAATCTGTGTGGTCGCCAGTCATTTGTGGAATTTAGGGAGAAGAAATCGAAACACCGGTGATATATCCGGCACTGTTTAACCTCTACCTATCCTCCACAAGGCCCTCCCCTTCTCCCCCTCAGACGGTAAAGAGATTGTAACATATGCGGACGATTGTACGATCATAGCATCAGGCCCCCCCCCCCCCCATTGATATCTGCTATAGGTTAAACGTCTAACTCAACGAACGACCTCGCCTCGCATTTCGCTCCAAGAAACCTCGAGATATCTCCCACCAAATCTTCAGCCACATTGTTCTCTGAACGCATGCGTAGGGAGCTGAAAATGATGGTCGATAGAGTGACAACTCCGACCATCAAGTGCCCCAAAATACTTAGTGTCACATCTGACACCTCTTACAAATGCTCCTCACATGCCACAGCAATTTGCGATAAAGTCAAAAGTAGAAACAAAGTTCTCTAGTCACTTTCCGGCTAACAAAGAAACCTTGTTGACCACGTACAAATCAATTGGCCTCTAAATCAAGCGGCATATCAAGCGGGTCTTGACAACATTCATGCAGACACGGTACGAGATACGGTAAAATAGCTACCGGGTAACTGCGGTCCTTGGAGAACGACCGCCTCCCATTGCACCTGCAGAAATTGACCTCCCCAGGCAAACCAGAGTAGTTCTGGCTCAATTACAATCCGGCAAATGCAGCCGAATTACACTTTGGCGGTTTTCTTGGATATTAAGGGGGCTTTCAATAATGTGGAGATTGGGGCGATAGGCGCCTCACTGGACCGTACGGGGATACACCGATTAAACGGGGATACACCGATCATTCCCTATTCGTTTTCCTGAGAGGGACGAATGAAGAGCGGATGGTGTACTTGAGGAGTATGGGACTTCGATCTACACAGATGGCTCCAAAATGGAGTCAGGGACTGGATTGGGGGTCTACTCTGATGCACTCAATATCAGTATGTCTCAGAGACTGCCGGACGAGTGTACGGTCTTTCAGGAGGAGGACTGTGCCATGCAGAGCCGCAAGAGAAATTCTGGCAAGGTGCCTACCGCCCTCGAAACTCAGAATTTATGTGGGCAGTATGGCGGCGCTCAAGGCTTTGGGGTCGTGGATGGTGAGGTCGAGATGCGTGGCGGACTGTTTGGAATTCCTGGATAGGCTTCGGGCCCACGATGTGACGCTGACATGGTTTCCTGGGCATGAGGGGATTCCAGGAAATACGAGGGCGGTCATGCAGTCATCGGTTGTTGTTGTTGTTGTTGTTGTTGTTGTAGCAGTGTGTTATACACTGAGGCGGCAGCCCTTGCCGATGAAGAACTCCATCGGGTCAATCCGGTACGTACAACCGGCTGCCATGGGATTAGCAGCTATCGGTCTTGCCTACGTGCCATTTGTCGAGCTACTGAACACAGCAGAGGGGATACTAGGGCGGCATCGGTGGCGAGGTGGAACACGGTAGATGGTTGCCGCACTGCGAAGGCGCTATGGCCGGTCATCGACCGAAGGAGGACGAGGGAATTGCTGGCGCTCGATAAGAGGTCGATGAGTACTTTGACAGGGGTCATAATCGGACATTGTGCCATTGGCCGCATGGCGGCGCGCTTGGGGTACCTCACAATGACTTCTGTAGGAGTTGCCTCGATGAGGATAAGGAGGAGACTATTGTGCACTTGCTGTGTTCCTTTCGGGTCTGCTAAGACGTAGGCTCTCTTTTCTGGGGAGACGTTTCTTCTGTAATCTGGGTGAACTTGCGAATGTAGCACTGGTATATCTCCTGAGGTTTGTTGAGGGAACAGGATGGTTCCACCGGGGGTTTGACACAGGCTCCGGCATAGGTAGGTCCGTGCTTTCGTATCGAAGGGCGGTTCTTCACCTTCCACTCGAGTTTCACCACTCCTCCTGTCTTTTTCTTTTATAAGTGTATAACCTCTAGTATGAGGTCTCACATTTTCGTTTTTCTTCCCCTTCTCTCTCTAGGGTACCACAATAGGCCAAACTGTCCTCCGAGTGAACTCACCTTTGGTGGTCGACCCCTTCAACCTAACCTAACCTTGCCATGGTCAGTAAATATGTTCAACATATGAATTCAACAAAAATAGTGCTTTACATTTCATTGTCTGGTTTCTTGGTCCTCTATGAAGGCATCCTCATGTGCTTTAATACAACTCAATATTCTTTCTTTTTTATCTTTTTAGAGTCCTATTGGCCGAGGCCTATTCTTCAGTAGAGACATTAAGCGAATACTTTGGCAATGGTACTCACTCTGGGGCTCATTTGCCCATGAACTTCAATTTGATGTATCTGAATGGCTACTCCACTGCACGAGATATGGAAAATTCTATTAATTATTGGATGCACACCATGTGGACGAATCATCAAACCGCCAATTGGGTGGTGGGCAACCATGACAATAATCGTGTAGCTGATCGTATGGGTCATCATAAAGTTGATCTTCTCAATATTATTGTCAACACTTTGCCAGGAGCTTCCGTCACCTATTATGGTGAAGAAATTGGCATGTCCAATGTGCCCACCGAATGTACTTCGATTTCTTGTGATTCACGTGATCCCGAAAGATCGCCCATGCAATGGACTCCCGGAACTAATGCTGGTTTTACTGATGGACCTTCCACATGGTTACCCATATCCAGCGATTATATGATGTACAATGTGGAAACCGAAAGAATGGTGGGCCGCAGCAGTTTGAATATTCTTAAGGCTTTGCAGTCTCTAAAACACACTGCAGCTTTTCGCAATTTCAAAGAGCAGAATGGATTTTCCTACAGAGCTCTGTCGGAGCAAGTATTTCAAATTGTTCGAGCTGTACCCAATCGTGAGGAGTACATGGTCTTGGTCAATATGGGCAACAAACTGGAATATGTGGAGCAGATAGCCAGTCGCACTTTCGAATATGTGCTTGTGAGTCCACATTCGTCACACAACAATGGGTAAGAGTTTGAAGTGTTTTCCATTTATATTTACTTTTTTCTCTCATTCTTTTTTTTATTATAGTGATAAGGTAGATTTGAATGGACGCATTTACTTAATGCCCTTTGAAGCAGTGGTACTGCGTTGGATGGAACGATAATGTTTATAAGTCCACATGTGTACATAATGTCATATATATACCATTTGCAGTATGTGAATTAAATAACGATAGTGTAACAATATTTACATTGCATGAGGAAGTTCTTTAAAGAGAAAATAAAGAAAAAATAAAAATGTGCTAAGTTTGGCCCGGCCGAATCTTGGGAACCCACCACCATGTATTCTGCAAAAAATATCTACAGACGAAATCTCTTCCAAATCAGACTAATCAGGGAATCGGTTTAGATGGGAGCTCTACTAAGTAGTGGATCGATTTGGACCAAGCTTAATACTATCGCAACGGAATACTGCATTCAAATTCTGCCCAATCGGATTTCAGGTTCCCAAGGTGTCCAATCGGGTAATCGGCTTATAGGAGAACTTAACCAGGTTATAGACCGATTTGTACGATATTTGCCACGATTGTTGAAATTGCTTGTGGAACAATAGATGCAAAACTTCAGCTCAGTCGATTTTGGACCAGTTGCAATGCTCAACGACATACATTAACAAGTAAAAAGGCGTTAAGTTCGGCCGGGCCACCTCGGGTATATATGTAAACCACCTTTCATCAAAATTCGGTGAAAATTTCATATATTATACTCATATACCTCATACCGATCTGAACTATATACGACACGGATGTCGAAAAGCCGAACATAAGTCACTGTGTCAAATTTCAGTGAAATCGGATTATAAATGCGCCTTTTATGGGGCCAAGACTTTAAATCGAGATATCGGTCTACATGGCAGCTATATCCAAATCTGGACCGATTTGGGCCAAGTTGCATAAACATCTCGAAGAGCCTAACACTAAGCACTGTCTCAAATTTCAGCGACATCAGACAATAAATGCGTCTTTTATGGCCCCAAAACCTAAAACCTAGATATCGGTCTATATGGCAGCTATATCCAAATCTGGACCGATCTGTGCGATATTGCAAAAATATGTCAAGGGGCTTAACTTAACTCACTGTTCCAAATTTCGGGGACATCGGGCAATAAATGAGCATTTTATGGGCTCAAAACCATAAATCAAGAAATCGGTCTATATGGCAGCTATATCCAAATTTGAACCGATCTAAACCAAATTGAAGAAATATGTCAAAGGGTCTAACACATCTCACTGTCCCAAATTTCAGCAAAATCGGATAATGAATGTGGCTATTATGGGCCTTACACCATAAATCGGAGGATCGATCTATATGGCAGCTATATCCAAATCTGGACCGATCTGTGCGATATTGCAGAAGTATGTCAAGGGGCTTAACTTAACTCACTGTTCCAAATTTCGGGGACATCGGGCAATAAATGAGCATTTTATGGGCCCAAAACCATAAATCAAGAAATCGGTCTATATGGCAGCTATATCCAAATTTGAACCGATCTAGACCAAATTGAAGAAATATGTAAAAGGGTCTAACACAACTCACTGTCCCAAATTTCAGCAAAATCGGACCATAAATGTGGCTTTTATGGGCCTTAGACACTAAATCGGAGGATCGGTCTATAAGGCAGCTATATCCAAATCTAGACCGATCTGAGCCAAATTGACAAAAGATGTCGAGGGGCCTAACACAACTCACTATCCCAAATTTCAACAAAATCGGATAATAAATGTGGCTTTTATGGGCCTAAGACCCTAAATCGGCGGATCGGTCAATATGGGGGCTATATCAAGATAAAGTCCGATATAGCCCATCTTCGAACTTAACCTGCTTATGGACAAAAAAGAATCTGTGCAAAATTTCAGCTCAATATCTCTATTTTTAAAGACTGTAGCGTGATTTCAACAGACAGACGGACGGACATGACTAGATCGTCTTAGATTTTTACGCTGATCAAGAATATATATACTTTATAGGGTCGGAAATGGATATTTCGATGTGTTGCAAACGGAATGAGAAAATGAATATACCCCCATCCTTCGGTGGTGGGTATAAAAACGGACCCCCTAACGTTGACGACCCACGCAAACGAAAAAAGAACCATAATTTGCGGATCTGCACCTGGAATGTCCGCACTCTTTATAGAGAAGGCGCAGTATACGCGCTGGCGTATGTATTAGAGAAGTACAAGGCAGATATGACCGCCTTACAGGAAGTGTGATGGACTGGGAATGGCGTCACTACAACACCAAACGGTGACGAACTATACTACAGCTCCGTCCGTCTGTCTGTTAAAAATAGAGATATTGAGCTGAAATTTTGCACAGATTCTTTTTTTGTCCATAAGCAGGTTAACTTTGAAGATGGGCTATATCGGACTATATCTTCATATAGACCCCATATAGACCGATCCGCCGATTTAGGGTCTTACGTCCTAAAAGCCACATTTATTATCCGATTTTGCTGAAATTCGGTACAGAGAGTTATGTTAGTCAACACGACATCCTTTCTCAATTTGGCCCAGATCGGTCCAGATTTCGATATAGCTGCCATATAGACCGATCCGCCAATTTAGGGTCTAAGGCCCTTAAAAGCCACATTTATTATACGATTTTGCTGAAATTTGGGACAGAGAGTTATGTTAGGCCACTCGACATCCTTCCTTAATTTGGCTCAGATCGGTTTAGATTTGGATATAGCTGCCATATAGACCGATTTCTCGATTTAAGGTCTTGCGCCCATAAAAGGCGCATTTATTGTCCGATGTCGTCGAAATTTGGGACAGTGAGTTAAGTTAAGGCCCTTGACATACTTCTGCAATATGGCACAGATCGGTCCAGATTTGGATATAGCTGCCATATAGACCGTTCTCTCGATTTTAAATTTTGGGGCCATAAAAAGCGCATTTATTATCCGATGTCTCCGAAATTTGGGACAGTGAGTAGTGTTAGGACCTTCGACATCCTTCTTCAATTTGGCTCAGATCGGTCCAGATATGAATATAGCTGCCATATAGACCGTTCTCTCGATTTTAAATTTTGGGGCCATAAAAAGCGCATTTATTGTCCGATGTCGCCAAAATTTCGGACAGTGAGTTGTGTTGGGCACTTCGACGTTCTTTTCAATTTGGCTTAGATCGGTCCAGATTTGGATATAGCTGTCATATAGACCGATATCTCGATTTAAGGGTTTGAGGGCCAAAAATGGCGCATTTATAATCCGATTTCATCGAAATTTGAGTTGTGTTAGGCTCTTCGAGTTTTTTCTGCAACTTGGCCCAAAGCGGTACAGATTTGGATTTAGCTGCCATATAGTCTTGGCCACATAAAAGTCGCATTTATAATTCGATTTCACTGAAATTTGACACTGTGACTTATGTTAGGCTTTTCGACATCCGTGGTTCAGATCGGTTTATTGAACAATCATTTGTACTTCCTAGTATTTGGTTCAAATCAGAACATATATCGATATAGCTGCTATGGGGCATAAGGTATGCATTTTTCACCGAATTTTGACGAAAGGTGTTTTACATATATACCCGAGGTGGTGGGTATCCAAAGTTCGGCCCGGCCGAGCTTAACGCCTTTTTACTTTGTTTCTCATAGTTTTCCGGGGGAGGGTTACTGGCCTAGCGCCCCAACCGCATGTGTTTTGTGGGATTGCACATGTATCCCTCGTTTCGGCGAGCCGCCTCTATCCTAGGAACAGATGCTGATGTTGGCCATTGGTTATTTGAAGGCGCCAATAACTGGCCTTATCATCTCGAGTATCATTGGCACTCAGTATTTAATTAAGAGCCAGTGCCACCTAACTCCTCAATGAGACTGTCCTCTCCAAAATCGCTGGCTGCCCGTGGCCGCATTTGCAGCTACTCCGCATAAAAACGGAATTTTCCACCATCCGCAACCTGTGGACGCGCCCGGTAGCTTTCAGCTAAGCCTCCAGTGATAATGATGGACACCACGTTATCAAATATTAATGTTCGTAAAATTTTGGGTAATTTGCAATAATGTTGTCATTTGCGAACCGCAGTTATTGCAGTTTGACCATATTTGGTCGAAATGTGATACGGATTGTTTAATAAGATAGGATAGTGCGGTTTTCAGACCCACTTTGAACCTATGGGGCAGGTACAACTCGACTTTTGCCTTTCCTTACTGGTTAGTATTTAGAATGCACAACAAGCCGATTACAGGCTTAGGTGTATGTCCATAGTAGCATGGGGGGATTAATATCCGTACTCCCTTTCCAACCTAACCCAAGTCGATATTTTACAATTTATTTTCCTTTATTTAATTTTATTATTCGTTTCAGATATACAGTTGTGATTTTGTGATTTTAAGCCACTGTCTTCAATATAATGGCATCTTTGGGCATCATTACAACGGAATCCGCATAGGTCATGGCTCTGCAAGATAGAATATTTAAAATTATTTTTTTAGCCCTGAGAGATTCAAATGTTGACGCACCCTGTATATTTAGGACTACGATCTGTGACCACAACGTATTCCAATTGATGAGTGAGACCACTAAAAGCAGCATTCAAATTTACTACCTCAACATTATCGTTGAGATTGAGAAGAACCAAATAGGTTGGCTGACCTCCAAGATATCTATTGAAAATAAATTGAGTGACATATAGTAAAAATCGAAATAGAATTAAAGGGAAGATTTTCAATCGAGTCAGCAAGTGGTTTTAAGCCGATCAAAGTAGGAAAAAAGGTTCATTTTGTATACTAAATTTTGCCTTACCTCTTAATAGCCAAAACATTTTCATTCAATGCCTTTGTTTCAGTCTGACCCCTTTGGAAAGCAGGCTCGTCTCTTAAATTCCGCACCTGTTTGTAGACATTCAAATGGCTGCGTGTTATACCTCTCTCCCTCTTGACATTGACCATTTTGTAATTATCGGAAACGGGTAGCCAGGTGGATGTACCATCGGTGAATCCAGCAAATTTATCATCATTCCATTGGAATGGAGTGCGAACAGGATCACGGGTTAGGCGTTCATATTCTTGGGGATTCGATTGGCAGGCTTGAGGATCGATGGTGTCTTCCCAGCTGATCCAGACATCAGTCATGCCGATTTCGTCACCATTATAGGTAATGCTGCACCCAGGCAAGGTAAGCAACAGCATGTTGATGATATCAATGCGATCCTCTCCCAAGCGGGAGGAGAAACGACTTTTATCATGATTTCCCATCTAGAATTGGTAACTTTATGAGAAAATTTTAACATAGAAATTTCATATTCTCAAAACTAACCACCCAATTAGCGGCCTCTCCCTCTGGCATGTGACTCAGCCAATTATTGATAAACTCATCATATTGATAGGCATTGGAATCCTTCTGTATATTGCTGATCAACTCAAAGTTGAAGGGAATTTGGGCCCCCTTATGGGTGGCATTGCCATAATATTCCATAAGCACCTCCAATGGGGCATAGGCCTCGGTCATAATAATGCGTTCCTCACCACCCAATTCAGCATCCATTTCTTCCAACACCTCACGGAGTTGATAGACCATATCAATGGTTTCAGGTTGATTGGTGGTATATACGTGGTCATAGTACATATAATCCTCAGGATCATTTACACTGGGATTACGAGGTTCATCCGGATAATTTCCTTGAGCATCAGGTTGTATCTCAAAGGTATGGGGAACAGCATCAACACGGAAGCCAGCAGCACCACGACGCAACCAAAAGCGGAAAACATCCTGAAAAGGGGAAATTTGAAACAAGTTAAAACGTGGGGAGATTTGAAACAGGGGCAAATCATGGGAAACCACGGACTCTGTTAAAAATTAGCACAAAAAAAAAAGAAATAGGTGTAGGGCATTATTTTACCCTACGTATCAAATTTTTTCCCAACCAGGCAAAATTAAGGATTCTAGAAATTGAACAAGGATAATTAAGAGATCTGTTATATGGAAGCTTTATCAGGTCAAAATCAGAATTGGACCGTAATTGGCACTGTCTGAAAGTCGTTATATTACTTGAAAAATTTTAGCAAAAAAAAAAAAAAACTTTGGTTTTTAGGTGCTCAAGATCAAGATCATAAATTGCGGCTTTTAGGGGCCCAAGGAGTCAGATCGGGAGATCGGCTTATATGGGAGCAATATCATGTTATAGACCGATTTAGATCGTACTTGACACAGTTGTTGAAAGTCATAACGAGCAAAATTTCAGCCAAATCGGACGAGAAGTGCGGCTTCCAGGGGCTCAAGAAGTAAAATGGGGAGATCGCTTTATATGGGAGCTATATCAGGTTATAGACCGATTTGGACCGTACCTAGCACAGTTTTTGGAAATCATAACAGTCATTACATGCAAAATTTTAGCCAAATCGGAAAAAAATTGCGGCTTCCAGGGGCTTAAAAATTCAAATCGGGAGACCGGTTTATATGGGAGCTGTATCTAAATCTGAACCGATATGGTCCATTTGCAATCCCTGACGACCTACATCAATATTATGTACCTGTGCAAAATTTCAAACGGCTGGCTTTACGCGTTCGAACGCTATCGTGATTTCGACAGGCGAACGGAGGTCGGTCGGACGCACGGATGGGCATGGCTAGATCGACTCAGAACGTCGAGACGAGCCGCTTGAACGTCGGTTCACGGTTATGGACCGATTTGAACCATACTTGGTACAGTTGTTGGATATCATTACAAAACACGTCCTGCAAAAGTTCATTCCAATCGGATAAGAATTGCGCCCTCTAGAGGCTCAAGAAGTCAAGACCCAAGATCGGTTTATATGGCAGCTATATCTAAACATGAACCGATTTAAACCATACTTAGCGCAGTTGTTGAAAGTGATACCAAAACACCGCGTGCAAAATTTCAGTCAAATCGGATAAGAATTGCGCCCTCTAGAGGCTCAAGAAGTCAAGACCCAAGATCGGTTTATATGGCAGCTATATCAAAACATGAACCGATTTGACCCATTTACAATCCCAACCGACCTACGCTAATAAAAATATTTGTGCAAAATTTCAAGCGGCTAGCTTTACTCCTTCGAAAGACGGACGGAAAGACAGACGGATGGACATGGCTAGATTGACTGAAAATGATATGACGATGAAGAATATATATTCTTTATGGGGTCTCAGACGCATATTTCGAGGTGTTACAAACAGAATGACGAAATTAGTATACCCCTATCCTACGGTGGAGGGTATAAAAAAACTCAGTAAAAGCTGGCAGCAACTGACAAGTGGCTTAGAACACCCGTACGATCACTTAGAAATCTACTATATTAGATTATCAAAAGTTTTATAAAGTAACAACCCCCCGTACCCATTAGACTTCAGCTTACCTTCATTGCCTCCATGACCTTGGGATTGCGATAATTCAAATCCGGTTGTTTGGCCAGGAACTGATGCAGATAATATTCCTGGCGGCCCTCATGCCAGGTCCACATGCTGCCACGGAAAACACTTATCCAATTTGTTGGTGGTTGGCGTACACCATTCACAATCTTGCCCGGATGCCAAACATAGAAGTCCTTATATTCGGGATCTTTGGCCGCCGATTTAATGAACCATTCACATTCGTCACTTGTATGATTGGGGACAAAATCCAAAATAATCTTTATACCAATTGCCTTGGCTTTCGCAATTAATGCTTCAAAGTCTTCCATGGTGCCGAATGTGGGATCGATTTCGGTAAGATTGGCCACATCATAGCCAAAGTCTGCCATGGGAGAGGTGAAAATGGGCGACAACCAAGTGGCGGTTACGCCAATCTCTTTCAAATAGGGCAATTGGTGGGTAATACCTGTAAATCGAAAGAAAAACAATAATCACCTTGGGAAAACAATAAATAATCGAGTATTTGGCACTTACCCTTTAAATCTCCTACACCATCTCCATCGCTGTCTTTAAAGGATCTCGGATAGATTTGATAGAAGGAAGCCGTTTGCCACCATTTCAATTCGGCCGCTAGGATGGTTGAAACCCCCACAAGGCCTATGAAAATACCAAAAAACACCGTTAGCACCCTCATTTGGTGAGTGTCTTGTGCACTGTAACACGTTTGTATGACAATTGTATCGATTTTCATTAATACCTTTCGATTTATAATCTAAAAACACCTTAGATAAGCTATGTGTTTTCAGTTGATAGCAGCAACTTGGAAGCACACACACTTTTGGGACGATAATGATCTAAATGAAAGAAGTCACCAAGAATTTATTGGGGTATTATGGAAATTATTTATACATATTATTATTGTTCCAATGGACTTGATTTGGCAATAGTTAATTTTTCCATTTATCGTCTGAAATGCAGTGGAAAATGAATGATACGATTCAAATTTTATTTCATTTTAATTAATTCCTCTTCACTTTTATTACTATCGAGATTTCAATCACGTGTCTTTTGAGTGATCAGAGTGAGTCATAAACAAAATGGTGCAGTTGCTACACGTAGAAAAATTAAATGCTTGAAATGTATTTACGACAAACAAAACACTTTTATTACAAAGTTGTGTATTAATGGTAACTGTTTAACGTTTCGCTCCAACATATCAAAAGTTAGCCAGTAATGTTGAAGTAACTTTGTAAAAGCTTGTAAAACCTTTAGCAACTTGGCCTACGGTAAAGGAATCTTTCTTTCATTGCAAAATCAAAAATTCTTTTATGGCACAAGCGTTTCGATAATCGCAAACGATTATCCGTTTACCAGACCAATTATTATGGAGGCCACCGTGGCGCAGAGGTGGCCGTGGTGCCCGCCTATGTCGCCGAACGCCTCGTATCAAATCCCGGCGTGAACATCAGAACAATTTTCTGAAGTGATTATCCCCTTACTAATGCTGACTACAGTTGTGAGGTATCCTGTCATGTTAAAACTTCTCTACAAGGTTCGGACTCTGAATAATCAAGTAAAAAGGACGTTAAGTTCGGTCGTGCCGAACTTTGGATACCCACCACCTCGGGTATATATGTAAACCAACCTCAAAGTTTTAGCTCAATATCTCTATTTTTAAAGACTGTAGCGTGATTTCAACAGACAGACGGACGGACATGGCCAGATCGTCTTAGATTTTTACGCTGATCAAGAATATATATACTTTATAGGGTCGGAAATGGATATTTTGATGTGTTGCAAACGGAATGACAAGATGAATATACGCTCATCCTTCGGGGTTGGGTATAAAAAGGTGGCCCCTTATCTCTGATCCTAAACATTAATTGGACTGAAACTCATTGATATGAGCGAAGTATGGAATGTTAATAGGAAGCTTAGTAGTAGTAGACCAATAATTATACTCTTGTATCTCTCCTTCTACAGAAAGATAAGAAAAAAGACAGGGAGCGTATTTGATGCTAAAGACCAAAGATGAAAATGTGAATGTATGTGCGATACACTCTCTTAAAGCATTCCACCACCATAGGATGGGGGTATACTAATTTATTCATTCCGTTTGTAAAACCTCAAAATATTGATCTAGGACCATAAGGTATATTTTTATACCTTCCACCATAGAATGGGGGTATACTAATTTCGTCATTCTGTTTGTAACACCTCAAAATATGCGTCTGAGACCCCATAAGGTATATATATTCATGATCGTCATTTTATTTTAGCCATGTCCGTCCGTTCGATCTAGCCATGTCCGTCCTTCCGTCCGTACGTCCGTCCTTCCGTCCGTCCTTCCGTCCGTCCTTCCGTCCGTCCTTCCGTCTGTCCGTCCGTACGTCCGTTCATCCGTCCGTCCGTTCGTCGGTCCGTCCGTCCGTCTGTCTGTCGAAAGCACGCTAATTTTCGAAGGAGTAAATTGAAATCTTGCACACATACTTTATATTAGTGTAGGTCGGTTGGGATTGTAAATGGGCCACATCGGTCCATGTTTTGATATAGCTGCCATATAAACCGATCTTGGGTCCTGAATTCTTGAGCCTCTAGAGGGCGCAATTCTCGTCAGTTTTGACTGAAATTTTGCACGTAGTGTTTTGGTACAACTTCCAACAACTGCGCTAAGTATGGTTCAAATCGATCCATGTTTTGATATAGGAGCCATATAAACCGCTCTTGGGTCTTGACTTCTTGAGCCCTTAAAGGCCGCAATTCTCGTCCGGTTTGACTGAAATTTTGCATAGGGAGTTTTATTATGAATTCTAATAACTGTGCTAGGTATTGATCGCCTCGACATCCTGCGTCGATCTAGCCATGTCCATCCGTCCGTCCGTCCGTCTGTCGAAATCACGATAATGGTCGAATGCGTAAAGCTAGCCGCTTAGAAGTTTGCACAGTCACTTAAAATCGATGTAGGTCTTTGGGGATTGCAAATGGGCCATATCGGTTCCGATTTGGATATAGCTCCCATATAAACCGATCTCCCGATTTGACTTCTTAAGCCACTGGAAGACGCAATTTTCATCCGATTTGTGCCGAAATTTAGCACATGGTGTTCTGTTAACAACTGTGGTGTTCTTTCAACAACTGTGCCAAGTACCGTCCTCATCGGTCAAGAACCTGATATAGCTCCCATATAAACCGATCTCTCGATTATCCTTGGTCGGTTCCTAGAAGCTTTAGTTTTGCTAGTTTGTCAGAAATTTGGTATGTAGAATAAAATTATGCCCTTCAACTAAATTTAGTTTGCATATACATTTTTGCAGAATTAATGGTGGTGATTCAGGCCTGCCGTACTTAGAACGCTTTTACTTGTTACGTTTTTTGTTTATTATACCCTTCACCATAGGATAGGGGGTATTCTTATTTCGTCATTCCGTTTGTAACACCTTGAAATATGCGTCTAAGACCCCATGAAGTATATATATTTTTGGCCGTCATAAAAACTTAAGTGCCCCTAGCCATTCCCGTATGTCTGTCCGTCCCTCCGTCTGTCGAAAAGACACGCGAAGTTTCGAAGAGGTAAAGCTAGTCGCTTGAAATTTTGCACATATACTTCTTATTAGTGAAGGTCGGTTGGGATTGTAGGCCAAATCGGTTCATGTTTTGATGTAAATTGCAAATTTTACCCATAAACATTATATTAAGGAGCAGAGGCAAACTTCTGACATATCAATGAGTGCAGTCCGTTTCAAGT
The DNA here is from genome assembly GCF_963082655.1 of Stomoxys calcitrans. NCBI lineage: Eukaryota > Metazoa > Arthropoda > Insecta > Diptera > Muscidae > Stomoxys > Stomoxys calcitrans. The sequence continues at coordinate 35,285,011 of NC_081556.1, read as the reverse complement.
TTAAGCTCGACGACGTGCCGCAGTGCGACACCACTTTGGAGAGAAATTTTACGTGGCATAGTACCTCACAAATCTTGCCAGCATTAGGAGGGGAAAACACAGCTGAAAATTTTTTTCTGATGGTCTCGTCAGGATTCGGTGGCCTCCAATGTTTTGATATAACTGCCATATAAACCGGTCTGTGGGTGAAATTTGGCATCATGTTGTTCGCTATGACTTCCAACTTTGTTAAGTATGGTTCCAATCGGTCCATAACCTGATATAGCTATCATATAGACGGATCTGGGGTCTTGACTTCTTGAGCCGCTAAAGGGCGCAATTCCTATGAGATTTATCTGCAATTTTGCATGACGTGTTTCGTTATGACTTAAAACAAATGTGTTAAGTATGGTCCGAATCGGCAATAAACTGACATAGCTGCCATATTTCGAATCGGCCATCTCGACTTCTTGAGCCACTAGACGTCGCAATTTCTATCCGATTTGGCTGAAATTTGGCATGAGACGTTTTCTTGAGATTTCCAACAACTGTGCTAAGTATGGTTGAAATCGGTTCATAACCTGATATAGCTTTTTTGAAATCATGCTTTAATAAGCAGAATTGTCGATTTTGGAGTGAAGATCAGCCAGAAGCATTGCAAGAGCTACCAATGCATCCAGAAAAAGCACAGTTTGGTGCGATTTATGGGCTAGGGGCATCATTGGACCGTACTTCTTCAAAGATGATGCGCTGTCGTGAGATGATATCCAACTTTTTTTGGCCAAAATGCAAGAGCTTGACTTGCATGACATGTGATTTCAACAAGACGGTGCCACATGCCACACACCACGCGTTACAATGGACTTATTGAGAGGCGAGTTTGGTGAACATTTAATTTCACGTTCGCGACTGGTCAATTAAATAATCACCCTTTACATTCGTTTTTTTCTTAGAATCTTTTTAATTTTAAAAATGTATCTCTATCGGTTTTCAAATGGCATATCTTTTTATAGTTTTTTTTTTTCGTTCCTATCCCACTGTGCGTGTGGTCACTTGTCAACGTTATGCTTGATTTTTTTTATGGGTGTACCGTCCACCGTTATAAGGTGTCCCCAAAAAATTAGGCGTAACCCCAATTTGGGCTACCCTTTAGATTATTTAATCAACTTGGCCATAAATTTATAACAAATCCGTTTTGATTTGTTTCTCGAAGGTTTCTTTGACATTTTCTAGGAAAAAGTCGAATTTTAGCAAATGAAATTACGTTTAACGATTGAAGTTGAGGCTACGGTGTTTCAAGCAGCCCATTATAAATGCTAGCCTTTTTACCATAACAAATATATTTTCAGTTTCTTCTCAAATTAAAAACGTAGTGGCTGTATACATATGTCGGCGCCTGGAAGCGTTGTCAACATTTTACAGGATAAATAAACCGTTAATTTCCAGTGCAATAAACCGAAAAACATAATAGTACAGATGGTTAAAATGAAACCTGATCCCAAAATATTTCCAAGATGGCAATAAGTCATTTTCAAGCATTTTCAGGCGAAGCGAGAAATAATGTGATCTCCTTAGTCGTTATTGATTCTGCGTCTGTTCTCCAGTGTTGCAACGAATAAAAATCCCAGGAGTACGTAAAAAATACACTCCTAGGCCCTAATAGCTGCAATGGAGGAACTTTCAACCACTATTAGTCATTATAAATAAGAAAACAATTAAGTTCACTGTCGACAAATCCAGATCATTCCTCAAGAAGGAGCTGGAGGTCAACATCCTTTAAGGTATATCAGAGTGATGACAAAATGAATAGGTAAAGTAAAAGCGTACTAAGTTCGGCCGGGCCGAATCTTATAAACCCTCCACCATGGATCGCTTTTGTAAAGTCCTTTGGCTGATATCTCTTTATAGACAAACAAAGGATAATGTATAAGAGTTTCTATGCCATTTCAGCTATACCAAGTTATGAACCGATTGGCCGTTGGAAACCAAAGTGGATTTCATTGTGCAAAATTTCAGCCAAATCGGATAAGAATTGCGAAATATAGAGGCTCAAAAATATATGATTTTGAGATCCCATATGGGAGCTTTATCAGGATATGAACCAATTCAGGTCATAATTAAAAGGTATGTTAAAGGTCATACAAGAAGTCGTTGTGTAAAATTTTAGCCAAACCGGATTAGAATTGCTCCCTCTAGAGCCTTACATGGCCTGACATGGGATTATATGGAAGCTATATTAGGTTATGAACCGATTTGAATCATACTTGGCGCATTTGTTAAAAGTTAGAACAACACACTTTATGCAATATTTCTACCAAATCGGATAATACTTGGGCGCTCTAGCGGCTCAAGGAGTCAAGATCCGGAAAAGGTTTATATGGGAGCTATATCAGGTTATGATCAAACCAAAATACCCCGTGCAAAATTTCAGTCAAATCGGATAAAAACTGCGCCCTCTAGCGGCTCAAGAAGTCATGATCCGAAATCGGATTACATAAAGATATAACCGGTTTTGAACCGATTGAAGCCATGCTTGGCACTGTAGTTGATGGTCAAACCGAAATACTGCATGCAAAATTTTAGCCAAATCGGGTAATAATTTCGCTATCTAGCGGCTCAAGAAGTCAAGATCCGAAATCGGATTACATGGAGATAGGCTATGAACAGGCTATGAACCGATTGAAGCCATACTAGGCACTGTAGTTGATGGCCAAACCGAAGTACTGCAAGCAAAATTTCAGCCAAATCGGATAATATTTGCGCCCTCTAGCGGCTCAGGAAGTCAAGATCCGAAATCGGATTGTATGGGAGATATAACAGGTTATGAACCGATTGAACCAAACTTGGCACTGTAGTTGATGGTCAAACCGAAATACTGCAAGCAAAATTTCAGCCAAATCGGATAATAATTGCGCCCTCTAGCGGCTCAAGGAGACAAGATCCCTTATCGGTTTATATGGCAGCTATACCAAAACATGTACCGATTTGGCCCAGTGCCAACCGACTTGCGCTAATAAGAAGATCTTAGCTTTACTCCTTCGAAAGTAAGCGTGCTTTCGACAAACAGACGGATGGACATACGGACGGACAGACGAACGGACATACGGACGGACAGACGGACGGACGGACAAACGAACGGACATACGGGCGGACAGACGGACGGACAGACGGACGGACAGACGGACGGACAGACGGACGGACAGACGGACGGACAGACGGACGGACAGACGGACGGACAGACGGACGGACGGACAGACAGACAGACAGACGGACGGACAGACGGGCGGACGGACGGACAGACGAACGGACAAACGGACGGACAGACGGACGAACAGACAGACGGACGGACGGACAGACGAACTCACGGACACACAGACAGACGGACGACAGACGGACGGACGGACAGACAGACTGACGGACGGATGGACGGACGGACGGAATGACGAAATTAGTATGGTGGAGGGTTTAAAAACGCATTAAGTTTGGCCGGGGGAACTTTGATCTTAAGTTAGGTTAGAGATAAGTCTATATGAGGGCTATATCCAAATATTGTAAGGGAAATGCTCACGGACAGACAGACGGACGAACAGACGGGCGGACGGACGGACAGACGAACGGACAAACGGACGGACAGACGGACGAACAGACAGACGGACGGACGGACAGACGAACTCACGGACACACAGACAGACGGACGACAGACGGACGACAGACGGACGGACGGACAGACAGACTGACGGACGGATGGACGGACGGACGGAATGACGAAATTAGTATGGTGGAGGGTTTAAAAACGCATTAAGTTTGGCCGGGGGAACTTTGATCTTAAGTTAGGTTAGAGATAAGTCTATATGAGGGCTATATCCAAATATTGTAAGGGAAATGCTCAGGCAGATCGGGTTATGCCTTAAATCGGCTCAAAAATCAATGCGGGAGTCCCGTTTACTTGCGACTTCAGGTTATGGTTTAAGCTCAGTGATAAGGGGCCTCCTTTTTATAGCCAATTCCGAACGCAGTATGACATCCCTTTGGAGAGAAGTGTTTACGCGACACAGTACCTCACAAATATTGCCAGAATTAGTAGAGGAAAACCACCGCTGAAAAAAAATTTTTTAGATGGTCTCGCCAGGATTTGCACCCTTGTGTTGAGCGTCATAGGCGGACATGCTGACCTCTGTGCTACGGTGACCATCAGTCGGAGTGACTTCACGTAGTTTCAGATAATTCGGTTAGAATTGTGCCATCTAGGGGCTCAAAAAACCCAACCTTGAGATGGATTTTTATCTCAACATTGACCTAGTGGTCCCATTTTTAATCCTTGCTGACTTACAACAATAATGTGAATTTTGACAGACAGATGGACGAACTGATCTTGAATTCGGTTTGATTGGCAGACTTTCGACTAAAGCTGGCTATGAAAATTTCCCAAAAATAAATCTCGTTATGATTATGTTTGCTGGGTTTTTCTTTGCTTCTACCCAACATATTCGCTTACTCTTACCCTAGCCATAAAGATATGCAGTTTTTTATTGGCTTCCATCAGTGAAGAATTTAATTTCCGTTATCGCTACGACACTTTTAATCGCCAAATAAAGATTACCAATCTATCTAACCAATATCAGTCCAAATAAAAGGCAGACGTCAAAGAGCAGCAACTTCAAGAGTCGCATCAATTTGTCATAGACATGCTTGCTGTGAAGACGTATCTTCTGGCAGTGCTCCTGGCACTTGCTGCAGTAGCCTGCGTTGAATCGAAATCCTGGTGGGAAACCGCCTCCTTTTATCAAATCTATCCGCGATCCTTTAAGGACAGTGATGGCGATGGTGTGGGTGATCTGAAGGGAGTCACCAGTAAATTGGCTTATCTGAAGGAAATTGGTATAGATGCCACATGGTTGTCGCCCTTCCTCAAATCTCCCATGGCTGATTTTGGTTATGACATTTCCAATTTCACTGATGTGGATCCCATCTTTGGCACCATGGAGGATTTTGAGGAATTAATGGAGAAATCCAAAGAATTGGGAGTGCGCATTATTTTGGACTTTGTGCCCAATCACTCCAGTGATGAATGTGAGTGGTTTATCAAATCTGCCGCCAGGGATCCCGAATATAAGGATTTCTATGTATGGCATCCTGGCAAGATGGTGGATGGTGTTAGAAGGCCTCCCAACAATTGGGTGAGTGTATTCCATGGTTCGGCCTGGGAATGGCATGAGGGACGTCAGGAGTACTATCTGCATCAGTTCGACAAGAAGCAACCCGATTTAAATTTCCGCAATCCCAAAGTTCGCGAGACAATGAATGTAAGTGAGACTGAGGAATGTAATGAGACAATGAGTTGAATTCACCTGTTTCTGCAGGATGTTTTGCGCTTTTGGCTGGAAAAAGGTGTCCATGGTTTCCGTGTAGATGCCATTTATCATGCCTTTGAAATCGAAGCTGATGCCGATGGCAATTATCCCGATGAACCACGCAATGATTGGAATAATGATCCCGAGGACTATGGTTATACGCAGCATATTTACACAGTGGATCAACCGGAAACTCCCCATTTGGTCTATGAATGGCGTGAGATTTTGGATAAATTCCAACAGGATCATGGCGGCGAAGAGAGGTGAGTATTTGAAAACGAAGTGGTAAAAGAAAAGGTTTCTTATAAGTTTCAGTTTAGAGTGCTTATGGTGGAGACTTGGTCACCCATTGACATAGTGGTGCAATACTATGGCAATTCAACCGCCGAAGGTGCTCAAATTCCTTTCAATTTCCAAATGATTCTTTACATATGGGAGGACTCCGATGCTCATCAATATGCCAAGGTCATCAATAACTGGCTAACTGCTATGCCGGAGGGTCGTACCCCCAACTGGGTGGTGGGCAATCATGACAAGAATCGTGTGGGTTCCCGCTTTGGCGAAGATCGCATTGATATGTTCAATATGATGATTTTGACCCTGCCCGGATGCAGCATTACCTACAATGGCGAGGAAATAGGCATGACCGATGTATGGATCTCCTGGAAGGACACCGTAGATCCTCAGGCCTGCAATAGCTATGAGGAAGGCTATGAATACCGTTCACGCGATCCCGCACGCACTCCCATGCAATGGAGTGATGAGCCAAATGCCGGCTTCAGCGATGGCCCAAGCACTTGGTTGCCCATAGCCAGTAACTATAGGCAAAATAATGTGAAAGTTCAAAGAGGCATATCCTTGAGTCATTTGAATATTTTCAAGCAACTACAAGCCCTAAGGGACGAAGAGACTATGCGAGATGGCGATGTTGAGGCTAAGGCTTTCAACTTTGATGTTATGGGCATTAAGCGGTAGGTTGTTATTTAAAGGTTTGGTGTAGAAAGGACATTAAACACTATCATTGCCTTGCAGTTCCTTGAGGAATAACTACACTTTTATTACTCTCATGAATGTTTTCGACCAAATAATGACGGTAAATATGCACGATGTCTTTGACGATTTACCACCAGAATTTGAATATGTGATTGTTACCGATAAGTCCATACGGCGTGTAGGGTAAGTCCTTAACACATAAATGATTTTTAATTGCTTCTCATAGATTATGAGCCTTTTTGGCACTTTTAATTTATGGGATTTTGGTATATTGTTTTGCCCTTTCTTTTTTATTTCTTTACAGCGATAAAGTTTGGACCGATAAGGTGGTGTTGTTCCCCAAAGAAGCTGTGGTCTTGAAATCAACCGTTAAAGTTTGAAGTGATATAATATGTGTAAATTGTGTATTATATTATGGCAATTTCAATTTGAATAAATGAATTTAATACCATATGAAGTGTCTTGGTAACATATATTGAGTGTGGAATTTTTATGGGAATTTTAAATTTTGGATGTGCATTAAAAATTGGTGCCCATTAAAATCTTCCGAGGGATATTCTATAGATGTTAAACTTACATATTATTTGTCTTATACCTTTAATAGTGATTTGACCATGTCCCTACATACGTCGGTCTGGCGGAATAAAAAGCCCACGGCATAATGGAAACTGAAAACAAGTAAAAAGACGTTAAGTTCGGCCGGACCGAACTTTGGATACTTTGGGTATATATGTAAATCATCTTTCGTAATAAGTGCACCGTTTATCTGCCCAAAACCTTAAATCGACAACACAACTCACTGTCCCAAATTTTGGCAAAATCGGACAATAAATGCGCCTTTTATGTGCGCAAGACCTTAAATCGAGATATCGGTTTATATGGGAGCTATATCCAAATCTGAACCGATCTAGGCAATATTGCAGAAGTATGCCGGGGGGATTAACCTAACTCACTGTCCCAAATTTTGTCGACATCGGACAATAAATGCTCGTTTTATGGCCCCAAAACCTTAAATCGAAAGATCGGTCTATATGGCAACTATATTCAAATCTGGACCGATCTGGGCTAAATTGAAGAAGAACGTCGAAGAGCCTAACATAGATCAGTCTCAAATTTCAGTGACATCGGACAATAAATTCGCCTTTTATGGCCCCAGAACCTAAAACCGAGAGATCGGTCTATATGGCAGCTATATCCAAATCTTTACCGATCTGTGCCATATTACAGAAGTATATCGAAAAACTTAACTTAACTCACTGTCCCGAATTTCGGCGTTATCGGACAATAAATACGCCTTTTGTGGGCCCAAAACCATTAATCGAGAGATCGGTCTATATGGCAGCTATATCCAAATCTGGACCCATCTAGGCCAAATTAACGAAAGAAGGCGAAGGGCCTAACACAACTCAGTGTCCTAAATTTAAGCAAAATCGGATAATAAATGTGGCTTTTGTGGGCCTAAGACCATAAATCGAAGGATCGGTCTATATGGCAGCTATATCAATATCTGGACCCATCTAGGCCAAATTAACGAAGGAAGTCGAAGGGCCTAACATAACTCACTGTGCTGAATTTAAGCAAAATCGGATAATAAATGTGGTTTTTATGGGCCTAAGATCCTTAATCCGAGGATCGGTCTATATGGCAGCTATATCCAAATCTTTACCAATCTGTACCATATTACAGAATTATATCGAGGGGCTTAACTTACAATAAATACGCCTTTTGTGGGCCGAAAACCATTAATCGAGAGATCGGTCTATATGGCAGCTATATCAAAATCTGAATCGATCTGTGGCATATTACAGAAGTATGTCGAGGGGCTTAACTTAACTCACTGTCCCAAATTTCAGCAAAATTGGATAATAAATGTGGCTTTTATGGGCCCAAAACCTTAAATCGAGAGATCGGTCTATATGGTAGCTATATCCAAATTTGGACCGATCCGAGCCAAATTGAAGAAGATTTTCGAAAAGCCTAATGCAACTGACTGCCACAAATTTCAGCAAAATCGGATAATAAATGTGGATTTTATCGGCCAAAGACCCTAAATCGGAGGATCGGTCTATATGGCAGCTATATCCAAATTTGGGCCCATCTAGGCTAAATTAACGAAGCAAGTGAAGGGCCTAACACAACTCACTTTCCCAAATTTCAGCAAAAGTCGGATAATAAATGTGGATTTAATGGGCCTAAGACCCAAAATCGGAGGATCGGTCTATATGGCAGCTATATCCAAATCTGGACCCATCTAGGCCAAATTAACTAAGGAAGTCGAAGGGCCTAACACAACTCACTGTCCTAAATTTAAGCAAAATCGGATGATAAATGTGGCTTTTATGGGCCTGAGATCCTTAATCCGAGGATAGGTCTATATGGCAGCTATATCCAAATCTTTACCGATCTGTGCCATATTGCAGAAGTATGTCGAGAGGCTTAACTTAACTCGCTGTCCCAAATTTCAGCAAAATCGGATAATAAATGTGGATTTTATGAGCCTAAGACCTTAAATCGAGAGATCGGTCTATATGGTAGCTATATCCAAATTTGGACCGATCCGAGCCAAATTGAAGAAGATTGTCGAAAAGCCTAATTCAACTTACTGCCACAAATTTCAGAAAAATCGTATAATAAATGTGGATTTTATGGGCCTAAGACCCTAAATCGGAGGATCGATCTATATGGCAGCTATATCCAAATTTGGGCCCATCTAGGCTAAATTAACGAAGCAAGTCGAAGGGCCTAACACAACTCACTTTCCCAAATTTCATCAAAATCGGATAATAAATGTGGATTTAATGGGCCTAAGACCCTAATCGGCTGATCGGTCTATATGGGGGCTATATATGGATATAGTCCGATATAGCCCATCTTCGAACTAAACCTGCTTATGGACAAAAAAAAAAACAATATGTGCAAAGTTTCAGCTCAATATGTCTATTTTAAAAGACTCTAGCGTGATTTCAACATACAGACGGACAGACTTACGGACATGGCTAGATCGTCTTAGATTTTTACGCTGATCAAGAATATATTTCGGTGGTGGGTATAATAAAGAATATTAGTCTTCAACTTTTAAGCGAATAAAGCTATTTCCAAAATTCTTTATTTAGGTGATTGTTGCAGTTCTGTTACAAGTGTAAAACTGTGGGTCGCTAGTAGGTTTAAGAGCCGACCCATGGGTGATGCAATATTTAGACTGTGGACTTACTAAGAATCCACAATGGACTGGCTCTTTGGCTTAGGGAGATAAACACTGCTTGTATGAGCATACGTTATATACCTGTGGGATTGAGGCCCACAAAGATCAAAAAAGGGTAAAAATTTTCGTCTTATGAATCCGTCATCCTTTATAGTGAAGACTCTAGAGAGGTTGAAAGAAACTTATCTTAGAGCAATAATCCTTGGAGATCGCCTGACTCGGCAACAGTATGTAGGGAGTATTGACATTGAGGTTGTTTTCAATACCGTAATACCGACGTCAATCAAGTGGGAGCTGGAATTTCTAGGCATCTATACAGATATACCAATCAGACCGATCTTCTAATTTAGGGTCTTAATCCCATAAAAGGCGGATTTCTTGCCTGATTTCTCTTAAACTCTAAGTTGTATATGAGTTCTCGGGACCTGAATAGAATATGATTGATGAGACCAGCCCCTATTTAGATATAACTATGGATATAGTAGTGGAGTTATAATAAAATAGTATGATTATTATATCCTTGGTGGTGGGTATCCAAAGTTCCTCAAGGCCAAACTTAACACGGTTTACTTGTTTCTTAATGTATGGGAATAAAAAGATGTCATTGGGTGTCAAGTCAAGGCTGTGCAGCGGATGATCCATTAATTCGACGTTTTGGCAGATAGGAAATGCCTTGGTTTGAGTCGATGTGAGAGAGCTCGCTTCTCCGCATTCTTATGGTCATGCTACCCTCATAGCCTCGATGTGTGAGATTCTGAAAGTGGGTTGATAAATTTGACATTGTGTAATCTCTGCTTAAATAGGGAACCACCTTCACCGGCCGGCATCGAGATCGTATAGCACACAGACATCACTGATCGTGGTGCTTATTTTGCTGCATGACAATGTAAGATATTGACTGGCAAATCTTGAGCTGTATTCTGCACTGCAGTATGATGTCACCCTAAGGGAAATGTGTAGTCAATTGTCCCGAATGTACCGGTCCTAAATTGGTGAATTAGATACCTATCACAGGACATATCCTACAGGGAATGAAAAGATGCAATTGTCATAACTTATGATTCATAATTGCAAATTTTGCCCATGAACATTCAACTAAGAAACAGAAGCTAACTTCTCACATATCAATGAGTGCAGTCCGACTCAAGTTTTAAGCTCAATGATACGGGACCTCCTTTTTGTAACCGAGTCCGAACGGCGTGCCGCAGCGCGACACCCCTTTGGAGAGATGTTGTATATGGCATAGTACCTCACAAATGTTGCCAGCATTAGGAGGGGAAAACCACCGTTAAAAATTTTTTCTGACGGTCTCGCCAGGATTCGAACCCAGGCGTTAAATTATTGTTGAAAATCGCTTATCCGTTAAATGTATTTGCTTACTTATGTTATCACTCTTAAAACAAACTTGCAAAATATACTCATCCCCTTCCACCTGTCCCAGGACCTATACTACTTTTCTAGAATAGTGGCAATTCGTCACCTCGAGCGACAAACCCTTATAACCCTTGACAAAGAAACTTTGTTAGCTGCAGATCTGACGAAAAATTACACACAAATGGTCATGATAAGCTTCACAGAATGGGTAGAATAGGATAGGCAATCATCCTCTAAAGATGTCAACTTGAATCTTCATGATCTGTAGCGAGATCTTCAGCGACATCTTCATGATCTATAGCGACATCTTCATGATCTTCAGCGCTACAAAAGATAGTTTCATGCAAAGAGCATATATGAGGCTGATAATGTTAACCACGACAGAACTGAGCAGTTGTAGCTCAACTATATTCCAAAAGATGCAGTCGCATTGGATTCCCATTCGGCAGGGATTGATGCCGACGTGTTGGATATGTGACCGCTCGTATCCAGGGATTTATATGCCCAGCCAATCCTACTCACCTAACAAACAAATTAATTAATCCGCATAAGTTTTAGTCCTCTCGCCCAGTATTTGAAGACTTTTTAAAACTCTTTAAAATATTAACTGCTACACATTGAGCTATCTGCTAAGAAAGAATTACAATGCTATTGCCCAATGGTTAGGTCAGTGTTACACCATATATAACAAAAATTTCATTACAAAATAAAATATTCAATATTCAATTATCATTAATACGTAGAACCTTATAGCGATTATTATATTCTACTATTTTTCAGCTGATAAAGAGGGGCCATATATAAAAACTTCAAAATTAAACTTATAAATAATATATATAACAAGTAAAAGCGTGCCAAGTTCGGCCGGACCGAATCTTATATACCCTCCACCATGGATCGCATTCTTTTCTTTTCCCGGAATCTAGAGTTCTTTTCCCGGCATCTCTTCTTAGACAAAAAAGGATAAAAGAAAAGATTTGCTCTGCTATTAGAGCCATATAAAGATATGGTCCAGTTCGAACCACAATTAAATTAAAGGGTGATTTTTTTGAGGTTAGGATTTTCATGCATTAGTATTTGACAGATCACGTGGGATTTCAGACATGGTGTCAAAGAGAAAGATGCTCAGTATGCTTTGACATTTCATCATGAATAGACTTACTAACGAGCAACGCTTGCAAATCATTGAATTTTATTACCAAAATCAGTGTTCGGTTCGAAATGTGTTCAAATTTTGACAAATTTTGTTCAGCGATGAGGCTCATTTCTGGTTGAATGGCTACGTAAATAAGCAAAATTGCCGCATTTGGAGTGAAGAGCAACCAGAAGCCGTTCAAGAACTGCCCATGCATCCCGACAAATGCACTGTTTGGTGTGGTTTGTACGCTGGTGGAATCATTGGACCGTATTTTTTCAAAGATGCTGTTGGACGCAACGTTACGGTGAATGAACACATTTCGAACCGAACACTGATTTTGGTAATAAAATTCAATGATTTGCAAGCGTTGCTCGTTAGTAAGTCTATTCATGATGAAATGTCAAAGCATACTGAGCATCTTTCTCTTTGACACCATGTCTGAAATCCCACGTGATCTGTCAAATACTAATGCATGAAAATCCTAACCTCAAAAAAATCACCCTTTATATGTTGCAGACCTGTGTAAAATGTCAGCCAATTCGAATAAGAATTGCGCCATTTGGGGGCTCAAGAAGTAAAATAGAGCGATCGATTTATATGGGAGCTGTATAAGGCTATAGACCGATTCAGACCATAATAAACACGCATGTTGATAGTCATGAGAGGATCCGTCGTACAATATTTCAGGCAAATCGGATAATAATTGTGACCTCTAGAGGCTCAAGAAGTCAAAATCCCAGATCGGTTTATATGGCAGCTATATCAGGTTATGAACCGATTTGATTGGGGCACAGTTGTTGAAAGTCATGAGAAAAAAACGTCACGGAAAATTTCAGGCAAATCGGATAGGAATTGCGACCTCTAGAGGCTCAAGAATTCAAGATCCCAAGATCGGTTTATATGGCAGCTATATCAGGTTAGGAACCGATTTGAACCTTATTGGGCACAGTTGTTGAAAGTCATAAGAAAAAAACGTCATGCAAAATTTCAGCCAAATCGGATAGGAATTGCGCCCTCTAGAAGCTCAAGAAGTCAAGTCCCAAGATCAGTTAAAATGACAGCTATATCAGGTTATGAACCGATTTGAACCATATTGGTTCAGTTGTTGCATATCAAATAAAGGCTCAAGAAGTCAAGATCCCAGATCGGTTTATATGACAGCTATATCAGGTTATGGACCGATGTGAACCATACTTGGTACAGTTGTTAAAAGTCATAATAAATTGCGCCCTCTAGAGACTCATAAAGTCAAGCCCTCAAATCGGTTTAAATGACAGCTATATCAGGTTATTGACCGATATGAATCTTACTTAGCACAGTTATTGGATGTCATAGCGAAACACGTCCTGCAAAATTTCTTTCACATCGAATAAGAATTACGCCCTCTAGTGGCTCAAGAAGTCAAGACCCAAGATCGGTTTATATGGCAGCTATATCAGTTTATTTACCGATTTAAACCATACTTGGCACAATTGTTGGATATCATAAAAGAATACGTCGTGCAAAATTTCATTCCAATCGGATAAGAATTACGCCCTCTAGAGGCTCAAAAAGTCAAAACCCACGATCGGTTTATATCAGATTATTGGCCGATTTGAACCATACTTGGCACAGTTGTTTGAAGTCAAAACAAAACACCACGTGCAAAATTATAGTCAAACTGGATAAGAATTGCGCCCTCTAGAGGCTCAAGAAGTTAAGACCCAAGATCGGTTTATATGGCAGCTATATCAAAACATGGACCGATATAGCCCATTTACAATCCCAACTGACCTACACTAATAGGAAGTATTTATGCAAAATTTCAAGCGGCTAGCTTTACACCTTCGCAAGTTAGCGTGCTTTCGACAGACAGACAGGCGGACGGACGGACAGACATGGCTAGATCAACTTAAAATGTCACTAGGATCAAGAATATACATACTTTATGGGGTCTCAGACGCATATTTCGAGGTGTTACAAACAGAACGACGAAATAAGTATACCCCCATCCTATGGTGGAGGGTATAAAGAAATGCCAAACGGTTCTAGCCTACCGCACCTGTGCAAGTTAGACAATTGCATTTGGTAAATGTGAGCGAATAGAAGTGAAATAGAGTGCAGAGTATTGTTTATGTTGATAATCGCGAGTATTGACGTGCGACACCGTTAAAGAGCAACGGCATATCATAAATCTTAAGTGATTAGCACTGTATGGCGTTTAAATGTGAAATGTTGAGATTCGCCATGCCCCAGAATTCTATGAATTAAACCATAGGAACTTTTATCATATCGGCGATCGTATTGTTTGTGTATTTTTTAGTTAGGGATGATAAAAAAATTTAAATATATTGTAGTACTTTGGAATATTTATTATACCCTCCGCCATAGGATGGGGATATAATAAATTCTTCATTCCATTTGTAACACCTCGAAATATTGATCTGAGACTCAATGATAGTCTTGACATTCTATGTCAATTTAGCAATGTCCGTCCGCTACAAGCTAACTTCCGAAGGGTTAAACTAGACGCTTGAAATTTTACACCTAAGATTCTTATAAGTGACTGTAAATGGGCTATACTGATCCATGTTTTGATATAGCTGCCTAATAAGCCGATCTTCCGATTTGACTTCCTGAGCTTCTAGAGCGCGCAATTCTTATCCTTTTTGGCTGAAATTTGTAAGTGCCATTTTCGGATGACTTTCGACAACTGTGACAAGTATGGTCTTCATAATCTGATATAGCTGCCATATATACCGATCTGCCGATTTGACTTTTTGAGCTTGTAGAGGTCGCAGTGCTTATCCTTGTTAGCTGAAATTTTACACATAGTGTTTCGTTTTCACTTTTACTGTTCCAAGTATACATCAGTTCATTACCTGATATAACCGCCATATAAACCGATCTCCCAATTTGACTTCCTGAACCTCTGGAGGGCTCAATTATTGCTTGATTTGCCTGAAATTTTGGAGAGAGTATTTTTCTATGACTTCTTATAGCCCTAACAAGTACGGTAAATGTCGGCCTATAACTTGATACAGCTCTCATGTGTTTGAAAACGTCATTCAAAGAGTTTGTCACATGCGATTCATGTTGGAGGGTAAATGAGATTCAAATGCAAATTTCAAATTTGCAAAAAATGCAAATTTTGCCCATGAACATTCCACTAAGGAACAGGCGCAAACTTCTCACATATCAATGAGTGCAGTCCGATTCAAGTTTAAGCTCAATGATAAGGGCCGAGTCCGAACGGCGTGCCGCAGTGCGACACCTCTTGGAGAGAAGTTTTACATGGCATAGTACCTCACAAATGTTGCCAGCATTAGGAGGGGAAAACCACCGCTGAAAATTTTTTCTGATGGTAACGCCATGATTCGAACCCAGGCGTTCAGCGTCATAGGCAGACAAGCTAACCTCTGCGGAACGGTGGTCACCGTAGCATTTCGTCCCCATTTCCTGCCTATGGCCTGTCTACATAATGCCCAACATCTATGAGCCTTCTCAGTACGCTCCTGAATGTGAAACTTCCAAATCAGTTTAATGTCCAGGATCACACCTTAGTATTTGACCTTGTCAGATCTCGAAATCGTCTTATTGAGGAAACGTGGTGCTTTAAATTCGCCCACCTTTGTCTTCCTCGTGAATAGGCATATTTCAGTCTTCTCTGGGTTAACATTGAGACCTCTGGGTCTAGCCCAGTCATATGCCATATGCAAGACTGTTTCGACCCTTCTGCATAGCTCGTTCGGATCCTTACCCCTTAGATGTATTATAACATCGTCTGCGTAGCAGACGGGTTCAAATCCCTCCTCAGTCAGTCGAAGCAGAAAATAGACGCTTCATTGTCAATGGAGAAGCATTTATGTGAAGTCATTGGAACCATAATTAGACACAATATGTTAAGTAAACGTTTTCTCGCATAGGCATTAGAAGTGATCTGCCGCTGGTATCGTGGTATAGACATTACAGAAGACAGTTTTCATTTTCTACGTCAATGCGCTCCACTATCTCAAAGTGAAAATAGGATACGTGGCTCTTTTTTCTTTCAGGCACTAGATGAACTCAGACGCGTTAACCCATTCAAAGACAGGGCCTTCATCAAAGCGGCTAAGGGGAGCAAAAAATTGCCAGTCTTCCAGGCGGGTTTTACTTTTGAGAGCAAAGGAAGAATTCACGAGGAATCACAATGGTTGACATGATGGCCTACGCAGATTCTAAGACATATATCTTGGCATTACCCTCTCCCAACCTAAACTAACCTAGCTCTTGAAATTTTGCACAAATACTTCTTATCTGTGTAGGTTGGTTGGGAGTACAAATAGGCCATATCGGTCCATGTTATGAAATACCTTTCATATAAACTAATCTCCCGATTATACTTCTTGATAGAGCTGGCACTACCTATTCTATCGATATTTCATTTTTTGACTGAATACCTAATGATATTTTTCCGATGGATACTATCGTAAAAGTTAAATTTTCTAGCAAAATTAAACAAAAACAAACAAGTAAAAGCGTGCTAAGTTCGGCCGGGCCGAATCTCATATACCCTCCACCATGGATCGCATTTGTCGAGTTCTTTTCCCGGCATCTCTTCTTAGGCAAAAAAGGATATAAGAAAAGAGTTGCTCTGCTATTAAAACGATATCAAGATATGGTCCGGTTCGGACCACAATTAAATTATATGTTGGAGACCTGTGTAAAATTTCAGCCAATTCGTATAAGAATTGCGCCCATTGGGGCTCACGAAGTAAAATAGAGAGAACGATTGGGATCTGTATCGGGCTATAGACCAATTCAGACCATAATAAACACGTTTGTTGATGGTCATGAGAGGATCCGTCGTACAAAATTTCAGGCATATCGAATAATAATTGCGACCTCTAGGGTTCAAGAAGTCAAGATCCCAGATCGGTTTATATGGCAGCTATATCAGGTTATGAACCGAGTTGAACCTTATTTGACACAGTTGTTGAAAGTAAAAATAAAATACGTCATGCAAAATTTCAGCCAAATCGGATAGGAATTGCGCACGCTAGAGGCTCAAGAAGTCAAGACCCAAGATCGATTTATATGGCAGCTATATCAGGTTATGGACCGATTTGAACTATACTAGGCACAGTTGTTGGATATCGTAGCAAAACACGTCGTGCAAAATTTCATTCCAATCGGATAAGAATTGCGCACTCTAGAGGCTCAAGAAGTCAAGACCCAAGATCGGTTTATATGGCAGCTATATCAAAACATGGACCGATATGGCCCATTTACAATACCAACCGACCTACACTAATAAGAAGTATTTGTGAAAAATTTCAAGCGGCTAGCCTTGCTCCTTCGGAAGTTAGCGTGCTTCCGACAGACAGACGGACGGACGGACAGACGGACGGACATGGCTAGATCGACATAAAATGTCGCGACGATCAAGAATATATATACTTTATGGGGTCTCAGACGAATATTTCGATTAGTTACAAACAGAATGACGAAATTAGTTTACCCCCCATCTTATGGTGGAGGGTATAAAAAGTAAGAGCGTGCTAAGTTCGGCCAGGCCGAATCTTATCCTCCACCATGGATCGCATTTGCCGAGTTCTATGCGCAGTATCTCTTCTTAGGCAAACAACGAATATTGAATAAGAACTGTTGTGCTATTTGAGCTATATCAAGTTATAGTTCGATTCGGACCATAAATGAATGCTCAAAATTGTAAAAGTCATTGTGTAAAATTTCAGTTCATTCGGATAAGAATTGCGCTTGTAGGGGCTCAAGAAGCAAAATCGGGGGATCGGTTTAGATGGGAGCTGTATCAAGCTATTGAGCGATTCAGACCATATTAGACACGTACGTTGAAGGTCATGAGAGAAGCCGTTGTACAAAATGTCTTCCAAATCGGACGAGTATTGCGCCCTTTAGAGGCTAAAGAAGTCAAGACCCAAGATCGGTTTATATGACAGCTATATCAAAACATGGACCGATGTAAATAATCGGTATTTGTGCAAAATTTCCAGCGGTTAGCTTCACTTCTTCGAAACTTGGACGGACAGATGGACGGACATGGCTAGCAACTTAAAATGACATGACGATCAAGAATATATATACTTTATGGGGTCTCAGACGCATATTTCGAGGTGTTACAAACCGAAATGACGAAAATAGTATATCCCCATCCTATGGTGGAGGGTATAATAATCCGACACTGAATGCATCCATTAAGCTACATTGCGCCTATAGAGGGCGCAATTTTCATCCGATTAGGCTAATATATTGTACAAATATTTCTCTCATGACTTCCAACGGACTTTATTAACTTTTTTTTTGGTCTGGGCATTGATATTGTTTCTATATAAATCGATCTCCTGATTTTAGCTTCCCAATTTCGTTTGAAATATAAGTGATGGAAAATTAACGATAGTATCGTTATTTATTATTAAAACTACCAAAATATCGAATGTTGAGGTTATCGATAGTTTGCCAGCTCTACTTCTTGAGCCTCCGGAGGTCGCAATTCGTTTTCGAGTTGGCTAAAATTTTGTACCATGATTTTTTCGATGACCTCCAACAGATATGCCAAGTATGGCCCGAATCGGTCTGAAATCTGATATAGCTCCCAGGTAAATCGATCTCCTGATTAAACTTCCTGAGCCTCTTGACCTCTAGAGGGCGCAATTCTTAGCCGATTTAGCTTACATTTTGCACAATGACTTACACTATAGTCTTCATTATCCAAACTATGTATAGCCTGAATCAGTTTAAAACCTGTTATAGCTCTTATATAATCGAACTTCCCGATTTTATTTATTGAGCCCCTAGATGGCGCTGTTATTGTCTGATTTGGCTGAAATGCACTATAACTACTTCCACAACTTTCAAGCTACGTGTTAAATATGGTATTAATCGGTCTATAATCTGATTTATTGTAGCTCCCTTATAAATTGACGCCAACACTTCCAATGTGGTTTCCAACATCCAAACCAAGGATGACGCGAATCGATCCATAACCCGTTGTAGCTCCAATAGCATAGTATTTCTTATCTATTATCCTTTGTTTGCATGTAAAAAGCTACCGAGCAAAGAAGTTGACAAATACGATCCATGGTGGAGGGTTTTTAAAATTCGCTTTTATTTGCTTTAAACATGGTTTTGGTTGTTTTTTAATTTATTTAAAAATTTTCCAATATTTTATGTGACAGTTTTCAAAATAATGGCTTCTTTGGGCATCAATAAAACGGAATCCGAATAAGTTAAAGCTCTGAAAAACAAATTTAAAACATTTTAAATGATTAATAATAATATTGAATCTAAGGCTGTTGGGGTAATTTTGTTTCTACCAACCCTGCATATATGGAACTTCTATCTGTGACCACAACATATTCCATTTGATGGGTAAGACCACTAAATGCAGCATTCAAATTCAAGAACTCCACATTGTCATTGATATTCAGAACAACTACATAGGAAGGGTGTCCACTTAAGGATCTATTAAAGGGAAAATAATGAAATTTGGTTTGAGACTTATGTTGGCCTCATTAAAATCAAAAATTTCAAAAGACAGTTGAAAAACTAAATTTTCACAAATTCTGTTTCAACCTGGCTAAACATTCCAAACCTTGACCTTTCCCATATCCTTACCTCTTAATGGCCAAGACATTTTCATTCAATGCCCTTATTTCACTCTCGCCTTGTTGAAACACTGGTTCTTTTCTCAATCTCTGCAACTGTTTATAGACATTCAAATGGCTGCGTGTTATATCCCTCTCTCTCTTCACATTAACCATTTTATAATTTTCACCTACGGGTAACCAAGTGGATGAGCCCTCAGTGAATCCAGCAAACTTTTCATCATTCCACTGAAATGGAGTACGAGGTGGATCACGCGTTAAACGCTCATATTCTTGGGGATTCGATTGACAGGCTTGAGGATCGACAGTGTCATTCCAACTAATCCAGACATCGGTCATACCGATTTCTTCTCCCATATAGGTGATGCTGCAACCAGGCAGAGTTAGCAACATCATGTTGATAATATCAATGCGATCCCTGCCCAGACGGGAGGGGAAACGACTATTATCATGATTTCCCATCTAAAGATGTTAATGTTAATTTAAAAAGTAAAATCTGATCCTTTTCACTTACCACCCAATTGGCGGTCTTTCCCTTGGGCATATGATTCAACCAATTGTTGATTAACTGATCATAGTGATAGGCATTTGACTCATTCTTCAAATAGCTGATCAACTCAAAGTTGAAAGGTATCTGGGCACCTTCATGAGTTGCATTGCCATAATACTGCATCAGTATATCCAATGGAGAATAGGCCTCGGTCATTATAATGCGTTCATCACCACCCAACTCGGCATCCATTTCTTCCAACACTTGACGAAACTGGTAGACCATATCAATGGTTTCGGGTTGATTGACAGTGTAGATGTGCTCATGGTACATGTAATCTTCAGGATCGTTAACACTGGGATTTCGGGGTTCATCAGGATAATTTCCATAAGCATCGGGAGCAATCTCAAAGACATTAGGAACAGCATCAACACGGAAGCCGGAGGCACCACGACGCAACCAAAAGCGAAATACATCCTGAAAGCAAAAAGGTCAAATCTTGTATTTATAACCTACGTCATATAAAACATTTGTCAATTGTGATGGACGATTTTTGATGAAACCAGACATTGGTTAAAGACATCGCCAAGTTAAAGGCATCAAAAATCAGTAAATAAAGGCAAAAGTAGGGCGTTGCCGACTTTATGATACCTTACACATACCCTATGGGTACTAAGTGGTCGCCATATCCAATTCTGAACCAATTTTGATGGACTTTGGCGGATGTTTCCAGATGGGTTATTAAACAATTCGTATAAAATTTGTGTCATATTTTTACAATCCATGACCTTTTATACCCTCCACTATAGGAGGGGGATGAACTAATTTCGTCATTCTGTTTGTAGCTACTCGAAATATTCTTCTGAGAACCCATAAAGTATATAAATTCTTGATCGTCGATACATTTTATAAAGATCTAGCCACGTCCGTCCGCCTGTCCGTCCGTCCGTCTGTCTGTTAAAAGCCTTCTAACTTTCGGAGGAATAAAGCTAGCAGCTTGAAATTTTGTACAAATGCTTCGTTTTAGTGTAGGTCGGTTGGGATTGTAAATGGGCCATATCGGTCCATGTTTTGATATAGCTGCCATATAAACCGATCTTGGGTCTTGACTTCTTCAGCCTCTAGAGGGCGCAATTCTTATCCGATTGGAATGAAATTTTGCACGATTTGTTTCGTTTTGTGCCAAGTATGTTTAAAATCGGTCCATAATCTGATATAGCAGCCATATAAGCCGATCTTGGGTCTTGATTTCTTGAGCCTCTAGAGGGCGCAATTCTTATCAGATTGGAATGAAATTTAGCATGACGTGTTTTACTATGACTTGCAATAACTGTGCTAAGTTAGGTTCAAATCGGTTCATAACCTGATATAGCTGCCATATAAACCGATATTGAGTATTGACTTCTTGAGCCTCTAGGGGGCGCAATTCTTATCCGATTGGAATGAAATTTTGCACGACGTGTTTCGCTGTGACTTCTTATAATTGTGCTAAATTAGGTTCAAATCGGTCCATAACCTGATATAGCGGTCATATAAACCGATCTGGGGACTTGACTTCTTGAGCTTCTAGAGGGCGCAATTCTCATCGGATTTGACTGAAATTTTACACAAAGTTGTTTTGATATCATTTCCAACAACTACGCGAAGTATGGTCATCATCGGTTCATAACCTGATATAGCTGCCATATAAACCGATCTTGGGTCTTGAATTCTTGAGCCTCTAGAGGGCGCAATTCTCATCCGATTTTACTGAAATTTTGCACAAATTGTTTTGATACCATTTCCAACAACTGTGCTAAGTATGGTTCTCATCGGTCCATAACCTAATATAGCTGCCATATAAACCGATCTTGAGTCTTGACTTCTTGAGCCTCTAGAGGTCGCAATTCTCATCCGATTTGGCACAAATTTTGTACAACGGCTCCTCCCATGGCCTTCAACATACGTGTGCAATGTGATCAGAATCAATCAATATCTTAATACAGCTCCCATATAAACCGATCTCCCGATTTCGCTTCTTGAGCTCCGAATCGGACTATAATTTGATAAATTGGGTTGCCCAAAAAGTAATTGCGGATTTTTCATGTAGTCGGCGTTAACAAATTTTTTCACAGCTTGTGACTCTGTAATTGCATTCTTTCTTCTGTCAGTTATCAGCTGTTACTTTTAGCTTGCTTTAGAAAAAAAGTGTGAAAAAAAGTATATTTGATTAAAGTTCATTC
Organism: Stomoxys calcitrans; assembly: GCF_963082655.1. Taxonomy (NCBI): domain Eukaryota; kingdom Metazoa; phylum Arthropoda; class Insecta; order Diptera; family Muscidae; genus Stomoxys; species Stomoxys calcitrans. The sequence goes on along the minus strand of NC_081556.1, from coordinate 35,262,661 downwards.
TAAGTTTTATTAAAAATGCATTTACTTTCTTTTAAAAAATCCGCAATTACTTTTTGGGCAACAATAGCTGCTCCTTCGTCCTTATACATTATACTTTGTTTGCCTAAAAACAGATAGAGCGCAAAGAACTCGACAGATGCGACCATGTTGGAGGCTATATAAGATTCGGCCCGGCCGAACTTAGCACACTCTTACTTGTTTTTTTTTTTTTTGATACAAAACTGCAAGAACAGCAAACCTTTTTGCTATCCCTTTTACTAAGCCTTACCTTCATTGCCTCCATGACCTTGGGATTGCGATAATTCAAATCAGGTTGCTTAGCATGAAACTGATGCAGATAATATTCGTAGCGACCCGCATGCCAAGTCCACATGCTACCCCTGAATAAACTAATCCAATTGGTTGGTGGTTGACGTACACCATTCACCATCCTGCCCGGATGCCAAACATAGAAGTCCTTATATTGCGGATCCCTGGCGGCAGATTTGATAAACCATTCACATTCATCACTCGTATGATTGGGTACAAAATCCAAAATAATCTTTATACCAATTGCCTTGGCATTCTCAATCAAGTCCTCAAAGTCCTCCATGGTGCCAAAGAGGGGATCTATATCAGTGAGATTGGCCACATCATAGCCAAAGTCAGCCATGGGTGAGGTGAAAATTGGGGACAACCAGGTGGCTGTTATGCCCAACTCTTTCAAATAGGGCAATTCTTGGGTAATACCTAAAATAATTCCATTTTATGTAAAAAAAAGTAACCGCGTTTCTTCGTATGTAAGCTTACCCTTTAAATCGCCTATTCCATCACCATCGCTGTCCTTAAAGGATCTGGGGTAGATTTGATAGAAGGAAGCAGTTTGCCACCATTTCAATTCGACCGCTAGGATTGTTGTAGAGCCCAAAAAGCTTAAGAAAATACAAACAATCGATAGCACCCTCATTTCATATGAGTCTTGTGATTCGTAACAGGAAAGTATGGCAATTGGCTTGATTTCCAGTGAGTTTTTTCGATTTATACTCTAAATGACCTTGGGAAAGGTTAAATTGTTTATATAGATAACAGAAAACTGAAGTAGTACAACCAAAGTTATATTCCCTTGACTTTGAAATTGCAATAGTCAAATTTTAATTTAGCTTTGCGTTAACCCAATGGCATGGGTAAGTGAAGTGTTTCAAATTAAATAGCATTTATACATTTTTTTCCACTTCATTTATTATCAAGACTTTTGAGAATTTTATTATTGCCCAAGTTTGACCATAAATTTATATCAAATAATTTTGTTATTTGAGTTTTCTATCTTTCGTTCACTTGCAAATTTCCATGCGAGTGTAGGACTCGTGAATTTTAACCAGCGTTATGAGGTTTAGGATTTGCAGGGGATGTTATGTATTGGGTTGCCCAAAAAGTAATAGCGGATTTTTCATATAGTCGGCGTTGACAAATTTTTTCACAGCTTGTGACTCTGTAATTGCACTCTTTCTTCTGTCAGTTATCAGCTGTTACTTTTAACTTGCTTTAGAAAATAAGTCTAAAAAAAGTATATTTGATTAAAGTTCATTCTAAGTTTTAATAAAAATGCATTTACTTTCTTTTAAAAAATTACTTTTTGGCAACCCAATAATTTTAGCCTATGTGGGCACTTTAGATTTCGTTAGTCGCTTAAAGTAACCGTTGAATGGAGCGGACGTGTATTTATTTTGCTGCTCAGAAAACATCTGCATCTCGGAATTGGTACTACCTATCTCGCGATATCAGGGATAGCTGAGATTTTACTATCTACTAGGCGTTTGGGGATCTTCATCTGTTTCCAGTGGAGCGGCGGATCTAATCAAAACCAGGAGTAGGTTCTTAATGGACTTCAAAGAACCAACAGCTGCGATAGTAGCATCGGACCGTAGCATGTTGTCCGCCCCCCACAGATGTGAGTGTATTGTAGTCGAGGAAAGAACTGACAATCCCGAAGAGAGAATCAGTTCTCCAGGAGAGCGGAGAAAAGAGAAGCATGCCAGGTTCGACCGGGCATAGTCTTATACAAGAGTTGCCCTTCATATTTCGGGATTAGAGAATACAGCAAGTAAGAGCGTGCTAAGTTCGGCCGGGCCGAATCTTATATACCCTCCATCATGGATTGCATTTGTCGAGTTCTATGCGCGGTATCCCTTTTTTAGGCAAACAAAGAATATTGAATAATAACTGTTATACTATTGGAATTATATCAAGTTAAAGTCCGATTTGGACCATAAATGAATGCTGAACATTCTAGAAGTCATTGTGTAATATTTCAGTTCATTCGGATAAGAATTGCACCTTGTAGGGGCTCAAGATGCAAAATCGGTGGATCGGTTTATATGGGAGCTGTACCAAGCTATTGATCGATGCGGACCATATTAGACAAGTATGTTGAAGGTCATAAGAGAAGCCAAATCTGCCAAATCGGATTAGTATTGCGGCCTCTAAAGACTCACTCTGATTGAGCTATCTCCAAAACATGCATTCTAAATGCATCAACCGCCTCTTCAGGTGTCGAACAACGTTGACCTCTCATTTAATTTTTTACTTACAGGAATAAATAGAAGTCATTCGGTGCCAAGTCAGGACTATAGGCCGGATGACTCATCAAATCCATGTTTTGAGTGCTCAAAAATGCAGTTGTTTCGTATTTTTGGAGTATTTCTTTCGACCAATCGAAACGAGCCTTTTTGTGTGGAATGTAACGCGAACAAATTTTTTTGACGATCAAATTTTCATGCAATATTGAATGTATGCTGGTCCCTCTAATGCCTAAGGTTGTTTCAATCTCACGATAGGTCACATGACGATTTTGCAGTATCTGTTGGCTCACAGCATCAATAGTTTTTGCAACAACAACTGATCTTAGACGACCTTCACGAATTTCGTCTTGGAGTGAACTACGACCTCGGTTGAATTTACCATACCATCGATAAAGACTGGTCTTTATCGAGACTGGTCTTTATCGAGACTGGTCTTTATCGATGGTATGGTGAATTCAACCGAGGTCGTAGTTCACTCCAAGTTGATGGAGCTTCATCGTCAATTAAGTTCATCGATGCACTGTTGTTGAGTTAATCCACATTGAAAGTTGTAAAAAATAATGGAACGATAATGTTCACGATGTAATCCTGTTTTTGGGCTAGATGAATCTTTTAAGTTACAGTAAATAACACAAATAGCGCTCGTATGTCAAAAAGTTTTGAGTACGTATCACCTCAAAAATGTCAAGCTTTACGATAGAGCTGTCAGTTGGCAGATTGCAATACAAAGATTGTACAATCCCGAAATAGAAAAGGCAACACTCGTATACCCTACACCATGTAGTTCTTTTTATACCCTCCCCCATAGAATGGGGGTATACTAATTTCGTCATTCTGTTAGTAACTCCTCGAAATATTCGTCTTAGACCCCATAAAGTATATATTTTCTTGATCGTAATGACATTTTAAGTCGATCTGGCCATGTTCGTCCATCTGTCCGTCCGTCTGTCTGTCGAAAGCACGCTAACTTTCGAAGGAGTAAAGCTAGCCGCTTTTGCACAAATACTTCTCATTAGTGTAGGTCAGTTGAGAATGTAAATGGGCCATATGGTCCTTGGTTTGATACAGCTGTCATATAAACCGATCTTGGATCATGACTTCTTGAGCCACTTGGGCGCACAATTCTTGTCCGATTTGACTGAAATATTGGATGAAGTGTTTTGTTTTGACTTCCAACAACTGAGTTGGGTATGGTTTAAATCGGTCCCTAATCTGATATTGCTATCACATAAACCTATCTTGGGGTCTTGACTTCTTGAGCGTCTAGAGGCCGCAATTCCTATTCGATTTGGCTGAAATTTTGCCCGACGTGTTGCGTTATGACTTTAAACAACTGTGCTAAGTATGGTTAAAATTGGTTCATAACCTGATATAGCTGCCATATAAACCGATCTTGAATCTTGATCCCCTAGAGGGCGTAATTCTTATCCGACTTGGCTGAAAATTTGCATGGCTTCTAACTACTGTGCCAAATATAGTTCAAATCGATTCATAACCTAATATAGCTGCCATTTTAACCGATCTCGGATCTTGACTACTTGCGCCTCCAGAAAGACCGATTCGGACGTTGTACAAAATTTCAGGCAAATCGGATAAAGAATTGCGCTCTATAGAGGCTGAAGAACTAAAATCTTGAGATCGGGAAAGATGGGGCAAAGATTCTAATATTGACCCACCAGACAGCGCAGGACAGCAGATTTAGTGAACTGACTAACGAATAGAGAGCCTACGATGAGACCATCACTGACAAACTCAAGATTGTAAAGACTATGATCTGAATCTGATGATTGTCCACTGACTACACTGAGGTGGGATTAGACCAATAACTACTTACGACTCAGTATTTTAGTGGACTGCGATGGAGAATAAGAGCAAAATAAGGAAAATATAACAGATTCAGTGAACATGTTGTTTTGGCATAGAAGGAGCGATGAGAACCACGCCCACTAGGGCACTGGAGACTATTATAGATATCCGACCCATAGATATACACATTAATTGCGAAGCAGCCACTGCGGCCTTGAAACTTAAGGCTATGAGAGAAATTAACAAATAAATAGAAGATAGAAGCAGGTCTCACCATTGCGGTATAATCGAGGCGATGGTAGGAAGACCTGGAATGAATGGAAGAGGTTTTGGATCCAATACCTGAGACGACAATGTCTTGGATTGGCTAAACTCTGGTATTGACTGGAAACTCATGGTACATGGATGGATAGACGCTAGAGGACAAAGTGGGTTTGGGCCTACATTTAGAACCCAGGGACTGAGATTTATTACTGACTACATGACCATAATACGGTCCTGCAGGCGGAGATCCGAGCGATCGCGGAATGTGTGAGTTGATGTTAACGCGAGGACTTCAAGTGTGAATATCTTTATGGACAGTAAACGGAGTTTTAGAATGTAAAAAAGGAGATTAGCGCCTTGTCTGAGGATGGTGCCGGGTCGTAGCGGATTAAGGGGAATGAAAGAGCAGACGATTTGTCAGTGAAGGCCAGAGGACTGTCGTCAATAAACTTGGTTAACCCGAAGCCTTTCGGGACGATGCAGTCCGAGTTAAGGACGTGGGCTACGAAAGCGCATGCAACATTGTGGAACAGCGAAACGGTCGGTAGGACTTCGAAAATCCTATGGGGCAATCCAGATCGTGAGAAGTCGAGGCTACTGCCGAAAGGAAGTAAGATGGAGGTCAATATAGCTTTCGGTGTCATAACAGGACATATAGAACTACCAGCTTACTTATGCAAAATCGGTGCGGGAAGTGATAGCATGTGCAGAACAAGTGGGGAATATTGAGAGATGTTGTAGCATTTCTTATGTCATTGTCCTGTTTGTGCTGTTAACAGACATCGGCACTTAGGTGGGGACACAATACAAGACATGAACCGACTTAGGGGCGTGGTATGAACCTAAGCCGATTACTGGCTAAGGTGGCATAAGGCATATAAATATCCTCACCCTCTTTTCAACCATACCTAACCTGAGTATGAGTACAAGGATTGTTGAATTATCGGCTACCAGACCGCAATATGTTATGGTAACATATTGACCCGATGGAATCATTCATCGGCAAGGGCTGCTGCCTCAGTGTACAACACACTGCTACAACAACAACAAGGTGTTATAGGTCAAACAACTGCAGTATCCAGCCAGTTCATGAAATTCAGTTTAAACATCACGAGTTGCCTTTTACCCTCTTACGAAAACGTTGGATTTGAAGTTTAACTTTGTGTCCAGTAAAACACCCAGATATTAAGAGATTTCGGTAAATTCATACACCCGTACTCACAAAACTTAAAACAGTTTTATAGTAGGCTTATTTGACAGTTTTAAAAAGGAAATCTGTCAAATAAGACTACTTTAACGCTGCTTTAAGTTTTGTGATTATGGGCAATAATCTTTCACCAACCAAGGAGATTAGTGCCGCCATAGGAAACTTGTATCCACTTCCGAAAAAGTAACTTTCATCTTAGGATCCCAGATGGGAAGGTTGCAAGCAACGAATTCTGCAGAAGCTGGGAGGACGTCAAGTAGGAGGAATAAGTTCCACTTTAGGTTTTTATTCTTTTAATAACTTGTCCGAATTAGAGGATATGAACATTCCCGATAATAAGGCTCTTTTAATAGTTCTGATTGGACGGTTGGAACTAGGAGACATCTTATTTCCCATGATCCTGTGGTATGGACCATGCACGATATTTGTCCATAAATTCTTCGAATTTTGATTACGCCCTATTGTAATAGGTGATGAGGCTAGAATTTTCGGTCTAGGCTATATGTGGGTGTATCTTCCAAGGAGCTGCAGAAATCCATTCTAGATTTGGCATGAGCGTTTTTTCTAATATTGTACAGTTAGACTATTTTTGCGTTTCTTTACTGTTGAATAGCGATAAGGCTTCGAGTAATAAGATAGCTGTGCCTGTCACAGAAGCTTTGGTTTTGAAGTACCCCATAAATATCTAAGTGATAAAGAATGGATGATTTTCTTTTATTAAATTGTGGTAAAACTTTTTTATGAATAAAACCACCGCATAAAACCTAGCTTGAATCGGTTAGGAGTCTACCATCTCCCCTCCTTAGCAGGGTTTTATGTTCTGCTTTCGGAATAGTATTGGATTGCCCAAAAAGTAATTGCGGATTTTATAAAAGAAAGTAAATGCATTTTTAATAAAACTTAGAATGAACTTTAATCATATATACTTTTTTTACACTTTCTTTCTAAAGCAAGCTAAAAATACAGCTGATAACTGACAGAAGAAAGAATGCAATTACAGAGTCACAAGCCGTTGAAAAAATTTGTCAACGCCGACTATATGAAAAATCCGCAATTACTTTTTGGGCAACCCAATAGAAAACTTGAACAAAATATCACTATTATACCCTCCACCATAGGATGGGGGTATACTAATTTCGTAATTCTGTTTGTAACTACTCGAAATATTCGTCTGAGACCCCATAAAGTATATACATTCTTGATCGTTATGTCATTTAAAGTCGATCTAGCCATGTCCGTCCGTTCGCCTGTCTGTCAAAAGCACGCTAACTTCCGAAGGAGTAAAGCTAGCCACTTGAAATTTTGCACAAATACTTCTTATTAGTGTAGATCGGTTGGTATTGTAAATGGGCCATATTGGTCCATGTTTTGATATAGCTGCCATATAAACCGATCTTGGGTCTTGACTTCTTGAGTGCGCAATTCTTATCCGATTTGAATGAAATTTTGCACGACGTATTTTATTCTGATATCCAATAACTGTGCCAAGTATGGTTCAAATCGGTATATAACCTGATATAGCCGCCATATAAACCGATCTTGAGTCTTGACTTCTTGAGCATCTAGAGGGCGCAATTCTTATCCGATTTGAATGAATTTTTGCACGAAGTATTTTGTTATGATATCCGACAACTGTGCCAAGTATGGTTGAAATCGGTTCATAACCTGATACAGCCGCCATATAATATATATAATTATTATCCGATCTGCCTGAAATTTTGTACGACGGATTCTTTCATGACCATCAACATACGTGTTTATTATGGTCTGAATCGGCCTATAGCCCCATACAGCTCCCATATAAATCGGTCTCTCTATGTTACTTCTTGAGCTCACAAAGGGCGCAATTCTTATTCGAATTGGCTGACATTTTACACAGGTCTCCAACATATAATTTAATTGTGGTCCAAACCGGACCATATCTTGATATCGCTCTAATAGCAGAAATCTTATATCCAAATCTTTTCTTTAATCCTTTTTATACCCGCCACCATAAGATGGGGGGTATACTAATTTCGTCATTCTGTTTGTAACTACTCGAAATATTCGTCTGAGACCCCATAAAGTATATATATTCTTGATCGTCGCGACATTTTATGTCGATCTAGCCATGTCCGTCCGTCTGTCCGTCCGTCCGTCCGTCCGTCCGTCTGTCTGTCGAAAGCACGCTAACTTCCGAAGGAGTAATGCTAGCCGCTTGAAATTTTGCACAAATACTTCTTATTAGTGTAGGTCGGTTGGTATTGTAAATGGGCCATATCGGTCCATGTTTTGATATAGCTGCCATATAAAACGATCTTGGGTCTTGACTTCTTGAGCCTCTAGAGTGCGCAATTCTTATCCGATTGGAATGAAATTTTGCACGACGTGTTTTGTTATGATATCCAACAACTGTGCCAAGTATCGTTCAAATCAGTCCATAACCTGATATAGCTGCCATATAAACCGATCTTGGGTCTTGATTTCTTGAGCCTCTAGCGTGCGCAATTCTTATCCGATCAGAATGAAATTTGGCACTACGTGTTTTGCTATGATATCCAACAACTGTGCCAAGTATGGTTGAAATCGGTCCATAACCTGATATAGCTGCCATATAAACCGATCTTGGGTCTTGACTTCTTGAGCCTCTAGAGTGCGCAATTCTTATCCGATTGAAATGAAATTTTGCACGACGTGTTTTGTTATTATATACAACAACTGTGCCAAGTATGGTTCAAATCGGTCCATAACCTGATGTAGCTGTCATATAAACCGATCTTGGGTCTTGACTTCTTGAGCCTCTAGAGGGCACAATTCTTATCCGATTTGAATGAATTTTTGCACGAAGTATTTCGTTATGATATCCAACAACTCTGCCAAGTATGGTTGAAATCGGTCCATAACCTGATATAGCTGTCATATAAACATATCTGGGGATTTGACTTCTTGAGCTTCTACAGGGAGCAATTCCTATTCTATTTGGCTGAAATTTGGCATGACTTATTTTTACTTTTAACAACTGTGTCAAATAAGGTTCAAATCGGTTCATAACCTGATATAGCTGCCATATAAACCGATCTGGGATCTTGACTTCTTGACCCCTAGAGGTCGCACTTATTATCCGATATGCCTGAAATTTTGTACGACGGATCCTCTCATGACCATCAACAAACGTGTTTATTATGGTCTGAATCAGTCTATAGCCCGATACAGATCCCATATAAATCGTTTTCTCTATTTTACTTCGTGAGCCCCCAATGGGCGCAATTCTTATACGAATTGGCTGAAATTTTACACAGGTCTCCAACATATAATTTAGTTGTCGTCCGAACCGGACCATACCTTGATATCGTTTTAATAGCAGAGCAACTCTTTTCTTATATCCTTTTTTGCCTAAGAAGAGATGCCGAGAAAAGAACTCGACAAATACGATCCATGGTGGAGGGTATATAAGGTTCGGCCCGGCCGAACTTAGCACGCTTTTAATTGTTTTTATACCCACCACCGAAGGATGGGGGTACATTCATTTTGTCATTCCGTTTGCAACACATCGAAATATCCATTTCCGACCCTATAAAGTATATATATTCTTGATCAGCGTGAAAATCTAAGACGATCTAGACATGTCCGTCCGTCTGTCCGTCTGTCTGTTGAAATCACGCTACAGTCTTTAAAAATTGAGATATTGAGCTGAAATTTTCCACATATTCTTTTTTTGTCCATAAGCAGGTTAAGTTCGAAGATGGGCTATATCGGACTATATCTTGATATAGCCCCCATATAGACCGATCCGCCGATTAAGGGTCTTAGGCCCATAAAAGCCACATTTATTATCCGATTTTGCTGAAATTTGGGACAGTGAGTTGCGTTGAGCCCTTCGACATCCTTCGTCAATTTTGCCCAGATCGGTCCAAATTTGGATATAGCTGCCATATAGACCGATCCTCTGATTTATGGTCTTAGGCCCATAAAAGCCACATTTATTATCCGATTTTGCTGAAATTTGGGACAGTGAGTTGCATTGAGCCCTTCGACATGCTTCGTTAATTTGGCCCAGATCGGTCTAAATTTGGATATATCTGCCATATAGACCGATCCTCCGATTTATGGTTTTGGGCCCATAAAAGCCACATTTTATATCCGATTTGGATGAAATTTAGCACAGTGAGTTATGTTAGGTCCTTCAACATTCTTCGTCAATTTGGCTCAGATCGGTCCAAATTTGGATATAGCTGCCATATAGACCGATCCTCCGATTTATGGTCTTAGGCCCATAAAAGTCACATTTATTATCCGATTTTGCTGAAATTTGGGACAATGATTTGCCTTCGGCCCTTCGACATCTTTCTTCTATTTGGCCCTGATCGGTTCAGATTTGGATATAGCTGCCATATAGACCGATTTCTCGATTTAAGGTTTTGGGCTCATAAAAAGCGCATTTATTGTCCGATGTCGCCGAAATTTGGGACAATGACTTGTGTTGGGCCCTTCGATATTTGTCTTCAATTTGGCTCAGATCGGTCCAGATTTGGATATAGCTGCCATATAGACCGATCTCTCGGTTGAACAATGACTTGTACTTATAAGCATTTGGTCTAAATCGGATGATATCTATAGAGCTGCTATGGGGCATAAGGTATGCATTTTTCACTGGATTTTGATGAACTGTGGTTTTCATATATACCCGAGGTGGTGGGTATCCAAAGTTCGGCCCGGCCGACCTTAACGCCTTCTTACTTGTTTATATATAACTAGCTGAACCGGGCCCGCTCAGCTTCGCCTTCTTTTACTTTATATGGAGCAAAAGTTTCCGCTGAATATTTATTTTCTACAATTAAAGAGGTTTTAGTGAAATACCATGCTACGAAAATAGCATGGTATTTCAATGTAAATGCCTTTAACAATATAAGTGCCTTTATCTGGATCCCATATAATCTTTATTGGTCTACGAATTTAAGTTTAGATGTAAGGTGTACTCCATCCTTAAAATACTTTATTTCAGCCCGATATTCTCATGATGTCTGATTTAGGGGGTTTTCGGGGGTGAGGTGGTTCCCCAGACTCTTGACCCCGAAAAATATTACCATCGTGCTCTTCTCTCAAATACCATTTATTTAAACCCCATATTGCCATTGGTTTAAGGGGAGTTCCATATTACGATGGTCAGTAAAAATTGGTGTTTGTGGGTATTTTGGGAAAGGGGTAGACCCCCAGAAAATTGGTCCCGAAAGTGGGTATCAATCCTTACTCAGCCCCTCAAAAACTTTCATTTAAAATCCACATTAACATGGACGATAAATATGCCCGATTTAGAGGTGTTTTGGGTCCCCTAAACACTAAGCCCAGAAAATATATCAGCAACGTGCTCTATTCTCGTATATATCTATATATCATTTATTTGAACCCCATATTGCCATTGGCCTCAAAATTGGATATAAAATTCCTTTTCTAGTCGCATTTAAATTTCTTATTGCAAAAGTCAGCAAATATGTCCGATTTGGGGTATTGGCCCTAAAAACCATAAATATTTAGTTCCACTCTCTTTAAGACCTAAATTGTCTTGGTGAGCAAATAGGTCCTATTTGTGGGTTGTTATGGTGGTGGGACGTCCCCTAGATAGTTGGTCCCCAATTTTGATATCAGATACGTGGTCCACTCCCAAATACCTTTAATTTGAGCCCCATATTTCAATAGTTGGCAAACATGACCGGCTTGGAGGGTGTTTTTTTTTTTTTTTTTGGGGGGGGGGGGGATGGGCGGCCACTCAGTGAGTTGGCCTTGAAAATATTTATCGCCTTTGTGTTCTACTCTAAAAACCTTCTTATTTGAGCCTTATATTGCAATAGTCAGCAAATACCTCCTATTTGGTTGGCGTTTTGGGAATGGGGTGGCCCCATAGACACTTTTCCCGAATATTGATACCAGATTCGAGCTTTACTCCCAAAGACCTTTCATTAGATCCACATTTTGCTATGGTCGTAAATTTGTCCCCCTTGGGGGATGTTTTTGGGGAGAAGCGGCCCCCAAAACAATTGGTCCCATATTTGAATATCAGATTCGTATTCTACACTCAAATACCTTTTTTGTAAGCCCCATATTGCCATGATCAGTAAATAAGTCCTATTTGGGGGGTGTTTTGGGGAAGGGGTGGAACCCCAGAAAGGTGGCCCCACATTTGGAAATTAGATTCGTATTCTACTCGCAAATACCTTTTATTTTAATCCCATATTGCCATGGTCCGTAAATATATCCGATTTAGGGGAGTTTTGGGGGTTGTGGTGGTCCCCCTATCACTTGGTCCGACAATTGGATATCGGGTACGTTTTCCTATCCTAAATACCTTTCATTTGAGTCCCATATTGTCGTGATTGGTCTTAATATCTGTTTGGTAGGTTTTGGAGTGGGGCGGCCCCCCTAGGTACCCCATCCGAAATTTGGACACCAAATTTTTATTTTTAGGGTTCTATATGAGATCACACGAAATTTCGCTTAAATTGCACAAGGGGGAGGGTCCGCCCCCCTTTAAATATCAAAAAATGTAGTACCGTATTTGCAACATGGGGTCATTATGCACCATCTGTGAAAATTTCGAGAAAATCGGTTCAGTCGTTTCGGGGTCTATAAGGAACACACAAACAAACACAAATTGATGTAAATAAATTACCGAGTAGAAAGGTTTTTATAGCCTGCAATATTCAAAAATTAATTTAGTTTATAGGTATGATACACAACAATGTGGATTAAAGCAGGGTACTCTGTTTTTAGTTGTATAAAACTTCAACAAATTATCCTTATTTACTGACATATATTTGCAGAAAATATTCTGTACCAACAATTCTGCCATAGTAGCACACTAATTGTGCTGCTTTTTTGTCATAAGCCTAAAAAAACATTTTAATTTCTCATTTACAATTTTACAGAATACCTACCCCAAATGTCATATCAAACATAGAAACATATCGTCTTCAATAATTTTCCTCAAAGAGTTGCATTTAATTCTTCGTCTATATAAACAATAATCCATGCCGTTAGGTCGTCAACCATCAACATGTTACAACTGAAAACACCTATGACAACACTCTGTGTCGTTCTCTCCGCTCTCTCTCTCGCTGTTAAACTTCAATTTAAAATTGAAAAGAAAATGCTAGCCAGCCCACTTAGTGTTCAGTGATTAGGTCAGTGTTACAACAAATGCAACAACACTAATGTCAATGAGTCTCATACCGTATTTATAGCTTAGGTTTCATTTCCACTACATTCCCTTAGCTTTATCATACCGATCTCAATTCTCAACACAATTGAATTTGTTTTGTTTGGCCGCTGATAAAGAGTAAACATAAATAATAAACATTTTGAAAATCGAGCACATAAATAATGTGCAAAAACAATAAAGCCCTCTCTCTACCACATGAGTCAACAAAGCAAAGTCAATGCAATTGTGAATGAGTAGCAAGCATTGCAATTGTGTGTTTACGCTGAATATCAAGAGCATTGATGTGTGATAACGACAAACGCAAGACCGATTGTAAATCTATAGTGATTATTAACTCAGCATGGAAATTTAATGTGTGCGGTTGAGATTCGCCGACGAATATGTTTTGGGGAATTGTTATCAATGGTTAAATGTTTGGATGGGGGGAGGGGGGTTGTCGTTGTTGTTGGTATGGGAAGTTTTTTCATACCCACCCCCGAAGGATGGGGTTCGTCATTCTGTTTGCAACCCCTAAATTCGTCATTCTGTTTGCAACCCCTCGAAATATTCGTCTCAGACCGCATAAAGTATATATATTTTTGATGGTCGGTGTAGGTCGGTTGGGATTGTAAATGGGCCATATAGGTCCATGTTTTGATATAGCTGCCATATAAACCCATCTTGGGTCTTGACTTCTTGAGCCAATAGAGGGCGCAATTTCAGTCAGATTTGATTGAAATTTTGCACGCGGTGTTTTGGTATCACTTCCAAACTTCTATGCCAAGTATGGTTTAAATCGGTCCATAACCTGATATAGCTGTCATATAAACCAATCATGGATATTGACTTCTTGAGCCACTAGAGGGCGCAATTCTTATCCAATTCGGCTGAAATTTTGCATGAAATTTTTTGTTTTGACTTTCAACAACTCTGCTAAATATGGTTCAAATCGATCCATAACTTGATATAGCTGCCACATAAACCGATCTTGGATCTTGATTTCTTGAGCCACTAGAAGACGCAATTCTTATCCGATTTGGCTGACATTTTGCACGAGATGTTTTGTTATGATTTTCAACAACTGTGCCAAATATGGGTAAAATCGGTGTATAATCAGATATAGCTGTCATGTAATCCGATCTGATTTGGGTGAAATTTGTACAACATGACTTTCAACATACGTGTCAAATATGATCTGAATCGGCCTATAGCCTAGTACAGCTAGGGGAGTACAAATATTGGTTAACATTTGCATACTAAATATACAGGGCCCACACCTCTGCGCCTTCTTTAACTCTCTAATATCTATTTAGGGTGGGGACACTTCGCCCTGAATGTGGATATCGTGCTACTATAGCCTATGTCTGCCTATGACGCTGAACGCTTGCGTTCGAATCCTGGCGGAACTTCGGACAAAATTTAAATCGGTGGTTATCCCCTCTTAATGCTGGCGACATTTGCGAGGTACCATACCATGCATTGTCATGTAAAAAATTGTCCCAATGAGGTGTCGCACTGCGGCACATCATACGGACTCGGCTATAAAAGGCCCCTTATCGTTGATAAACTCAACTTGAATCGGAAAGCATTCATTGATGTATGAAAAGTTTACCCTTGCACGGTTCCTGGGCAAATTTTTACTCTACTCCCAAATGCCTTTGTTTTGAGCCCCATATTACTGTATTGGCAAATATTTCGGGTTTAGAGGGTATTTCGGGGGTGCTCACTTGGCCATTAAAGTAAATATAAGATTCGTGCTCTACTTTCAGAAACATTTCGTATGAGTCCCATAATGGCATGATCGGTAAATAAGTTGTGTTTGAAGGTGGCGTGGACCCCAGGGTCTTTGTCCCGAAACTGACTGATTCGAACTGATTATGTATGCCAGATTCGTAATCTACTCCCGAATACCTTTCATTTAAGCCCCATATTGATATGGACGACGAATTTTTCTATTTTTAGACATTTTTTGGTTAGAGCGACTCCCTGCGTGCTTGGACCCGATTTTCAATACCGGTCCATTTTTGATTTTGGGTGGTGTTTTTGGGATAACGGGGGAGGGTCCGCCCCCTTCCGATATCAACAAATTATAAAGCATATTTCTTCTTCCTGACCATACTTTTAATCTACTCCCGAATGCCTCTCATTTTAGTCCCTTATTGCCATGATCGTCAAATAAACCTATTTTAAGGGGTTTTGGGGCTGGGGTGGCCCGCCAGATACTTGGAACCAACTTTTTATGAAATTCGTACTCTACTCTTGAATACCTTTCATTTGAATTCTAATTATCCCGATCGATCTTTTTATTTTTGGGTAGTACTTTTGGGGTAAGGGGGAGGGTCCGCCCCCCTCCCGATATTAAAAAATTATATAGCCTATGTTTCCTTCTAGACCATCCTACACAATCTGCGAAAATTTCAAGAGTTCTGCCGTTTTTAAGTCTATACGGAACGAACCAACTAACCGACAAACAAACAAACACAAATTGAATTATATATATAAGATAGCTCCTCCTAAAGAAAGTGTTCCTTCGATTTGACTTCTTGAGCCCATAGGAACTGCTTTTGTTGCCCGATTTGGCTGACATTTTTCACATAGTGTTGTGTGACGATTTCCAACTACAGTGGCAAGTACGGTCTATAACCTGATATAGCTTCCATAAAAAACCAATCATACTTGCCTTTTGGTAGCACATACATATCTGTTATGGTACTATTAAACAATATCTTCCCATTAAGAACCCCTCTTGCCCTCCAAAATTCTGTATTTTAATCTCGTAATGCTTTCTTCAATATTAAAATAATACGTAAGATTTCTTCTTTTCATTGAAATCTCTTACACTTTTTATTTACTTCTAAATCTGAGTTAACGAAATATAATCTAATTAAACTGAAATGCCATCCAAGTACATGGGTATCCTCTGTTTTGTCAGCACTTTTAGTTTTTGCGTTTGCTTGGTGGAACAACGGCATTCTTTGGGTTTACACTGACACTTCTTCTTGGCAATGGTATATTGCAGTATTTGTTCTACAAAAAAGAGTGAATGAAAAAAAATATTAAAATTAAAAAATTTGCAGCTATAAGATATTTATCTGGTTTTCAATTTCTTATGATAGGGTCTCCTACAAAATTTAAATTTCATTTCATGCCTGTAAATAAAATTTAGTAATCTTTGATTACAAGATTTGTGAAACAAGAACACTATATGTTCAGCTCAAGGTTTAATTTGTAGGACAATAACAAAAAAACTTAAAATAACAACAGGTTCGAATACTTCTTACTTTCTTTAATGGGTTTCGCTGCGCTTAAGGATTTTTTAAACAATTTTTTGAACATTTTGTTTCACAATGGGTGTTCTTTGTAATCCGAAATTTTCTACACTAGTAAACCAAAACTTTTAGGTTGCCTTATATTTATGAAAATTTAATGTTAATGTGGAACATTAATTACAAAATGTGTGAATAGCTTTTTGAAAGCAACCGCATGACAAAAGATATGCAGTGGTTGAACGTTTTTTTTCATAAAACTTTGTATTGCATGGGCATGGACAACTGTGATAAGGGATTTTTCTAGACAATTCTCTGTATGTACTAATTAAAATTTCAGTTTTAAATAAAATAAAAAATATATAAGTATATTTTGTTTTTAATAAGAAGTTTTATTAAGGTCGTCGCATTTTTCATATGAAAATTTCCTTTCATGGTCTATTCCATTTGTCATGCTCATTGAATTTATAGGCACATACCCTCATTAAATTTCTGAGTTTTCTCAATGAACAAGTGAAAGTACAAACAAAGAAAAATAAAACAATCATTTTATTGATCATTGCAATTGAGGCAATTTTACAAAATATATGTGTACAGTGGCTCAAGGAAATTTACTTTTCAAGAATCCGAAAAAAGAAAGAACAAGTAAATACTTACTTAGATCCGCCGAACCAAATTTTATATACCCTCCACCATGTATTGCATTTGTCAAGTTTTTTCTACGGCATGTTTTTGTAGGTAAAACCAGAAAGAAAAGGCAAAAGTCTGTGCTGTGTCTGGGCTGTGTCTGGGCTGTGTCGACTTTATAATACCCTACTTCTATACTATGAGTACAGAGTGGGAACTATATCTTATTCTGTACCAATATTGATGGACCTCGGCGGATGCTTTCATATGGGTTATTGAACAATTCGTATCAAATTTCGAGCATATATCTTCACGGTCGACAAGTGAGAACTGAGGGAAGATACACCTAAGTCTGAACCGATTTCGAGAAAATTTCTCAGCTATTGTGATAGTTGTCAAGGAAAGCGTTGTACAAAATCTTTGGAGAGAATGGTCAATAAATGCGCTTGCAATGGCTCATGGAGTGAAAATCGGGCGGTATCGATATATGGCAGCTATATCTAAGTTTGAACCGATTTTAATGATATTAACCAGTAATATTAGGAGTCATAAGAAAATCCCTCCTGCCAAATTTCGAGAAAACCGGTTAACAAATGACCATTTTATTGCATTATTACTTCAAATCGGACAAATATATATATGGGAGCCAAATCCAAATCTAAACCAATTTCCATGAAATTCACCAGTAATATCGATGGTCATGAGAAAATTTTTCCTGCCAAACTTGGAGAGAATCGATTAATAATTGATCATTTTATTGCAGTATTATAGCAAATCGGACGAACATATATGGGGGCTATATCCAAATCTGAACCGATTTTTTTCCAATTTCAAAAGACTTCGTCTCTAGACGGAAAAACATGCCCGTGCCAAATTTGAAGATGATCGGATGAAAATTGGACATTGGACATAGCTAAATCGAATCAGGAAGTGATTCTGATTCTCTCGAAATTTAAGGATACTCTCGAAATTTGATTATTCTTTCAAAATTTGCCAGAAAAAATTTTCTTCTGACTCGTAATAGTACTAGTGAATTTCATAGAAATCGGTTCAGATTTATATATAGCTGCCATATATGTATATCGCCCCATTTCCATTCATAAATAAATATTTCTCCTTTATAACCGGTCTCCCGATTTGACTTTTTCAGCCTCTATTCATATCCGCTTTGGCTGCAATTTTGTACCAAGAGTACATTTATGTCCTCGAACAACTGCACCAAATGCCGCCCAGATAGATTCATTTATACTACCAGCCGAACCGGGCCCACTCCGCTGCGCCTTCTTTAACTCTCTAATATCTTTTTAGGGTGGGTACACTCCGCTCTGAATGCGGATATCGAATTCGTGCCATTGTAGCCTATGACGCTGAACGCGTTCGAATCCTGGCGAGAACATCGGACAAAGCGATGTTTATCCCCTCTTAATGTTGGCGACATTTGCGAGATACAATGCCATGCATGGCCATTTAAAAATTTTTTCACCAAAGAGGTGTCGCACTGCGGCACTCCGTTCGGACTCGACTATAAAAATAGGTCCCTTCTCATTGAGTTTAAACTTGAATCGGAAAGCACTCATTAAAGTGTGAGGTTCCTGGTGGTAATGCTCTTCCTAAGGGTAATGTTCTCCTTAGGGGGGATGGCACCTCAGGCATTTCGGATATCAATATGGATATTAAATTCGTGCTGCACTTCCGAGTCTCCTTAATTTGAGCCCTATATTGGCATGGCCGTTTAATATCAACAGTTTGGAGGGTGTTATGGCGTTGGGGCGGCCAGCGGCACTTTGCACTGAAATTATATATAAAATTCGTTCTTTATTGCCAACGGAAATGAAGTTCAGTTTAAGGAGTGCTTTAGGCCATACCCCAATACTGGGTACTTGGACCCAAATTTTAATACCATATTAGTTTTCTGGCTTCCAATACCTTTCATTTGATACCCTTATTGTGTCCATCGGACCACTTTCGGATATGGGTGGCGTTTTTGCGGTAAGGGGGAGGGTCCACCTCCACCCGTCTTAAAATTATATAGAATATGTTTCCTTCCCAGACAAGCATACATAATCTATGAAAATTTTAAGATAATCAGTTCAGCCCAGTATCATATAGTCATAATGGGGTGGTGTGACCCCTTATACTTCGATATGATTTTGTATGCCTGATTCGAAATCTACTTCCGAATACCTCTCATTTGAGCCCCATATTGAAATGAACGTCCAATTGGTACTTACATTCAAATTTTGATACCATATTCGTATTCTACTCTCCAATATCCTTTATTTGATACCTATATTGTCCCGATCGGTCAACTTTTGATTTTGGCTTGTATTTTTGGCATAAGGGGGAGGGTACCCCTTCCGATACCGAAAAATTATATAACCTATGTTTCCTTCCAGACCAACCTACAAAGCGTGCGAAAATTCCAAGATAATAGGTTCTGCCGTTTTCATTTATCTGTGATTGGCTAATGTGCCCGTTTGGGCGTTTTTGGGGGGTGGGGTGACCCCCTATACTTCGACATGAATTTGTATGCCAGATTCGTTTTCTACTCCCGCATATTTTTCATTTGATATCCATATTGTCCTTATCGGTCCACTTTTGATTTTGGGTGGTGTTTTTGGACAAGCGGTAGTGGGTCCGCCCCCTTCCGTTATCAATAAATTATAAAGCCTATTTCTACTTCCTGACCATATTCGTAATCTACTCCCGAATACCTTTCATTTGAGTCCCATATTGTCATGATCGTCAAATAAACATATTTTAAGGGGTTTTGGTACCTGGGGCGGCCCCCAGGTACTTGGACTCAACTTTTATTATGAAATTCGTACTCTACTCTTGAATACCTTTCATTTGAATCCCATATTAACCCGGTCAGTCCACTTTTATTTTTGGATAGTACTTTTGGGGCAGGGGGGAGGGTCCGCCCCCCTTCCGTTATCAAAAAATTTTATAGCCTATGTTTCCTTCCAGATCAACCTACACAATCTGCGAAAATTTCAAGGTAATCGGTTCAGCCGTTTTTGAGTCTACACGGAACAAACAAACAAACCGACAAACAAACACAAATTGAATTTACGTATAGCCCCCATAAAAATTAGGCCCATATATGCCTTAATTTTTCCACGATATGTTTAAAAGTTGGTACGCGAAATAAAAGTTCACTAAATGTCAACCA
Source organism: Stomoxys calcitrans (assembly GCF_963082655.1). Classification (NCBI taxonomy): domain Eukaryota; kingdom Metazoa; phylum Arthropoda; class Insecta; order Diptera; family Muscidae; genus Stomoxys; species Stomoxys calcitrans. The sequence continues at coordinate 35,242,587 of NC_081556.1, read as the reverse complement.
GATAGGTCTGTAAATAGATATGGCCTTCACATAGAAACATCTCCGAAAAGGCAGAATGAATTGTGGTTGGCATGTTTACAAATTCCTAAAATGCTCCATTGTATCTTCCTCCTATGCTGCGGACCACTGTAAAATACAATATGCAAATACAAAAACCGAGAGTGAAATATAAACCAATTGAACTGTTATTATTGCATACCCACTCTCTCTCTCTCTCCCTCTCTCTTTCGCTCTTTCACGCATGGTTTGATCACTAGGCTGTTAATGTGAGAGAAGAAAAAATTATTTTCTTTTGGCATTTTTTTAGTTGACACTTGGCTCTTGCAAGATAAACAACCGCTAGCCGATACAGCAGGCGATGTTGTCGCCAAATCCACAAAAATAAAAGAAACCAAACAAAAACAGCAGCAGAGAACACAAACAAAGGAAAGCGCCCACAGCAGTAGCAGATATAGAGCGTAGCGTCAACTATCTAACGCCCGCAATGTGGCAGCGAATACTTTTAATTAGCAGCATGCTGGCAGTGGCATGGGCTGGCGTGTTTCCAAATTATCATCCACATTTTGATTTTGTGCAATGGACCACAGATAAATCGCTGGACGATTATGAGGCAGAATCCAAGTGGTGGCAAACAGCCTCATTCTATCAAATCTATCCAAGGTCATTTAAAGACACCAATGGGGATGGGGTTGGCGATTTAAAAGGTAATCCAAGGGATGCGTTAAAGAAAAAGAGTTTAAAATTAATTTCCTTACCTTACAGGTATAACCGAAAACCTATCGTATTTGAAGGAGATCGGGGTTACCGCCACCTGGTTGTCACCCATATTCACCTCACCCATGGCCGACTTTGGTTATGATATTGCGAATTTCTTTGAAATCGATCCTTTGTTTGGCACCATGGCCGATTTTGAGGCTCTCATGAAGGAAGCCCATCGCTTGGGCATTAAGATAATTTTGGATTTTGTACCCAATCACAGCAGTGATGAGTGTGAGTGGTTTAAGAAATCCGCCAGTGGCCACCCTTTCTACAAGGATTTCTATATTTGGCATCCGGGCAAAATGATTGATGGCGTTCGCCATCCCCCCACAAATTGGGTAAGCGTTTTTCGTGGTTCCGCCTGGGAATGGAATGAGCAGCGGCAGGAATATTATCTGCATCAGTTTGTAAAGAAGCAACCAGATTTGAATTATCGCAATCCTTTGGTGAGGGACACCATGAAGATGGTCTTGCAATTCTGGCTCTTCAAGGGAGTCGCTGGCTTCCGTGTGGACGCTGTTCCCCACATCTTTGAAAAGCATGCAGATGCCAATGGCAATTGGCCCGACGAACCTCGTAATCCCTCGGTCAATGACCCAGACGATTATGGTTACCTGGATCACATCTATACCGTCAATCAACCCGAGACCATTGATCTGGTCTACATGTTTCGTAAAGTTTTGGATGATTTTAAATCAGAATATGGTGGTGAAGATCGTATTTTAATGACCGAAAGTTATGCGCCCTTGGATGTGGTCATGCAGTACTATGGCAATGGTACAAGAGAGGGTGCCCAGATACCATTTAATTTCCTGATAATTGAAGAATTGGGTAATAATTCGAATGCTTTCAATTATGCTGAGACCATTAACAAATGGCTGAAGAACATGCCTGAGGGTAAAACGGCAAATTGGGTGGTAAGTAGAATTTGGCTGATATTCACCTTGTCGTAATGACTAATCTGGGTATTTTGCGTAGGGGTCATGGAATAGTCCGGGGTTTGAGAAAGTCGTACAATAATGTGTCCAAGCTACGAATTAGAATAACTCGTAACTCTTGATATGATAAAGCGAAAAATATGGTCGGCTTTTGAAAAAAATCATATGTTTTGTACAGTAATTAGTAGGTTCAGATTTAGACTGAATGGGAAGCTCACTATGAAAGGTGAGTCCATTCGGAAGCCAGAATGACCCTTTGCAATACTCCAGTGAAATCAATTAAAAACATATTAAGTTCGGCCGTGCTGAACTTTGGATACCCAACACCAGAGATGGTCTGTCGGAAACGACGTATATGACATAGATTTCCGACGTATAATACATACATCGGAAACATCATAAACCTAGCCAAAACAAGTAAAAGCGTGCTTAGTTCGGCCGGGCCGAATCTTGAGAACCCACCATCAAGGATTCTGCTAAAAATTTATACAAAATTAATTTAGTTGAAGGGCATAATTTTATTCGACATACTTCTGTCTACGCGTTGTTTCTGTGCGATTTGTTTGCAGAGATGGATTTTCCAACGCAACACTCAAAAACAAAGCATTCTGTTTGGCCTTAAGTCGTGATTTTTTTAAGGAGTCGTGATATTTCGTAATTTTCTGGCGAGTCGTGATTAGGGTTGTGAGTCGTGATTAGGGTTGTGAGTCGTGACTCACGCCCACTCACGAATAATGTTAATTAAATAACGCTCACGCACGCTTACGTGTTTACTCACGTCTTACGTGCATACCTCTGCATGAGATGATGAGTTCAATTTCCGCGGGAAATTTTTAAAATTGTTTTTAAGGCCAATGGTAAAGAGAGTGCCGGAGAAAAGCCCGAGAGCAGCAGCGGCAAACGAACGTGACAAGCAGCTCGAGCCGAACAAAGGAAATAAAACTAACCACCACAACGAAGCAAGAACGTGTTGGGCTAGTTTGTATAATGGTTTTGTTTGCTTCCCAATAATGATTGTTGCTGAAGAGAGTGCCTTTCAAAACAAATTTTTACTTTGGGTCGTTGAGATTAAAAAAAATTGTTGCAGTAAAATTAACAAATTTTGTCGTTACTTTTTCTACAAAAGTTGTTGGTTTTCTGTGTAAGAATGCGTCGCACAGAAAGGTTTCGCATTCACCAAGTTTATTGATGGCAATCCCGTGTCCCTTACGGGCAATTCGTTTGCTCTTTTGTACCTTATATCGCAGCGGTTTTGGCATTGAAACGAAACGGATCGTGCCATTCTCGGAAAAGATGTCAATGTCCTTCTTACACTCCAATATTCTTCGTGACCTTTTCATAGAGCCCTGATGGCCAGTACACTGTCCGTAAAGATGTTGGCACTCGATGTCCTCGCGCTAACACCATTCCACTTCACGCATTCCGTGATCGCCTGGATCTTCGTCCGCAAGACCGTTGATGTTTTTGTTGTAGCTGTTTGTTGTGTTCTATCTTTCGTCTGCTTGATTCTGTTAAGTGGCCAGATCCAGGAACTCTGCGACTAAGATGGGGTGCGTGCAGAGGAATCTGGGTCTGAGTCGAGTGGGTCTGGCTTGACAGTTAAACAGGTGATGTTTGTCGTGTGATCCCTGGTCACAATCGGAACGTACATCCTGCACGTTTGCATCAATCTTTGCTCTGTAGGAGTTGAGGCGACTGCATCTGCCGGAACGTAATTGAGCCAGTACTTATCTAGTTTGCCGGGGGCGATCAATTTCTTCAGGCGCAACGGGAGGCGATCGTTTTCAAAGGAGGACATTCAACCAGTAGCCATTTACCGCATCTGCTACCGTGTCTGCATGAATGTTGTCTAGTCCCGCATTATATGAAGCTTGATCTAGAGGTTCTCTCTTATAGCGCTGAACCTCAGGCTCTAGATCATATAGATCTACCTTAAGGCTTCTGGGCGGTGAATACCTATCCCCAAGATGATGATTTGAAAGGTCTCTGCGATAACATCCCTAAAGGTATTGCTTTGACAGCATGTAGTTTTGCCTTCGCACTGGTAGAATCTTTGTCTCCTGATGGAGGTGGTTCACATGAGAACTGTCAGTCGCAGTTCGAAGGGCGGCATTCTGACAGATCTGAATATAATTTCACTGCGTGTCGCAGAGCTGACGAGACCACACTGGCACTGCATAACTTACCACAGACCGGCCAATTATTTTGTATCTGATGTACAAGGTTTCTTTGACTGCACCCCATTTGATGCCGGCAAGTGACTTGAGGATCTTTTTTCTACTTTCGACTTTATCGCAAATTGCTGTGGCATGTGAGGAGAATTTTTAAGAGCTGTCAAATGTGACACCAAGTATTTTGGGACACTTGATGGTCGGAATCATTTTTCCATCGACCATCACTGTCAGCTCAGCATTCACCTCACAATGTGGCTGAAGATTTGATAGCAGATATCTTCAGATTTCTTGCAGCAAAATATGAGGCTGAGTTCGTTGAGGTACACGTTCAACCTATCGCAGATGTCAACAATGGGTAGGGGCCTGTTTCCATGATTTTACAATCGTCCGCTACGATCTCTATGCCGTCTGGAGGAGTGTAATGGAGGATAGCTAGAGGTTAAACAGTGCCGGAGATATCACCTCGTCTTGGGGAACTCCCTGTTTCAATCTACGGTGCTTGGACTTCATATCCCACACAGATAGTTTGCATTTCAGGCCTCTCTGGAGGGACGTGTTGGCGATGTACTCAAATAGTTTGGCATGTCTGACTGTAGCGAATGCCTTTGACAGGTCAAGTGCCACGAGGACCGTCCTATCACATGGCCTGACCTAATTGAAGCCACGGCAAATATGTGCGGTGATGGCATGCAAAGCAGTTTTTATGCTATGCAGTCTTCGGAATCCATGATTATGCTCGGCGAGTGGAAATTCTCCTACGAGGCTCGGGAGGAGTATTGCCTCAAGCGTCTTTGCTACTCGTTAGAGAACGGAAATCGGTCTGTACGACTCCCCCGAACTCGGGTTCTTTTCAGGCTTCAGGAGCGGGATCACTCTGCCTATTTTCCAGACATCTGCCTGACTATAATACGGCCCGAAAGATCGTGCTAAGGTCAGGCACCCGAAAACACTTCTTTGCCGCTGTGCCGCCAATTAAGACCCCCAGGCCTTCTTTGTTCTCCAACTTTGAATAATGCAGGTATTTATCTTCTAAATGGCAATACCAGAGTTCTTTCAATTCAAAACCGAGTCGCTGGGAGCAGTGCTTCACACTCCATTTCAAGTGTCTCCTACAGGTATCCAAACCAAGAAAACAGCAGTAAGCCACATCAAAAATAAGTGCACACAATAGCCATGAAGCAAATGGCACGCTCACACCTAATACCAGCAATCGTTGTTGACGCATACGACTCTCAACGACCAAAACATAAAACAGTCTTTAAATTCAGTCCTATTGTAAGTGTTTTTGCCAATCAGCACAAAATGGTTGCAAGTCATATTTTGCATTTTAAGCAATACGCACGAGGGCTCACATTGACCGCAACTTTATAAAAGACAAACACACAGCTGCCTTTCAAAGTTATAAGAGCTAAAATTGATTTTCGTGCTTTATAATGGCTTGGCTAAAAAATTGAAGTAAGTCTTTCACTTTTGAATAGACGAAGAGAGTCAGAAGGTACGTCACTGATAAAAGCAATACTCTTCCAAAACGAAAAAAGCAAGTGCAAAAAACAACGGAGTACATCTATGACGCTCAACAACACTTCATATCTATTCCTATGTTCCTATGGCACTCGTCTGAGTGGTGCTCATTTGCAAAAAACACACGGCGTCCGTTGACCAAATTGAAAAACACATCCACTGAACCATTATTAAAAAGTTAAGTCATCTCTCACTCTATTGTATATGTACGTGTGTTTCTAGCTAACTTTGTTTTTAGGTAGCATGCGTTACAAACAATTGCTTTGACCATAGTTGCTATTTAGTTCCAAATTTTGGGTCTCATGCAGTTCTCTGATACAAACCGAAACCTCTTTCAAGTTTTTGACCTTGTAGGCTAATTAAACCGTTCTTTTGAGAAAGCGTGGCGCTTCAAATTGACCCAAATTCGTCTTCCTGGTCAACAGGCAGATCTCAGTCTTCTCTGGGCTTACATTCACACGCGTAGGTATAGCTCAGTAGTATGTCACCTCCAAGACCCTTTGATGTATCGTTTGCGTAGCAGATGGTCTCAAAATCCTTCAAGAGTGCTGATAAGATGACCCCCTTTGGTGTACCCTGTGCCACTTTGTTCCATGTACTTACGCATGAGAATCCCAATTCATCCACCTACTCCTTAATGTGTCTGGAAGTTTTTAAAGAGTTTTTTTACTTTTATGTTTTTATTAAAAATACTTTTTTTTTAATTTAACTTAAAAACCTTAAAACAAATGCTATTCTACAGCTTGTATTGTAATATACCTACATACATAAATAAAATAAAATTGCATGTTCTACTCCATCGCTATGATTTTCTCATATCCCATTGAACGCAAAAGAGCATAGGATTCGTTCAACATTGTTATCTCTAGCATAGGCCAACCCTCACGATGAATCAAAAATTGTAAGGGACCCAGATATTTTTTGGGTTTTCGTAAGACAATTCCTTCGAATAACTGATTGGCTGTTTGCTGCACAATGGGCTCTTCCATAATAGTTTCCGGTATCATCTCTACTGACAGCGCTGATATTGCCTCATTCATATTTTCTGCATTCTCATCAACAACCAATGCATTGATATCCAGATTAAGTTGACAAAGCCTTTGTTGCAAAAAATCCATGCCAAGTATCAGTTGTTCGCTTAGAAATGCCATAACTAAGGCAGAAACCTTAGTATTTTTGTTGTTGTAGCATATATCAATATCACATAATTCCATACACTCGAGTAGACGTTGATCATATGTCTGCAGAGTGGCACTTTTTCCTTCGCCAATTGCATTGGATTTTTTTAAACAATCAGTCAATGTTTGGTTGATGTAAGTGAGAGAAGCCCAAGTGTTGACAAGAGCACGAACTTCTAAACCGCAAATGTGGACGTTGAGATAATAACAGCTGTTGTTAACATGTGAGTCGCTGCTGCTGCTGTTGGCTCTGCTGCTTTTAATTTCTCTTGCTGTTGCTGCGGGTTTAGCAGAGGACAGGCTCTCACGGGTTGCTTTAGTTATTGGGCTAGCCATTATAATGGATGAAAGAGGCTTAATAAGAGAGAGAGTAGATTAGGATTTAATAATGACTTTTGTGGTGTTTTAGATAAAACAACAACAACTATGACAGGAAGCTCTAAAATTGATGGGCTAGAACTTAAACATTTGTAGCAATAGTTGTGCAATGTCAATGAGAATTTAAAGTGGGCAAACTGAATCTTTAAACGTCGTGAAGGTAAAAATGACAAATAGGTGTAGCTGCCATGGATGAGGAGGTTATAGCAGAATACAAATTGCAAAGCTTTAACTCAAATGGAATGAAACTGGGAGATCACTTGATCGTCTTAGAAATTCACGGACTCGGCATATAAAAATTATAAAGTTTTTCCTGCAACCATTTTTTTTTTGTTTTTTTCTTCTCTTTTCAGCTTGGAAATCATGACCAAAATCGCATTGGCTCTCGCCTTGGTGAAGATCGCATAGATATGATGAATATGCTTACCTTTACCTTACCTGGTTGCAGTGTGACCTATATGGGTGAGGAGATAGGCATGACAGATGTTTGGATTTCGTGGAATGACACCGTTGATCCCTCGGCTTGTAACTCAAATCCTGACAAGTATGAATCTCTATCCCGTGATCCGGAACGTACTCCCTTCCAATGGAGCGATGCGTTTCAAGCGGGATTTTCTAAAGCAAACAAAACATGGTTGCCCATCTCACCATTGTATCGCGAAGTAAATGTTGAGAAGGAGCGTTCGAATCCATTGAGTCATTTGAATATTTTCAAACAACTGCACAAATTGAGAGGGGAGCCCACAATGAAACATGGAAAAGTTGAAGTGAAGGCATTGAAACAAAATGTATTGGGTGTTAAGAGGTGAGTTAAAAAAAAATAACATTGAAATTTTGATGAAATTTTTGAAGAACTGAGAGGATCCTAAAGAGATTTGTCAAATTCGCACAAAATCGGGCTAGGGGGCTGTCCCACTTTCAAACCTCAAAATGTCAGTGGACCGATCATGACAACATGGAACTCAATTGAAAAGGGTATCTAACATTTAAATGTGGGATCAAGTGTGTTTGTGGCCTCTGTATAACCAAAACTGGCCAAGAGGACATATAGTCTGATCACGGCTATGTGTAACTCAAATTTAAGGTTTTTAGGAGTGGCGATGAAAACTGCATTTTATATGGCACACCCCCGATTTTTGGCGCCTACTTTAATTTTGACTCCAGGATCACGAATCCGAAGTCCGTTTTTGGGGCAAAGCCCACTGGACCACCCTAGGGCCAAAAAATGCAGCCCTGGGGAAAATGCTCCAACCTAGGCATATGGATATCAAATAAAAGGTATTGGCGAGTAGATTACGAACATGTTTAAAAATTGGATCTGGTAAGGACTTAAGGGGTCTTGAGAAATGTTAAATTGGTCTTCCCAAATGTAATAGGTATTAAAAAAAACAATTAAAAGCGGGATAAGTTCGGCCGGGCCAAATGTTATATACCCTCCACCATGGATCGCATTTGTTAAGTTCTTTGCCCGGTATCTCTTTATAGGCAAACAAAGGATAATGGATAAGAATTGCTATGATATTGGAGCTTTGTCAGTTCATAAACCGATTCGGGTCATACTTGGCCTAGATGTTCAAGACTACTATTGTCTTGAACATCTTGTGCCAAATTTCAACCAAATCGGATAAGAATTGAGCCCTAAGGGGGCCCAAGAAGTAATAACGGGAGATCGGTTTATGAGGGAGCTATATCCGGCTATGGGCCAATTAAAACCATATTTAGCACGTATATTTGAGGGCATAGAAGAAGTCACTGTGTGCAAAATTTCAGCTAAATTGTATAAGAATTACGCCCTCTAGAGGCTGAAGAAGTAAAATCGGGAGATCGGTTCATATGGCAGCTATATCAGTTAATGGACCCAATAAGACCATTTTTCACACGTTTGTTAGGGGTCCTAGATACAGTGACTTTGCCAAATTTCAGCAAAATCGGGTTAGAATTACGCTCTCTAGAAGCTCAAGAAGTAAAATCGGTAGATCGGTTTATATGGGTGCTGTACCAGGTTTTATACCGATCCAAACCATACTTGGTACATCCATTAAATGTCATTGAAGACGTCATAGTACACAATTTCAGCCAAATTGGATAAGAATTGCGCCCTCTAGAGGCTAAAAAAATAAAATCGGGAGGTCAATTTATATGGGAGCTATATCAGGTTTTTGGCCGACCTGAACCATACTTGGAACGTAAGCTAAGCATTGGAAAAGTCATTGTGCAAAATTTCAGCAAACTCGGATAATAATTCCGCCCTCCATAGGCTCAAGAAGTCAAATTTAGAAATAGGTTTATATGAAAGCTTTATTTAAATATCGACCGATATGCCCATTCACAATCCTAACCGACGTACAGTAATTTTGGCTATATATGGGTGTTACATTGAAAATATGATATGGTTCAGATCGGACTATATTTAGATATAGCTGTCATATAGACCGATCTCCCGATAAAGGGTCTGAAGACCATTAAAAACTTTATTTATTACCCGATTTCGTTGAAATTTGCAACAGTGGGTTATTTTAAGCATCCCGACATCAGACCTAAATATGGACTAGATCAGTCCATATTTAGATATAGCTGCCATATAGACCGATCTCCCGATAAAGGATCTGAAGCTCATAAAGGCTTTATTTATCACCCGATTTCGCCGAAAAACAGTGGGTTATTTTAAGCTCTCCGACATCTAACCCAAATATGGTTTATATCGGACTATATTTAGATATAGCTGTCATATAGACCGATCTCCCGATAAAGGTTCTAAAAGCCATAAAAGCTTTAATTTTTATACGATTTCGTTGAAATTTGGAATACTGCGCAGCTTTAAGCCTCCCAACATTCGACCCTAATATGGTACAGATCGGACTATATTTAGATATAGCTGTCAGGTAGACCGATCTGCCGATAAAGGGTCTGAAGCCCATAAAATTTTTATTTTTTAATCGATTTTGCTAAAATTTAAAACAATGAGTTATTTTTAGCCTTCTGAAACCCGACCGAAATATGATTCAGATCGGACTATATTTAGATATAGCTGTCATATAGATCGATTTGCCGATAAGGGGTCTGAAGCCAATAAAAGATTTATTTAATACCCGATTTCGCTGAAATTTGATACAGTGAGTAGGTTAAGACCTCCGAATATCCGACCTAAATTTGGTTCTGAGCGGGCTATATTTAGATATAGCTGCCATATAGACCGATCTCCCGATAAGGGGTCTGAACGCCATTAAAGTTTTATTTATTACCCGATTCCGCTGAAATTTAAAACAGTTAGCTTTCCTGAGCTTCACGATATCCGACCTTAATATGGTTCAGATCGGTCCATAATTGGATATGTCTGCAAAAGAGACCAATATTTTGTTCTACAGAATTGAATATTGACATATAAATTAGACCACTCAATGTCCGTGCCGAATTTGGGTGCATAAGTTATCCAATTTTCACCGGATTGTGACGAAAGTGGATTTATATATATTCCCGAGGTGGTGGGTATCCAAAGTTCGGCCCGGCCGATCTTAATGCCTTTTTACTTGTTTTTAGAAATATTTAAGAGCTTAATGCATATCTTAAATCTATTCTTTTGTACCTTTCATTTGATACCCATATTGCCTAGGGTTAAGGGGGTTAAAAACTCTCAAGATCCCGTAGGTCCTTCCTGGGTCCAATTTTTAGTCATGTTTTTCCATATTCGTAACCTACTCGTTTATAACTTTCATTTGATACCCACATTGTCCAGTTAGAAGCCTTTCCCCAAGAGTAGGTTTTTGGCCCCAAGTGGTCCAAGGGCCTTTGCCTCAAAAACGGACTTCAGATTCATGTTCCTGGGGTTAAACCACGCCTGCGTACCAAATTCCAGTGAAATCGAGGTGTACGCCCTATAAAGTGCAGTTTTGCCGCGATATGCATTCGTAATGGCAACCGGTTCTAGGTACCGGATTGAATACCCGCCGGCTAGGGTCTGCCGCCTAAGTGTTTTGCCTTTTTTCGTAATGGGACAAGCAGTGCCTGCTCCGTATGCTTCTGGTCCATGCCGTGATTGAAGACCCCGGACCTTGGTTTTGTTTTGTTTGCCAATACCGCATGCATCATCGTTGGGTGTATGAGGATGTGATCGGATGTGGGTGCATTTTCATTCGTGGTCTTGTTTGATATCGGTGCAGTAGATCAGTCATACGAACTACTTTGCAAAGACCACCTCCATTAGGAGACAAAGACCCTACATGTGCGAAGGCATAACTGTGTTTTCATATAAAATGGGTCTAATTAGATTTTTTGTTACTTTACGGGAGAAGGAAATAATTTGACATAGGCCTTTTTTTGAAATCCATTAATTTTGTTATTTGTTTTTGTATCCGCCTGAAATTTTGAGGTAAGGTGCATCTGACATTTGTCTTCCAGAATAAATACAAAATTAAAGTAAAAAATTCGGCTGAGCCAGGCCGTTGTCTTCGTCTTAACGTTCGAAGCCATTAGCACAACTTCCAAACTCCTCGCTGCAATAAAACACACTCGCATTGGAAAAATCCAAGTGTTAACATCTTCAGGGCAATAACAACCAGAACGCTAGGGACACGTTGAGTCTTGGAGTGTAGCAAGGAGACTAACGCCATCTGTGGAGACTACCGATTCGCATTGTTTGTTTGTAATGTACGATAGAGGCAGTATTTTAGCAAACCGCTGGTATATACGCCCAAATACTCACTCTTGTTTCTAGTAGGAGAGACATAAGAAACTAATTATAGGTACGGTAAACAAATAATCGTTTGCAGCTATCGAAGCACTTTTGCAATCAGAGAGGTTTTGGTTTTACCACAAAAGGAAGGTGCTTTTACCGAAACTGCTAAAGGGTTTACAATAAACAAATTTAATTACGTTCAATAATACTACGTTTATGGCTAACGTTTCGTATGTTGAAGTGAAACGTTATATGGTTACAATAAAAGCAAAACTTCGTGACAAAAGTATTTTGTTTGTCGTAAGAATTTCCCAAACGTTTTATTTGTTTGCGTGTAGATAGTTTACTCATTATGTAATAGATTTTTAAAAAATTTAAAATAACATATTTTTTGTTTATTTAAGAACTCTCTTAAAGGAATTTACCTATGTGACCCTTATGAATATCTTCAATGAAGTCGAGACATTTAATCTAAAAGAGGCATTTGAGAATATCCCAGAGGAAATGGTTTACGAGGTGGTCACCGATAAGTCGAAGGCTAAAAGGGGGTAAAAAGATTTAATTTTTTTTTGTTTTGAAATCGTTTTCTTACTTATCCTTCTTTTACAGTGATCGCTTGAAAACGAACTCAGTGACTTTACAGCCCAAGGAAGCAGTTATTTTGAAATCTCCGGGAAGACTAGATACTACAGTTGGTTATTATTTATACTACACGGCTGAAGAACAAACTCATAACTAATTTCTTGCCATATTACACTTTATTTTGTTTTCTCTATTATTTAGTGTCGTAGTTGAACTATAAAATTTTTTTCTAAAATTATAATTTCTTAAATTTAATCCGTTTCCACTATGATTGCCTCATAGCCACTGAGAACAAAATTGTCTAGAGAGACCAGGTCCCTAGAATAGAAATAAATTGTAACGAGTTTCAATTTAGTGGTTAAGTTAAATAATTACTAAATAATTTTTTTTATATATTCTCATTTATTTTTGACAACTTACCCTTCCTTTCTTGTTGATATCGTATTGGCTATTTTGGTTTTGTAGCTTCCAGTGGCCTTAATCGCATCCGTTACATTCGCTGACTTGGCATCGCCCAAAACATTGGCCAACAGTATGTAAGTCTTTTCATTTGGTAGATATCTGCAAGAATCGATGGTGATGCAATGAATTTCAAATCGCTAGAGAGTGGTTTGTTTTTCCAGGTAACGTTAAAATAAGTAAAAAACAGTAAGTAAGGGCAAAAGTCGGGCGGTGCAGGCTATATAATACCCTATACCTACCCCGTATGTATATAATACCCTATACCTACCCCGTATGTATGTAACCCTATACCTAACCCGTATGTAACCTACCCAATTTCTGAAACCATTTTGATGGACCTCGGCGGGAAAATATGTTCAAACTGTAATAACTACAGTTGACAATCCCATGGCAGCCGGTTGAACGCACCGGATTGACCCGATGGAATCCTCATGGTCAAGGGCTGCCGCCTCAGTGTACGTATTCGTCTTTTTTCGTCATGGAAGAGGCACATCCCGGAGTGCCTTCTCCGCACGCTTCTGGTCTGTGCCGGGATTGAAAAGAACCCCGGACCCTGGTTCTGTTCGGTTTGCCAGAACCGCCTTCACCATCGGCCGGTGAGGTGTAACCGGTACATGGAGTGGGTACATTTCCGATCTTGCTTTAGCCTCACTTCACTACGGGAGTATAGTCATACTGGCTATGTCGCAAGGTGCTGTGCGAACATAGCCAGCAGCAGGTGGGTCACAAGCGTCGTCATCGTCGCTTTCTGCGACCTCGTTGTCGGACTATGTGACCCCCCGACCTCTCCCGTACAGCAATTTACGCAACAGCAGCATCCCAGCGCAAATATTGCCAGGCCAGTGCCGGGAAGTGTATCGTTGTTGCAGTTAAACTGCAACGGAGTTCATGGCAAGATCGATGAGATTGTGGACTTTATGAGTCGGAGGGGCATATTGGTCGCAGCGATCCAGGAGACAAAACTGACCAACACCTGGAGCTTGCGCAGTTGTCACGGTTACAATGTGCTACGTAAGGATAGCTTAAGAAATGGCGGTGAGGGATTGGCCTTCGTAATACACCATACCGTGCAATATAGACATATCCCGCCTGCGCATGGCGCTAGTGACCCCTACATGGAATGTATGGGGATAGCAGACAGGTCCGGTACTGCCGAGATAGAGTCAATGAATTGCTCCAATTACAACAGTGTAACTGGTGGATTCGGTTTGTCGTTCATTTTTATCAACCCCACCACCCCCGCAATATTTTATTTAACATTTTCTTAGATGTATTTTCTTACATGTAATTTTGAGAACTCACCAAGTAGAAACACGTCTTGTCAAAAAAAGTTATTTTTCAATATTAATTCTTGTTTCACATAAAGGTGCAGCCACATTTTGCAAATTTTAAAGTTTTTGTAAAAAAATTCTAACCAATTCGTCCTGTATTTAGCATTTCGTGTACCCAGTAGGAAGAAACCCTCGTAACGTATTGATATATTTGGTTGCCCAAAAAGTAATTGCGGATTTTTTAAAAGAAAGTAAATGCATTTTTAATAAAACTTAGAATGAACTTTAATCAAATATACTTTTTTACACTTTTTTTCTAAAGCAAGCTAAAAGTTACAGCTGATAACTGACAGAAGAAAGAATGCAATTACAGAGTCACAAGCTGTGAAAAAATTTGTCAACGTCGACTATATGAAAAATCCGCAATTACTTTTTGGGCAACCTAGCTCCCATCTAATACCACCACAGTATTGGTATTTTAAAGATTTTTTTTCACATTTTTCAAACGATTTCCAGTTTAAAAATTTTCCCAAAATTCCTATGTAAAGGAAATTCAATTTTCTATGAAAATAAAATTTTTTAAATTTTTTCCTCATTTCTATCCAATGTTGAATTCAACTCCATTCAATACTTCTCCTACTTACCTCTTGATGGCCAATATATTATCGCCCACATTGCCATACTGTAGTTTTCCATATTGCAAAGTTTTCGTTTGACGCAATGCCGACATAGCCTTATAGACATTTAAATGGCTTTTGGAGTTGACTTTTTCCGTTTCCACATTGACGGTGAGATAATTGGGATTTATGGGCAACCATGTTGAGTGATTTGTAGAAAAATCTGCATTCTCGCCAGGACCCCATTGGAATGGGGTACGAGCAGGATCACGAGTGAATTTTTCATAAATTTCAGGATTTGAATTGCAGGCAGCAGGATCAACACTTTGTTCCCAGGATATATCTAAATCCACCATGCCAATTTCTTCACCCTAGAAACAAAACATAAATAGGAAACTATTGTAGTAAGGCTAGAAACAGGTAAGTCTAGAGATATGGGTAGCCTATGAATTCGCTCGGTGGATTGTTTGGTTGATTGTGATACTCTAGATATAGGTGAAAACTAAAGATGTTTGGTGAGAAAGCAAAGCTATTAGTCTCCAGATAAGTTCTAGGAACGAGATAGGTGGCTGAAGAGTAACAAGAACAGATTAGGAACAAGCCCCAAACCGGTACGCCCACCGGATAAGCGGCAGGACCAAAGTGACTGCTCGGTGTTTGTCAACCAATAGACATGGGAGTCTACACACATGTGATTACCCCCGGCGGAACGATCCCATTTTGTCTATGAAAGAGGTCTGATCAAACAAGTAAAAACGTGATAAGTTCGGCTGTGCCGAACTTTGGATACCCACCACCATGGATAAATTAACCATCCTCTTTTATAACAACTCCATCAATTCCACTACCATATCCATAATAATATGCAAATAGGGAGCTGCTATAGATTATATTTCATTGAGGTCCCGAGAAATCTTATACAAGTCACAGCTTCAGCGAAATCGGGCAACAAAATCGTTTTTATGGAATTAAGGCCATAAATTGGAAGATCGGTCTATATGGCAGCTATACCTAAATATAGCCTGATTTGCACCATATGCTCAGATGACGGTAGGTAGGTTTAATACAAGTCATTGTGTCAAATTCTAGAGAAATCGACTAAGGTCTAAGACCCTTAGTCGGCAGATCGGTTTATATGGCAGCTATATCTAAACATAGTCCGATCTGAACCATATTTGAGTCGTATGTCGGGAGGTTTAGTACAACTCACTGATTAAAATTTTAGCGAAATCGGATAATAATTGCGGTTTTTATGGACTTAAGACCCTCAATCGGAAGATCGGTTATATGGCATCTATATCTAAATATTGTCCGATCTGAACCATATTTCAGCGAAATCGGGTTATAAATGTGGCTTTTATGGGCTCAAGGCGCTTAATCGGGAGATCGCTCTATATGACTGCTATATCTGCATATCGATCGATCTGAACCATATTTGAGTCGGATATTGGGAGAATTCAATTTACTCACTGTCAAAGGTTTCTGCGAAATCGTATATTAAAAGGGCCTGTTACGGGCTTAAGACCCTAAATCGTCAGATCGGTCTATATCGTCAGATCGGTCTATATCGTCAGATCGGTCTATATTGTCAGATCGGTCTATATCGTCAGATCGGTCTAGATCGTCACATCGGTCTATATCGTCAAATCGGTCTATATATAAATATGGTCCGATCTGAACCATATCTGAGTCGGATATCGGGGGGCTTAAAGCAACTCACTGGTTCCAATTTCATCGAAATCGGAAAATAAATTCGCCTGTTACGGGCTTAAGACCCTAAACCAGCATATCGGTCTATATGGAAGCTATATGTAAATATGATCCACTATGGGCCATTTGAATATCTTAGCCTCTAGTACTTTCTGTTTTAAATTTCAGTGTAATCGGAAAAAAAAACTGCTTTTACGGGCTTGAGATGTAAAATCGCCAGATCGGTCTATATGGAAGCAATGTCTATACATAGTCCGATTTGGCCCATTAAAGAACTTATCCTGTGTTTCAAACAAATACGGGTCTGTGCAAAATTTCAACTCAATATTTAAAATTTTAGAGATTGTACAGTGATTACAACTGACGGACACATACATGGACATCTTTAAATCGCCTTAGAATTTTACGACGATCAGAGATAAACATGATTTTTATATATAGACGGCACGAAAGTCGAGTGGTGAAGTTGTTAAAATAGAATATTGCTAAATATGGTAGCTATATCCAAATATAGACCGATCTGAACCATATTGGGCAAGGATGTCGAAAAGCCTAACACAGGTCACTATGCCAATGACCTTAAATCGGGAGATCGCTATACATAAGGCAGCTATATCTAAATATAGACCGATGTCGAAAGGCCTGGCACTGCTCAATGTGTCACTTTTCAGCAAATTCGCTGCTTTTAAGGTCCAAGGACTTAAATCGGGAGATCGGTATATATGGCAGCTATATCCACCTATTAATCGATCTGAACCATACAGGGCGCAGCTATCAAAAAGCCTTACAGTAGTCAGTGTGCCAAATTTCAGTGAAATCGGATAATAAATGCACCTGTTATGGACTCAAGTCCTTAGATCAGGAGATCGGTCTATATGCAGCTATGTTGAAATGTAGACCGATGGGGGCCACATTGAACGCGAATGTCGAAGGGCCTAGCACTGCCCACTGTGTCACATTTCAGCGAAATCTGATAATAAACGTACCTTGCATGGTCCAAGGAGTAAAATCTGGCGATCGGTATATTCAAATACAGACCGATCTGAACCATATAGGGCACGGGTGTCCAAAAGCCTAACATAGGTTCTTGTGCGAAATTTTAGTGCAATCGGTTAAAAAATGCGCTTTTATGGTCCCAAGACCCTAAATCGGGAGAACAGCCTATATGGCATCTCAAGATCGGGCTATATTTGGAATATATGGATGTTTGTCCGATTTGGCTGAAATTGAGCATGTAGTGTTTTGAAATGTTTTCCAACAACTAAGCCAAGTACGGTCTAAATCGGGCTGTAACCTGGTGTAGCTTCTATATAAACCGATCTCCCGATTTGACTGCTTGATTCCTTACAAGCCGCAATTTTTACCCGATTTTGCATGCAGTGTTCTGTTATGACTTGCAACAACTGTGCCAAGAAAGGTTCGAATCGGTTTATAACCTGATATATTGTAGCTTCCGTATAAACCAACCTTCCATAATAACCGATCTCCCGATTTGATTTCGTGAGCTCTGACAAGCCGCAATTTTTGTCCGATTTGGCTAAAATTTGCCATGTGGTGTTCCGTAATGACCTCCAACAACTGTGCCAAGTACGGTCCGAATCGGTCTATAACCTGATAAAGCTCCCATATAAACCGATCTCCCGATTTCACTTCTTGAGCCCTGACAAGCCCCAATTTTTGTCCGATTTGGCTGAAATTTGGCATGTGGTGTTCCGTTATGACTTCCAACAGCTGTGCCAATTACTGTCCACCGGTTTATACCTTGATAAAGCTCCCATGTAAACCGGCCTCTCTGTCGTCCTAGTTCGGTTCCTAGAAGCTTTAATTTATGCTGGTTTGACAGAAGTTTGTTTGCCCTCCAAGATTCGGCCCGGCCGAAACTAGCACGCTTTTACTTATTTGATCAGAACTCGTGTTTGAGGAGACCTCCTCCTCTCTGATGTTAGTGATCTTGCGTCTCCCTTAAATGAAAAGCATGTGCCCATGTAAAACCGACCGATATTTAATGCAGATGCCAATCGAGGCCACGATAGGAAATCTGGAAGTAATGGAAAAGGTTTCCGATCGGATACCATAGACGACACTTAAGGTCGAGTGCGAGGCACTGCTGCCAGCGGCACCTTCTTGGATTGACGGAACTCTGGTATTTCCATCTAGAAGATCATGCTACTTAAATGGATCCAAGCTAGAGGACAGAGGGGGCCGGGGGGTTCTACATTGAGAACCCTGGGACTGAGATCTGTTTTCAACAGATTGACCGTAATAGCGTCATACAGGCGGAGATCCAGACGATCACGGTATCCGTGAGGTAGTGTGGTGTTAACGAGAGAAAGTCGAGAGCGAACATCTTTACGGATAGTAAATTGGCCATCAGGGTAACAACAACCAGGAGCAGTCACTACCAGTCTTGGAGTGTAAGAAGGAGATTAAGGCCTTCTCTGGGAGGGCACGATCCGCATCGTTTGGGTGTAAGGGGGAATAAAAGAGCAGACGATTTGGCAGTGCAGGCCAGAGGACTGCCGTCGCAGATCTCTCAACGAGATGGCTGAAAAGTTCAAAATTAACCTGTTCTGGGTGCCGGGCCGACAGAGATATCACAGGGAAATGTAAAGGGGATGAGCTTGAGAGTCTGTGAACTACCCTACACATTCCATGGATACTGAAATCTGTGGGTATGCCGCTAGCGACATGTAAGTTAAGTTTACAGGGTCAGGCCCTGTCTAATCGGAAAACGTGCTGACAGACTGAAGGTTGCCAGAAACGACTTTTTCAGAAGCTGTGAGGACATCGAAAATGAAGAGTCTATAGAACACCTTCTGTGTGTGTGTCCCGCACTGGCAGTCAGAAGGAGTTCCACTTTAGGTTCTCATTTCTTTGAAAACCAGTCTGATTTAGCGAATATGAACATCCGCAAGTTTTTGGGGCTTTTTTAAAGCGATCTGAATGGTTCAACGGTGGGAACTAGAAGGCATCTTCCTCCTTCTGTTCCTGTGGTATCACAACGGACGAAAACGTCTAAGTGAGTCTGATGGCGGACTGCCACTTAAACCTAACCTAACCATGTCAGATGTGAATGTAAATTGGGCCAAATCGGTTCTTGTTAAGATATGACGCCCATATTAGCTCATCAAACGATTTGTCCTCTAATGGGACTAATAATTATTCGATTTGGATATAAAAATCCGCAATTACTTTTTGGGCAATCCAATATTATTAAATTTGGCTGAAATTTGCGCGTAATATTTTGTTATGACTACCAACATACATGGAGGCAACGGTAGCGTAGAGGTTAGCATGTCCACCTATGACTCTGAACGCCTAGGTTCGAATTCTGGCAAGACCATCAGAAAAACAATTTTCAGCTGTCGTTTCGTTTGTTATCAAAATGCTGGCAAAATTTGTGAGATACTATGTAAAAACTTCTCTCCAGAGAGGTGTCGCACTGCGGATCACGGCTATAAAAAGCAGGCTCCTTATCATTGAGCTTAAACTTGAATCGGACTGCACTCATTGACTGCTACGACGCCTAGAAGCTTCAAAGTCTGCAACTATGCTCATTTAAGCAACTTTTTGGTAGAATCCATAGTTGCGGGTTCCCGAGCTAATTTCTACATGTTCTTTTTTTAAGTTATATCTTTCTTGGTTTTTTTTTTCTAATTTTGAGCTTCTTTCACACATTTACCTTAGAATTAACTCATAACTCACCATATAGGTCACGCTGATTCCAGGCAAAAACATTTGCAGCATATTCATGAGATCAATGCGATTTTCACCATAACGGCTACCCACACGGCGCTTATCGTGGTTACCCATCTGCAATGCGAATCAAGAAAAAAGGAAAATTCCGCTTAGCTCTTCTACACCGAACCTCTTCTTTCCTTAACTTACCACCCAATTGGCTGTTTTTCCTGCCGGCATGTTATCCATCCATTTTTTAATGATTTTCACAAAACCTGGCGCAGGTAAGTCCGTATTGATTTGATCATCATTGCCGGCAACAATAAATTGAAAATTGAAGGGTATCTGGGCACCCTGCACAGTTTTATTGCCAAACATTTTCATGACCTCACCAATGCTGGACCAAGTCTCAATCATTAGGACACGAGTATCTCCACCATGCACTCGCTGATAGTCTTCCAAGAGTTGATGCCATTGATAGACCATATCTATGGTTTCCGGTTGATCTTGGGTATAGATGTGCAAAAGGTAAGCGGATTCCTCTTTGTCATCGGTATAACCCGACAAAGGCTCATCGGGATAACGGCCAGTGGCATCGGGCAAAGCCTCAAACATCCAGGGTACGGCATCAATGCGGAAACCAGCCACACCTCGATCCAACCAATAGGTGAGAACTCGCTTCATTTGGGCCACCACATCGGGGTTGCGATAATTTAGATCGGGCTGTTTCTCAGCAAATTGATGGAGATAGTATTGCTGGCGTTGATCATTCCATTTCCAGGCACTGCCTCGAAAGGCCTGTAGCCAATTACTGGGAGGCTGCCTTTGGCCATGCTCATCTACAAAGCCATCACTCCACACATAGTAGTCCTCATAGCCTTTTTCACGATTCACTGATTTTTGAAACCAAACATTCTCATCACTCGAATGGTTGGGCACAAAATCCATGATGATTTTCAAACCCAATTTATTGGCCTCAGCTATCAGCTCATCAAAGTCCTTTAAACTACCATACTCCTCTTGGATGTCAAAAAAATTGGCTATGTCATAGCCAAAATCAGCCATGGGCGAAGTATAGATGGGCGAAAGCCAAGTGGCATCAACACCGATTTCCTTGAGGTAACTTAGTTTGGATTTAATGCCCTGCAAATCGCCTATACCATCACCATTGGAATCCTTAAAGGATCTGGGATAGATTTGATAGAATTGTGCAGTTTGCCACCAATCTTTTGGGGAAACTGAGGAGGTGTCACTCGATGAGCCATTACCCGAGCAGGCCTTCACCAAATTCACTATATGACCCATACAAAGCAGGCCCAATGTTAGGCCCATTAAAATTTTGATCATCTTGAAAATTTTTATTCTTTCTTCAAACTTCACTGCTGCTAATATAAGACTATTTTCACATTTCTTAATGAGTGGCGCTTTTAAAGACAATTTCTAGCACATTGATTGCGTTTCAACCATACGTTGTCATAAGACATGGAAGTGCATTTTAAATCATCTCTTATTAACTTTTTGAGTGGGAGATCACAATGCCTTTTTGTGAGTATTTTGTTTTTGAGTTTGTGAAAATAAACAATTTAGTCATTATTGCTCCTCCCTTCCTCATCCACTGGGTTGAGTTTATGATTTGTAGTTTCATAGTTTTAATTGATCCTTATCAAAAAAAAATTTTGTTTGTTTGTTGCTCAAATTTGATACATTCTCATAAGAAAAAGTGTAAAATATTTACACAACAAGTAAAAATGTGTTAAGTTCTGGGTTGGGCCGAATCTTGAGTACCCACCACCATGGACCCTTATTAACTGAGTTTGCATATGAATTATTTTGGGCTCAAAAAGACATATCGGTACTTAGTTGGGCCTATAACCCCATATTGACCGAATCGGACAAAACTTGGCCCCATTAAGTGAACATTTAGTCTTTTAGCAGCGGAGCGTAGCGACAAGAGTCTGAACGTAGCCTAACGAACAGGGAGCTGACGATAGAACCATCACCTACTCCCAAAAATCCCATTTGCTTAATGGGAGAAAGTGGCACAGGGAACGCCACAGGGGGGCCACTCCTATGGGTGACCACCATAAATGACCTATTACGGATGATGACTGAAGAGGGATTTGAACCCCTCTGCTACGCAGACGATGTTATAATACTTCTAAGGGGAAAGGATCCGAACGTGTTATGCAGAAGGGCCGAAAGGGTCTTGCATATGGCATATGACTGGGCTAGACCCAGAGGTCTCAATGTTAACCCAGAGAAGACTGAAATATGCCTGTTCACGAGGAAGACGAAGGTGGGCGGGTGGGTGGACGATTTCGATATCAAATACAAACGAGGTCAAATACTTTGGTGTGATCTTGGACAGGAAACTGAATTGGAAGTGTCACATTCAGGAGCGCACTGAGAAGGCTCACAGATGTTGGGCACTATATACACAGGCCGTAGTCGCCAAATGGGGCCTGAATCCTAAGATAGTCCACTGGCTCTACAGGAGCGTGATGAGACCAATACTTACTTTCCGCCTCAGTAGTTTGGTGGACTGCTATGGAGAAAAAGTGCAACATAAGGACCATACAACAGGTTCAGAGAACATGTTGTCTTTTCGTAGGCAGAGCGATGAGGACCATGTCCACTAGGGTACTGGAGACTATTCTTAATATCCGTTCCATAGATATACACATTAAGTGCGAGGCAGCCACAGCGGCTATGAGACTTAAGGCGATGGGAGAATGGATTGAGGATGGGACCAGCCATTGCGGTATAATCGAGACGACGATAGGAAACCTGGAAGGAAGGGACTGCTGCCAGCGTTTGAGTCTTGGATTGAGGGAAGCCTAGTATTGCCATCTGGAAGATCATGTTGCACGGATAAATCAAAGCTAGATTACAGAGTGGGCCTGAGGGTCTACATTGAGAAACCCAGGGATTGAGACCTGTTTTAGATTGCCAAAGCATAGTACGGTCCTGCAGGCGGAGATCCGAGCGATCACGGAAGGCGTGAGGTGGTGTGGTGTTAACGAGTGGACGTCGAGTGTGAACATCTTTAGGGACAGTAAAATTGCCATAAGGGCAACAACAGCCATGACGGTAAGGCCACGAACAGTCTTGGAGAATTAAGAAGGAAATTTACGCCTTCTCTGAGGATGGCACGATCCGCATCGTATAGGTGTCGGGCCATAGCGGAGTAACTGGGAATGAGAATGCAGGCGATTTGGCAGTGAAGGCCAGAGAACTGCCGTCAATAAACTTGGTTAACCCGGAGGCCACCATAACGCAGAGGTTAGCATGTCCGCCTATGACGCTGAACGCCTGGGTTCGAATGCTGGCGAGAATCAGAAAAAATTTTCAGCGGTGATTTTCCCCTCCTAATGCTGGCAACATTTGTGAGGTACTATGACATGTAAAACTTCTCTCCAAAGAGGTGTCGCACTGCGGCACTCCGTTCGGACTCGGTTACAAAAAGAAGGCCCCTTATCATTGAGCTTAAACTTGAATCGGACTGCACTCATTGATATGTGAGAAGTTTACCCCTGTTCGTTAGCGGAATGTGCATGGGCAAAATTTACATTTGCAACCCGATGTCTTTTTTGGGTCGACGCAGTCCGAGTTGGGGCGTGGGCGACGAATGCTAATGCAACCCTTTGAAACAGCGAAACGATCGGTTGAATGGCGAAAATCCTATTGGAAGATTTAGGTCGTGAGAAGACGAGGCTATTACTGAAAGGAAGTAAGAAGGAGGTCAGTATAGCTATCGGTATCATAACAGGACACATAGGACTACGAGCTCACTTAGATAAAATCGGTGCGGCAAGTGATAGCATGTGTAGGTTATGCGTTGGAGCTTTTCCTTTGTCATTTCCCCGCTTTCGCGTCTAACAGATGCCGGCACATAGGTGGGGACTCAATACTAGATATGAAACAACTTAGGGGCGTGGCATGGAATACAATAAGAGAATTTTGTTAGTAGCACGGAATTCCGAACTTAGATTTTCTTGTTCGAGGTAACTTTTTAGTATTTAGAGCGCACAACAAGCCGATTACTGGCATAGGTGTATATCCATAGTGGCATAGGGCGCACCCTCTTTTCAACTTGACCTAACCTAACCAAAGGGCTGACGAAGTCAAACCCGAGAATCAGGGATGGGGGTTTTATCTGTTTATAAATGGATTTGGATCATACTTGGCATGGATATTGGGAGTTGTAGATCAATTTTAGCCAAATCAGATGAAAATTTAGGCTTATAAGGGCTCAAGAAGTTAAATCGCGGGATCGATTTTTATAGGGGCCGTATCTAAATCTAAACCGATATGACCCATTTGCAATCCCTATGACCTACATCAATAAGAAATACGAGCATTCACGACCGCTATCGTGATTTCGACAGACGGACGACATCTCTAGATCGACCCCGAATGTCGGGAAGATCCAGATTATATATTCTTTATGGGGTCGCAGATCAATATTTCGAGGTATTATAAACGGAAAGACGAGATTAGTATAATCCCATCCTTTGTTGGTAGGTATAGAAACATTTTTTTTTTTTTGGAAGAAAAATTGGGTATATTTTGCTTGTAACACCCAGAAGGAAGAGAGAAATACCCATCAATAAGTATTCCGATCGACTTAGAATCACTTTATGAAATTTTGCATGTGGTCTTCCCTTCCAGCATAAGTGTCTGGAATGATAGCTTAGAAAAATCGTGAAAAAAATGTGAAAAATGCTAGCCATGGTGCAGGGTAAATAAGTTTCGGTCCAGCCGAACTAAATTCGGTAACACTTTGGGCGAAAGCAAAATCTTGATTAAAAGTGCATACAAAAAGTTGACTCTAATAATTATACCCACCACCGAAAGATGGGGGTATATTAATTTTGTCATTCCGTTTGCAACACATCGAATTATCCATTTCTGACCCTATAACGTATATATATTCTGGATCAGCGTAAAAATCTAAGACGATCTAGCCATGTCCGTCCGTTTGTCCGTCTATATGTTGAAATCACGCTACAGTCTTTAAAAATAGAGATATTGAGGTGAAACTTTGCACAGATTCTTTTTTTTTTGTCCATAAGCAGGTTAAGTTCGAAGATGGGCTAAATCAGACTATATCTTGATATAGCCCCCATATACACCGATCCGCCGATTTAGGGTCATAGGCCCATAAAAGACACATTTATTATCCGGTTTTGCTGACATTTCGGACAGTGAGTTGTATTAGGTCATTCGACATCCTTCATCAATTTGGCCCAGATCGGTCCAGATTTAGATATAGCTGCCATATAGACCGATCCGCCGATTTAGGTCCTTAGGCCCATAATAGCCACATTTATTATCCGATTTTGCTGCAATTTGGGACAGTGAGTTGTGTAGGCCCATCGACATCCTTCTTCAATTTGGCTCAGAGCGGTCCAGATTGTGATATAGCTGCCATATAGACCGATCTCTCGATATAAGGTCTTGAGCCCATAAAAGGAGCATTTATTATCCCATTTTGCCACAATTTGGGACAGTGAGTTGTATTGGGTCCTTCGGCATTCTTCCTTAATCTGGCTTAGATCGGTCCAGATTTGGATATAGCTGTCATATAGACCGATCTCTCGATTTGAGGTTTTGGGGCCATAAAAGTCGCATTTATTGTCTGATTTTTCCGAATTTTGGGACAGTGAGTTGTGCTAGGCCCTCCGACACCCTTCTTCAATTTGGCCCAGATCGGTCCAGAGTTGGATATAGCTGCCATATGGACCGATCTCTCGATTTAAGGTTAAGGGCCAATAAAAAGCGCATTTATTGTCCGATGTCACCGAAATTTAGGACAGTGCTATGTGTTAGGCCCTTGACATTTTTCTTCAATTTGGCTCAGATCGGTCCAGATTTGGATACAGCTGTCATATAGACCGATCTCTCGATTTAAGGTTTTGGGCCAATAAAAAGCGCATTTATTGTCCGATGTCACCGAAATTTAGGACAGTGCTATGTGTTAGGCCCTTTGACATTTTTCTTCAATATAGCTCGAATCGGTCCAGATTTGGATATAGCTGCCATAAGTCTTGGTCCCATAAAAGGCGCATTTATAATCCGATTTCACTAAAATTTGACACAGTGACTTATGGTGGGCCACCGTATGGCAGAGGTTAGCATGTCCGCCTATAATGCTAAACGACTGAGTTCAAATCCTGCCGAGATCATCATATAATTTTCAGCTTTGGTTATCCCCTCATAATGCTGGAGATATTCGTGAAGTACTATGCGATGTAAAAGAGGTGTCGCACTGTGGCACGCCGTCCGGACTGGGCTATAAAATGGAGATCATTCTGCACTCATTGATATGTAAGAAGTTTGTCCCTGTTCCTTAATGGAATGTTCATGGACAAATTTGTATTTTTTACTTATGTTATATGGTTCAGATCGGTTTTGAATTGTACTTGTAAGTATTTGGTCCAAATCGGAACATTTTTCGATATAGCTCCTATGGGTCATAAGGTATGCATTTTTCAGCGGATTATGACAATAGGTGGTATCCAAAGTTCAGCCCGGCCTAACATAACGCCTTTTTACTTGTTTTTTTCAGTCATACACCATTAGTTTAATGAAGGGAATTAAACAAGTAAAAGAATATTTTAAAGCATAATTTTTTGTCGTTTAACAAGTTTCTCTTCATACCCAAACTTGAATATGCCTTAAAAAAATTCTTATTGACATTATATAGTAATGCGAGCGAGTCTTGGCCAGGATTTGCTGAAGCTGTTGTCAGTTTACTTCAATGGCATAAGCAGACACTTGTGCTGCTCTCATTTTTCGTCGACAAATTGTTATTGCATCGAAATCATTAACAGTGATTGATCATCGTAAATACATCCCCCATTTTCGCTGTTGTTACTGAAGAACCAATGAATCGAATCAAATTCAAGAACGAAGAAAAAAATTTTGTTTAATACAAAACACGCGTTTTCTTTCAAGTTTTTGCTGTCTCACATTCCCTCGTGGTATTTTAAGAAGACTTATTTGTTTTCTTATGAGGCGGATATGGGAGCATGAGTCCTTGGACACTTTATTGTTGATAGGTGTTGTAAATGAGATGTTTTCCCCTTAATGGAAATTATTGCCATCATCATTATAATGACTTAGCTTTTTCTTTGTTTTTTGTTTCAGACCTTCCCCAGCCACTTGGTCCTTTGTTGGCAAAACATATGCTTGGCAGCAACACGCATTGGTTTTCATCATGGTAGAGAGTTGTAAGAGTAGAACAAGTAAAAGCGTGCTAAGTTCGGCCGGGCCGAATCTTATATACCCTCCACCATGGATCGCATTTGTCGAGTTCTTTTCCCGGCATCTCTTCTTAGGCAAAAAAAGGATATAAGAAAAGATTTGCTCTGCTATTAGAGCGATATCAAGATATGGTCCGGTTTGGACCACAATTAAATTATATGTTGGAGACCTGTGTAAAATGTCAGCCAATTCGAATAAGAATTGCGCCCTTTGTGGGCTCAAGAAGTAAAATAGAGAGGTCGATTTATATGGGAGCTGTATCGGGCTATATACCGATTCAGACCATATAAACACGTAAAAAATTTCAGGCAAATCGGATAATAATTGCGACCTCTAGAGGCTCAAGAAGTCAAGATCCCAGATCGGTTTACATGGGAGCTATATCAGGTTATGAACCGATTTGAACCATATTTGGCACAGTTGTTGGATATCATAACAAAATACTACGTGCCAAAACTCATTCAAATTGGATAAGAATTGCGCCCTCTAGAGGCTCAAGAAGTCAAGACCCAAGATCGGTTTATATGACAGCTATATCAGGTTATGAACCGATTTGAACCATACTTAGCACAGTTGTTGGATGTCATTACAAAACACGTCGTGCAAAATTTCATTCCAATCGGATAAGAATTGCGCACTCTAGAGGCTCAAGAAGTCAAAACCCCAAATCGGTGTGTATGGCAACTATATCAGGATATGGACCGATTTGAACCATACTTGGCACAGTTGTTGGATATTATAACAAAACACGTCGTGCAAAATTTCATCCCAATCGGATAAGAATTGCGCACTCTAGAGGCTAAAGAAGTCAAGACCCAAGATCGGTTTATATGGCAGCTATATCAGGTTATAGACCTATTTGAACCTTATTTGGCACAGTTGTTGGATGTTATAACAAAACACGTCGTGCAAAATTTCATCCCAATCGGATAAGAATTGCGCACTCTAGAAGCTCAAGAAGTCAAGACCCAAGATCTGTTTATATGGCAGCTATATCAAAACATGGACCGATATGGCCCATTTACAATACCAACCGACCTACACTAATAAGAAGTATTTGTGCAAAATTTTAAGCGGCTAGCTTTACTCCTTCGGAAGTTAGCGTGACAGACAGACGGACGGACGGACTGACGGACATGGCTAGATCGGCAATAAAATTTTACGACGATCAAGAATATATATACTTTATAGGGTCTCAGACGAATATTTCTAGTAGTTACAATCAGAATGACGAAATTAGTATACCCCCATTTTATGGTGGAGGGTATAAAAACAAGGGACCTTTAGGTAACATTAGGAACATGTAAGGGTGGGGGGCTTTCTAATTGTTTTACACCCTACCACAATTGTGAAGCAGGGCATTATTACTTGCATGTGCATTAGTTTGTAAAGCTTAGAGGGAGAAGAGCTGGATCCATTGATAAGTATATAAATCGGCTAAGAATCATCCTGATTCGAAATAATCATGTCTGACTGTCCATGTATTTTTGTGATCAAGGTGCGGGACGCATTTGTTGTCCGTCTGTTATAAAATTTTGCTTTTGATTTTTGGGAAAATCGCTTCAGTTTTGGGACTCAATATCAAAATGTCGATATGTTACAAACTGAGTGACGATTAATTTCGCTCCTCGAAGGAAAAAATCCGTATATCGGATGAAATGATGATTTGCGAGTATAGAGGGGACATCTTCACCCTGCGTTTTGCATCGGCAGAATGTAATGATGCCGTCAAAAAGCTCGTCGGACGTTACTCTCCCTGGGAGGGCACAAAGCTCGAAAGATGGACATCCCCCAGCTGACAAAGGGCGATGGTCTTCATCAAGGGATGACGCAGTAAGTTCGTGGCGGAACGCATGTTAGATTTCTTGGGCAAGCAAAACAAAGGTTTGTTCGCCGAGAAGAGGGAGGTCTTCCATAGGGAGAAGAACGAGGGGGGAACTCTCCTTGTGGTTGGAATTGATAAAGTCCTCTTGACAAGTTTGCTCCAGACTAAAAGCATGGCGCACTATGGGAGTTAGGCTCTCTTTTTCAAGGTAGGGAAAACTAAGATCCACATATTGCGACATCAGGCCAAGCAGTGGGAGGTGACTCACTACTGCCCAACAAATAGGGGGCTGACGATATTGACGATATCAATTTTGGGATGACCCGCAAAAGCAAAGATTCTAATACTAAAATATCAGATATTTGTATTGTAGCCGTTGAGTGAAGCAGAGGTGTTTTTATTTCGCTCCTCAAAGAAAAAATAAATATTGGGTTGCCAAAAAGTAATTGCGGATTGCCAAATCTGACAAAAATTGCGGCTTGGGATGAATCAAGAAGTCAAATCGGGAGATCGATATATTGGGTTGCCCAAAAAGTAATTGCGGATTTTTTAAAAGAATGTAAATGCATTTTTAATAAAACTTAGAATGAACTTTAATCAAATATACTTTTTTACACTTTTTTTCTAAAGCAAGCTAAAAGTAACAGCTGATAACTAACAGAAGAAAGAATTCAATTACAGAGTTACAAGCTGTGAAAAAATTTGTCAACGCCGACTATATGAAAAATCCGCAATTACTTTTTGGGCAACCCAATATATATCCGTATATCGGAATAGGTACTACCTATTGCGGTAAAATTTTAAAGCCATTTGGAGTAGGCTAGAAATGAACTCCAAAGACTCAACATCTGCGGTGGTTGCGTCAGACCGTAGCATGTTGTCCTCCCTTCCCTTTTAGGTGTGGGTGCCTTGGCACATGTAGTCGAGAGTAATGCTTGAAGAGCACAACTAGTCGTCAGACTAATAAATGAGGAAGAAACGGATAAACCAGATGGATGTACACTTCGTCGCCAGCCTTTAAGTAAAGGTGGAGTTTCTGACTCGGATTCAGACAGCAACTGTGCCAATGAAAAAGTCATCGTAGCCGAATCGAGAGATGAGGGCATCGTGATGACAGCAGAAAGTGCAGGATGCTAGAAGGGATAGAACTGACATTCCAGGCACTTCTACGGAAGCTGGAAAAAGAATCAGATCTCCCGAAGAGCATAACACTGCTAAAATGCTGAAGAAGAAAAAGAGCTCTCCGCTTTCAAGTACTCTGGGAAAACCAAGCCAGCCATCCCATATTTTTGCTTGGGAACGACCCAAGATCTGATGAAATTGGGTATAGTATTAGTAATCCGTTTCCGTTGGTTTGTCCTCAATACTTCAATACTTGTATCCAACTTTCTTACCTACACTTCAACCTACTCAAATACAAAATCATATAAATTTGGAATACATTTAATTTCTTTTAAGTACTCTGGGAAAACCAAGCCAGCCGTCCCATATTTTTGCTTGGGAACGACCCAAGATCTGATGAAATTGGGTATAGTATTAGTCCTCAATACTTACCAAACTTATATCCAACTTTCTTAGCTACACTTCAACCTACACAAATCAAAATTCATATAAGTTTGGAATACATTTAATTTCTTTTTATTTCAATATTAAATTTTTGTTATATATCTTTTAGATGTTTGTTTTTGTTTTTGTTTTTTCATAATTTGTTATTACATCCTTTTAGTTTGCTGTTTCTATTATCCATACATTTTACAATACTTAGTATATATAAATACGAGCAATTACATATAGCACTATAGTATATGTATGTATTGTATGCCATGCCATATAGAGTTGCCATAATGATAGTTTTACATGCATTACAATGCAATGCAATTTAGTATTAAATATCTCCTTGATCAATAACAATATCAATTTGTTAAAACATTTTGGTTTTTTGGTATGTATGTAGTTTTGTATGTAAAATGTTCGTTATTTTGTTCTGTACTTTGTTTGCAGTGAATTCGTTTGTTTCGGCTGTTGGTTTTCAATATCATATATGTATATTGTTTTAATATTTTTCTTACAATCACAT
Source organism: Stomoxys calcitrans (assembly GCF_963082655.1). NCBI lineage: Eukaryota > Metazoa > Arthropoda > Insecta > Diptera > Muscidae > Stomoxys > Stomoxys calcitrans. The sequence goes on along the minus strand of NC_081556.1, from coordinate 35,211,476 downwards.
GTAAGCAATATGTAACTTGATAACTTTAGAAGTTGGTTTATTTAATTTTAAACAGATTTATCTTATTTCAACTCTTTAGATTTTGTGAGGGCTTATATACAACATTGCAAAGAAAATCATTTTAAATTTATTTATTTTATCATTAAACATTATTCTTGGTTCACCTTTTATATTGTAAGAAAAATTTCTATAATTTCCATATAAATTTTATGTATAATCTAACAAACAATTTAATATAACTATATGTGTTATTATTGTAATACATAAATACGTATTATTTCAAAGTTTATACTATAAACAGTTATACAACTTTTTTTCTAATATTATCTGTTCTTTTTTTTCATATCAACTTTATTTCACTATATATACATATATGTTTTTATATACACAGAGAGTTGTAAAAATAACACAGAAAGCATTTCATTGTAGGAAAGGCGGAAGAAATGGAAAATTTTCATGGTTAAAAGTTTAGACTCGGCAGAGATATTGTATACAATATTGCAGTTTATTTGAAGTTAGACAGATACGGCTTTACAGCGAAGAATTTTTTTCACCTAACGGAGGAAAAACTTAGTTTGGGTTAGGAAAACTTAATATTAAGAATACTTTTATGCTTCGACAAGAAACAAAACGGTTAAGCTTTAATAAGGATTCAGTAAAACGATTTCAGAACGAAGATTAAGCTTTGAGATCAAACGCAAAACTTGTATCCTTCATTTCACAAAGAGACAACAGGTTTTATGAAATGAGAAACTTTTTGATACTAACATTCTTTATACAATAAGGATTCGGTAAAACGATTTCAGAATGAAGATTAAGCTTTGAGAGCAAACGCAAAACTTGTATCCTTCAATCCACAAAGAGTCCACAAGTTATGTGAAATGAGAAACTTATTGTTACTAACTCGTTCTTCACCCATGGTGAGAACAAGCGGGAACCTTTTTAGTAAAGATGTACCTTTTTCGTTATTGCAATATGAGTTATTCAGTTTTGACATAGGTTCTGATCGATAATAATGTCATACATCAATCTTAGGAGGTAAAATTTGTTAAATAAGAAGGAAACTATTTAATACGAGTTTAAAAATATCCTCATAACAGTGAAAATAAGCTGAAGTAAACCAACAACAAATTAAACAAGTAAAAGCGTGCTAAGTTCGGCCGGGCCGAATCTTATATACCCTCCACCATGGATCGCATTTGTCGAGTTTTTTTCCTGGCATCTCTTCTTAGGCAAAAAAGGATATAAGAAAACAGTTGCTCTGCTATTAAAACGATATCAAGATATGGTCCGGTTCGGACCACAATTAAATTATATGTTGGAGACCTGTGTAAAATTTTAGCTAATTCGTATAAGAATTGCGCCCATTGGGGCTTACGAAGTAAAATAGAGAGAACGATTTATATGGAATCTGTATCGGGCTATAGACCGATTCAGACCATAATAAAAACGTTTGTTGATGGTCATGAGAGTATCCATCGTACAAAATTTCAGGCATATCGGATAATAATTGCGACCTCTAGGGGTCAAGAAGTCAAGATCCCAGATCGGTTTATATGGCAGCTATATCAGGTTATGAACCGATTTGAACCTTATTTGACACAGTTGTTGAAAGTAAAAATAAAATACGTCATGCAAAATTTCAGCCAAATCGGGTAGGAATTGCGGCCTCTAGAAGCTCAAGAAGTCAAATCCCCAGATCTGTTTATATGACAGCTATATCAGGTTATGGACTGATTTAAACCATACTTGGCACAGTTGTTGGGTATCATAACAAAACACGTCGTGCGAAATTCCATTTCAATCGGATAAGAATTGCGCCCTCTAGAGGCTCAAGAAGTCAAGACCCAAGATCGGTTTATATGGCAGCTATATCAGGTTATGAACCGATTTGAACCATACTTGGCACAGTTGTTGGATATAATAACAAAACACGTCGTGCAAAATTTCATTTCAATCGGATAAGAATTGCGCACTCTAGACGCTCAAGAAGTCAAGACCCAAGATCGGTTTATATGGCAGCTATATCAGGTTATGGACCGATTTGAACCATACTTGGCACAGTTGTTGGATATCGTAACAAAACATGTCGTGCAAAATTCCATTCCAATCGAATAAGAATTGTGCCCTCTAGAGGCTCAAGAAGTCAATACCCAAGATCGGTTTATATGGCAGCTATATCAGGTTACGGACCGATTTGAACCATACTTGGCACAGTTGTTGAATATCATAAAAAAACACGCCGTACAAAATTTCATTCGAATCGGATAAGAATTGCGCACTCTAGAGGCTCAAGAAGTCAAGACCCAAGATCGGTTTATATGGCAGCTATATCAAAACATAGACCGATATGGCCTATTTACAATACCAACCGACCTACACTAATAAGAAGTATTTGTGCTAAATTTCAAGCGGCTAGCTTTACTCCTTCGGAAGTTAGCGTGCTTTCGACAGACAGACGGACGGACAGACGGACGGACATGGCTAGATCGACATAAAATGTCGCGACGATCAAGAATATATATACTTTATGGGGTCTCAGACGAATATTTCGAGTAGTTACAAACAGAATGACGAAATTAGTATACCCCCCATCTTATGGTGGAGGGTATAAAAAATGGTTCACATGCAGGCTATATCGAAAGATGCCAACGAATATTCTGTTAAGAAACAGCGAGAAGACTTCTATTACATCAATGAGTAAACCTATAGAAACAAGTAAAAAGACATTAAGTTCGGCCGGGCCGAACTTTGGATACCCTCCACCTCGGATATATATGTATACCGCTTTTCGTCACATTCCGGTGAAAATTGGATAACTAATGCACCCAAATTCGGCAGGCACATTGAGTGGTCTAATATAAGTTAGTCACTGTTAAATTTTGTATTTCAAATTTCAACAAAATCGGGTAATAAATAAAGCTTTTATAAGCTTCAGATCCTTAATCGACACATCGGTCCATATGACATATATATCTAAATACAGTCCGATCTTTACCATATTTGGGTCGGATTGCGGGTGGCCAAAAATTACTTTCTGTTTCAAATTTCAGCGAAGTCGGATAAAAAAATAAAGCTTTTAATCGCTTCAGACCCTTTATCGGGAGATCGGTCTGTATAGCAGCTATATCTAAATATAGTCCGATTCAACCATATTTGGGACGGTTATCGGGAGACCTGAAACTACCCACTGTTTAAAATTTCAGCGATATCGGGTAAAATAGAGCTTTTATGGGCTTCAGACACTTTATCGACAGATCTGTATATATGACAGCTATATATATATATAGTCCGATGTAGACCATATAAGCATTTAGACCCTTTATCTGAAGATAGCTCTGTATAGCAGCTATATCAAAATAAGGTCCGATTTGGCCTGTTCAAGAACTTAACCAGGGTGCATCAAAAAGACGTGTCTTTGCTAAATTTTAGCCCAATATCTCAATTTTTGAAGGCTGTAGAGTGATTACAAAAGACGGACGGATAGACGGACAGACACACGGACATCCTTAAATCGTCTTAGAATTTCACGATCCGCAACATATATACTTTGTAGGGTCGGAAATTGATATTTCGATGTGTTGCAAACGGAATGACTACGTACTTAGGTTGAGTGCATAACAAGCCGTTTACTAGCTTAGATGTATGCCTTTTGTGGCATGGAGTTAGTTTAAATCCCCATGTACTTGCCAAACTTACTTAGTGTACCGAATCTGTGGCCGTATAATCGCATATGAATTCTTCTTATTGAAGCAATATCGAAATCAAAAACCAGTAAAGAAGGCCAAAAGTCGGGCTATGCCGACTGTATAATACCCTACACCTAGCCTATAAGGACAATGCGGGAGCTATATCCCATTCTGAACCAATTTTGGTGGATTTCGGCGATCCACAAACTGAAATATCTACGGTTGACAAATGACAACATTTTTGGAAATTACCCAAAATCTGACGAACATGTGTATGGGAGCTATATCTAATTCCGAACCGATTTCAAGCAAACTTCTCAGATAATGTGGTTGTCGTCGAGGAAAGCATGGTGCAAAATTTTGGCAAGATTGGTCAAATAATGCGCTTGTAGCGGCTCTTGGGGTGAAAATCGGGCGATATACATATATGATAGCTGCATTTAAATCTAAGCAGATTTCTATGAAATTCGTCAGTATTATCGAGAGTCATAAGAAAATCCTTTTTGTCGAATTTAAAGAGAATAAGTTGACAAATGACCATTTTATTGCTGTATTTCTGCAAATCGGAGGAACATATATATGGGAGCTATATCCAAATCTGAACCGATTTCTATGAAATTCACCAGTAATATTGAGAGTCATAGGAAAATCCTTTCTGTCGAATTTCGAGAGAATCGGTTAACAAATGACCATTTTATTTCTGTATTACTGGAAATCGGACGCATATGTATATATATGAGCTATATCCAAATCTGAACCGATTTCTATGAAATTCGCCAGTAATATTGGCGAAATATAGCAGGAAGAAAATCCTTCCTGCTATATTTTGAGAGAATCGGTTAACAAATGACCATTTTTTGCTGTGTTACTGGAAATCGGACGAACATATACATGGGAGCTATATCCAAATCTGAACCGATTTCCATAGAATTTACCAGTAACATTGAGAGTCATAAGAAAATACTTCCTCTCGAATTTCGAGAGAATCAGTTAACAAAAGACCATGTTATTGCTGTATTACTGGAAATCGGACAAACATATATATGGGAGCTATATCCAAATCTGAACCGATTTCTATAGAATTTACAAGTAACATTGAGAGTCATAAGAAAATCCTTTCTGCCCAATTTGTAAAAATCGGTTTACAAATGACCATTTTATTGCAGTTTTACTGCAAATCGGACGAATATATATATGGGAGCTATATCTAAATTTGAAGCGATTTCTATGAAATTCACCACTATATGGAAGGTCATAAGAAAATCCTTTCTGCCAAATTTCGAGAGAATCGGTTAACAAATGACCATTTTATTGCTGTATTACTGAAAATCGGACGAATAAATATATGGGAGCTATATCCAAATCTGAACCGATTTCTATGAAATTTACAACTTATATTGAGGATCATAAGAAAATCCTTTCTTTCGAATTTGGAGAGAATCGGTTAACAAATGACTATTTTATTGCATTATTTCTGCAAATCGGACGAATACATATATGGAAGCTATATCCGAATCTGAACCGATTTTTTTCCCATTTCAATAGGCTTTGTCTCTAGGCCGAAAAACATTCCCATACCAAATTTGAAGACGATCGGATGAAAATTGTGATCTGTACTCTATACACAAATTAGCATGGACAGACGGACAGACGGACATAGCTAAATTAAATCAGAAAGTGATTCTGAGTAGATCGGTATACTTATCAATGGGTCTATCTCTCTTTCTTTTGGGTGTTACAAACAAATGCACTAGGTTATAATACCCTGTACCACAGTAGTGGTGTAGGGTATAAATAATTTTTTTTTTTCTGATTTCACGCTGGAAAAGTAGGAAACTAATTTATTTAGTTTCCTTTACAATTTTTCGCAGATAGAGAGATGTATAAAAATTTGCAGAGAGCATCTCACACATACAGTCTCATTTCCACTTTGTGCACTCCTGCTTTCATACCAAAGCTTTAGACTTGTTTTTTCAGATATAAAAAACTTGGTGAAAGAATCACTTCAGTGCAAAGCTAAGATCTTAAATTAGTAAACTTCTGATAAATAAAAAGAGTTTTGATTTTACATTATCTATGTATAATACCCTAATTGTGATGAAAAACATCATACAAAACACAAACCTAGATTATATTTAAAGCTATGATATTGTATATAGACGATTTTCTTTCCAATTTCCAATTTTATATATACTTATTTACATTTTTTTTTCATTTATTTACATGTGAATATTCTTATAAATATTATGATGTATTTTTTTAGTAGATTGTTGGAAGTTTTTATTGAGCTTATATTGCAGTTTTTTATATTTTTCATATACAGATTTCTTTTGAGTGATTATTTAACAATTTTATTTATTATATTACTGGGCTCAGAAGCAATATAAAAAACAAAATTGTTATATTTTTCAATAAAAAAATGAAAAGGAATTTAAAAAATTTGTAGTAAAACAAAAGAATAATATTGATGAAGTATAGGAATGTTCAAAATAACTATCAGTAATGACAAAAAATTAAACCTTTTTTTTGAAATGTTCTTCTAGTTCTGAAAGTTTCTATCGAAATTAACAGAAGATTCATTGAAAATCTAAATATCTTTCAAAATTAATAGAGGCTTTCTTGAACATCTAAATATCTTTCAGACTAATGTTTATGACTGATTAAAACCACGAATTGTAAATCGTTTGATATGCTTAACAAAGGTTATTACTCTTCTCCCCTTTAATATTGCAAACAAAGGCGCAATGTTATTAAACCCTGTACCAGAGTGGTAGAAACATGTAACTCTTTTCAAAGGGCAGTTAAAACATTTTACCAGGCTGAGGCCTACGGAATGTCCAGGTGTTCCATATTTTACATTAAAGTTTTAACAAATGTATATCTTGGATTTTAGACCTAACAATTTTGAAGTCGAAAGTAGCAGATGTTCATACATAAGTAAATAATTTTAAGGATTGTTCAAAGGACTTTTAGTAAAAACCAAAAACATATAATAGACTTGTTTTGTAAGATGATGTATAGATATTTTTATTATTTCTTGTCTTTTGGAAGCGATTTCAATTTCATTTCTTAAACTTACTGCTCATTATATGTATTATACTATCCTACTTTATGTATTTCGCTTTTAAACTAACTATACTTTTAAAGTGGAAAACTTTTGTAGCGCTTATCAATATACAATTTTGAAATTATTATCTATTAAAATTATCTATTGTTACAATTTAAGTCTACAAATACACAAAATTATGAAGCAGTCATGTTATTTGGTAATCTGTATATACATTATTTACCACATATTTTATTAGAATCCCATGGAGAATAATGAGTGGAAAAAAGTAAAAAAAAAAGTTTTTTTCAATAAGTTGCTGCAAAAAGTCAATAAAATCGATTTGTTTTGGTTAAAAAACTCAATCTTGTAATTATGCAATACTTCCTGTAATTTTCCAAAATCATGTTCAATGAGCTAGATTTTAATAAAAATTTGTTAACGATGGCTCACGGAATAATGATATGCTCTTTGGCTATATAACAAGTTCATAAAATTTTTTTACAAAAAGGTCTTACAAGTAGAACTTTGACCACCATGAATAGGGACCCTCCTATTAAGTTCTATATTTAGAAATGCGGCGCATGGATGCACTTAGAGTCAGAAAACTCGGCATGCTGAAGGAGAACGTATGTGGCCACAGTTCCATTTTGGTTGTGATATTTGCTCAGGAATCTATTATGTATAACTCAAAGACTGTTTGTTTGTTTGTTCCGGATAGATTCGAAAACGGCTGAACCGATACTCTTACAATATTCACACATTGTGTAAGATGGTCTGGAAGGCATGGATTTTTCCTAAAACCGTGTTTCAAAATATTAGCTTTTGTTGTTGGTTTAACCAGCTTAGACCAATGAGTTTTTATTTCTTGCTTCTATTTCAAAACAAAACAACAAAAACACTTGAAAGAGTCTCAACATTTGCGGTGTGTTAATGTATCAAGGGGCGGGCTGCAATGATCGCGATTTCGGCCTTTGCCAGGGGCCTCGTCAGACTGCTATGCCACCAAAAGATTACATGCATCCACCTACCCATCGCGATTTCGGCCTTTGCCAGGGGTCTCGTCAGACTGCTATGCCACCAAAAGATTACATGCATCCACCTACCCACTAATTAGTGAGCAGTGCAATGATAAAAGCATGCCCTCTGAATGAAATGTTGGGTCTTGTTATTCAACCTCTTCTTATAGCGTAGTAAGAGGAAGTTAAACTCTAACAGCCAACATCTCTTCAAAGAGACATCTAACATCAACAACACATACAAAGCTTAAGACTTGTTATCCAGACAAACTTCGCTTGCCAATATGTGGAAATTAACCACATATTTCTCGACCAGCTGATCGTGCTTCTATTCATTCCTTCGCGCTTCTTTGTTTGGTCATAAAATTTAATTTTGTTGTTGGTTTAACCAGCTAAGACCAATGTGTTATTATTTCTTGCTTCTATTTCAAAATTTCATTTCATTCTAAGGGCATGCTTCTACCATTGCACTGCTCACTAATTAGTGGGTAGGTGGAAGCATGTAATCTTTTGGAGGCAGAGCAGTCTGACGAGGCCCCTGGCAAAGGCCGAAATTGCGATTGATACATTTAACACACACAAATGTTGAGACTCTTTAAAGTGTTTTTGTTGTTTTGGGAATTCCGTGCTTTTTACAAAATCCATGTATAATTGTTTTCCATGCCACTCCCCTAAGTTGATTCATGTCTCGTATAGTGTCCCCACCTAAGTGCCGGTATCTGTTAGACGCGAAAGCCGGCAAATCAATGACAAAGGTAATGATTCAACGTCTCACCATCTTCCCCACATGACGGACACATGCTATGTCTTGCCGCATTGATTTTGCATAAGTGAGCACCAAACGCTATACTGACCTCCTTTCAGTAATAGCCTCGGCTTCTAACGATCTGGAACCCCCCATAGGATTTTCGCCGTCCTACCGACCGTTTCGCTGTTCCACAGGGTTGCATGCGCATTTGTCGCCCACGCCCTTAACTCGGACTGCGTCCACCCGAAAGGCTTAACCAAGGTTAACTAAGTTTATTGACGGCATTCCCCTGGCCTTCACCGCCAAATCATATACCCTTTCATTCCCTCTTACTCCTTTGTGGCCCGGCGCCCAAACGATGCGGATTTAGCCATTCTCAGTGAATGGCTAAATCCTTCTTACAATTGAAGACTGTTCGTGACCTTACCATCCTGGTTGTAATTGGCCTTTTTACTGTCCGTAAAGATATTCACACTCGACGTCCTCGCGTTAGCACCACACCACCTCACGCATTCCGTGATTGCTCGGATCTCCGCCTGCAGGACCGTATTATGGTCAGGCAGTCTAAAACAGATCTCAGTCCCTGGGTTCTTAATGAAGATCCCCAGGCCCACTCTGTCCTCCAGCTTTGATCTATCCGTGTAACATGATCTTCTAGATGGCAATACTAGGGATTCGCCAACCCAAGACTGTGCCGCTGGCAGCAGTGCCTTGCACTCGACCTCAAGGTTCATCTCAGGTATGCTATCGTAAACCTCTATCCTTCCTTGCATGTTTCCTATCCTAGGTTATACCGCGATGGTATGAGCTGCTCTTATCCTTAATCCATTCTCTCATAGCCTTAAGTCTCATAGCTGCAGTGGCTGCCTCACTCATAATCTGTATGTCAATGGGTCGGATATCTAGAATAGCCTCCAGTGCCCTAGTGGGCGTGGTCCTCATCGCTCCGCCTATGCCAAGACAACATGTTCTCTGAACCTGTTATATGGTCCTTATGTTGCACTTTTGTCCCCATTGCAGTCCACAAAACTAATGGGGCGTAAATAAGTATTGGTCTAATCACGCTCCTGTAGAGTGGGTGGACTATCCTCGGATTCAGACCCCATTTCGAGCCTACGACCCGTCTACATAGTGCCCAATATCTGCGAGCCTTCTCAGTACGCTCCTGAATGTGACATTTCCAATTCAGTTTCAGTTTTCAGTATTTGACCTTGTCTGATATCGAAATCGTTTCGTTGAGGAAATGTTATGCGTTTAATTGGCCCACCTTCGCCTTCCTCGTGAACAGACATCTCAGTCTTAGTCATTGTGTCCGTCATGACAGGTCACCGTCTAATCGGAAAACATGCTGACAGACTGAAGGTTACCAGCAACGACTTTTGCAGAAGCTGTGAGGACATTGAAGAAGAAGAGACTATTGAAAACCGTCTGTGTGTGTGTCCCGCACTAGCAGTCAGAAAGAATTTCGACTTTAGGTTCTCATATCTTTGAGAACCTGTCTGATTTGGCGGATGTGAACATTAGCAAGTTATTGGGGTTTTGTAAAGCGATCTGGAAGGTTCAACGTAGAAACTAGAAGCCATCTTCCTTCTTCTCTTTCTGTGGTATCACAATGGACGAAAACGTCTAAGTGAGTCTGACGGCAGACTGCCACTTAAACCTAACCTATACCCCATCCTATGGTGGTGAGTATAAAAAGAAGTATAAGAGGTGGTGGATTGATAATCTAAAGGTGCTTAGAAAGGATACTAGCCGAGCATTTAATGCGACAAGGGGTAGTGGTAACATCAAACTGTGGGTCATTTATAAGGAAAAGCTCAGGGCATACAAGAAAGAGGTTAGAAAATCCAAAGTGAGGATTTTGTCAGATTGATTGAGGAACTCTCTAATATAAAGGAGAATTCCAGACTGCGGAAGCTAATGACAAAGGACAGTCCAAACATGGGGAACTTACAAAGGCCAAGTGGGGAGTGGACTGTCTCCCCATGGGATTCCCTGTCACATTTGCTGAAGACACATTTTTCGGACTGTGATAGAACATAGGAATTTGTCTTTCATATCCGGGGGATATACAGACGCTTAAGATGTATGTGACAGTTTGGAGACTCATGAGAGTGTGCACTGGGCACTAAATAATTTTAGGCCATTTAGGTCCCCAGGGCCAGACCGCGTTTCTCCAAAGACGCTGTAGGAAGCTTTCGTCCATTAATGTGACAAATACGCACGAGTATTTAGGGCATGTAAAGAGTGATTTTTAAGACATCTTTATTTGAATTGATAGTATGGTCCATATAATTAATTATTTGAAGATTATTTAATGCAAAAGTTGACCGTGACTGCGCCTCAAATGATCCATCCGCTTAGTTAAATTCTGGCATGCTCTTTCCAACATTTCGGCCGGTATCTCACGAATAAATGTTTCAATGTTGTCTTGCAATGCGTCAATTGACATGAGCTTTAGCATAGCCCCACAAAAAAATAGTCTAAAGGCGTTAAATCGCTCGATCTAGGCGGCCAATTGACCGGTCCCGAACGTGAAATAAAATGTTCACCGAACTCGCCTCTTAGCAAGTCCATTGTTACGCGTATTGTGTTCCATGTGGCACCATCTTGTTGAAACCACATGCAAATCATGCATGTCAAACCCTTGCATTTTGGGGGAAAAAATGTGGATATCATCTCACAATAGCGATCACCATTCACAGTTACGTTACGATTCGCATCATCATTAAAGAAGTACGGTCCAATGATGCCACCAGCCCATATGATTTTTCTGAGGGTATCAACGAAAGGAGTGAAATGCTTATAGACTATATTATATCTTAATTTATTTATTGAATGGAACAGACAGAAAGTGCTATATGTTCCTTTGTATCAGAAAATATCAGCAAAAACATTTGTGACTGGAAAGTGTTGGATGACCACAGCTTCACTGATCAGCCTTGGAGAAAATACAGCAGGAGTGCTGTCTTGGCTTTGTCCCACGGCGGTACGCCGTTCGGACTCGACCATAAAAAGGTGGCAACAGCACTCATTAATATGTGAAAAGATTGCCCCTGTTCCTTAATGGAATGTTTTATTCAAAAATTTATACATGTTTTAGGTAATATATAGATTGTCCGATATTTATTCAAATTTCCTATAATTTTTTTATGTTCCGATAAGTTTTTGGTTTTCCGATGATTTATGTATTTCCGATAATATTTTTATTTTTCGAATATTTTTCGATTTCTCGATTTGTCGATTTTTCGATTATCTATCAATTTTTCGTTTATCTATCGATTTTTCGATTATCTATCGATTTTTCGATTATCTATCGTTTTTTCGATTATCTATCGATTTTTCGATCATCTATCGATTTTTCGATTATCTATCGATTTTTCGATTATCTATTGATTTTTCAATCGTTTATTGGTTTTCCGATATATTGTCGATTTTTCGATAATTTGTTGATTTTCCGATAATTTATTGGTTTTCCTACATGTTATCGATTTTTTGGTTAATCGATCGTTTATAATTTTTGGATATTTCGTTTATTTTCAATTTACCAATTAATCAATCGATCGACCGTCGTAAAATTCTATGATGATTTCACGATGTCCGGACGGACGTCCTTTTGTGTGTCCGTCAGTTGTGATAACGCTACAGTCTTTAAAAATTGAGATATTGAGCTGCAAATTTGCACAGACTTGTATTTCTTCCACACGCCCGTTAAGTTCTTGAAAGGGCTTAATCGGACTATATTTGGATATTGCTGCCATATAGAGCGATCTGCAGATTTAGGGTCTTAAGCCTAGAACAGGAGCTTTTATCCTCCGATTTCGCTTAAATTTGTAACAGTGAGTTGCGCAGGTCTATGTCGGACTATATTTACATATAGCTGCCTTACGGGTGATTTGTCAATTCAAGGTTTCAAGCCCAAAACAGGCGCATTTATTACTCGATTTCGCGGCAACTTAAAACAGTGAGTTTTATTAGGCCCCAAAACATTCGAACCGCATACACTGATAGAAAAATGACGGTACTTTTCCAATACCGCCTGATATTATTTTGTTCGCGTCATTGGCAACGATTTTTAATACCAATTGGGATCAATTCAATGCCAGACGTGGTAGTCTCTTGTGTGGAAAACGTTGCTGTGTTGATGTATTCATATGATAACCACTTCTGGGAATCAATGCATATGAAATCAATTGCTGAATACTAAAAATTAAGGTTGGTCACGTTGTAATGTTATTTTTTGTAATTATTAACATAAATAATCAAAATTTAATTAAATTTAAATTATTTTTAATGATTTTTTTTGATTTATTAGGTATGGAATAATCAATAACGGTTTGGTACTAAAACCAATAATGGTCAGGTTCTAAAGCCAATAACCAATTGGTATTAAAACCAATACCAGTTAGGTAATAAGGCTAGTCCCAAACGGCGAAATATGCGTCTTAGACCCCATAAAGTATATATATTCTTGATCGTCGTGACATTTTAAGTCGAACTAGCTATGTCCGTCCGTCTGTCTGTCGATAGCACGCAAACTTTTGAAGGAGTAAAGCTATCCGCTTGAAATTTTGCACAAATACTTCTTATAGGTGTAGGTCGTTTGGGATTGTAAATGGGCCAAATCGGTCCATGTTTTGATATAGCTGCCATATAAACCGAACTTGGGTCTTGATTTCTTGAACCTCTAGAGGGCGCAATTCTACTCCAATTTGACTGAAATTTTGTACCTAGTGTTTTGACATCCCTTCCAACAACTGTGCTAAGTATGGTCAAAATCGGTTCATAGCCTGACATAGCTGCCATATAAACCGATGTTGGGTCTTGACTTCTTGAGCCTTTAGAAGGCGCAATTCTTATCAGATATGGCTGAAACTTTCCATGAGGTGTTTTACTATGACTTCCAACAACTGTGCTGAGTATGATCAAAATCGGTTCATAACCTGATGTGGCTGGCACATAAACCAATCTTGGGTCTTGAATTCTTGAACCTCTAGAGGGGGCAATTCTACTCCAATTTGACTGAAATTTTGCACGTAGTGTTTTGATATCACTTCCAACAACTGTGCTGAGTATGGTCAAAATCGGTTCATAGCCTGACATATCTGCCACATAAACCGATCTTGAGTCTTGATTTCTTGAGCTTTTAGAAGGCGCAATTCTTATCCGATTTGGCTCTAATTTTGCGCATGGTCTTTCGGTATCACTTCCAACATGTGTGCGAAGTATGGTCCAAATCGGTCCATAACCTGGTATAGGTGCCATATAAATAGATCTTGGTTCTTGACTTCTTCAGCCGCCAGCGGGCGCAATTATCATCCGATTCGGCTAAAATTGTGCATGAGGTGTTTTGACATGACTTCCAAAACTGTGATGAATATGGTGCAAATTGGTACGTAACCTGATATAGCAGCCATATAAACCGATCTGATATATTGATTTCTTGAGCCTCTAGAGAGAGCGCTTCTCATCCGACAAAGTACAAATTTTGTACAATGGCTTCTCCCATGGCCTTCAATAAACGTGTGCAATATGGTCTGAATCGATCTGTAGCTTGATACAGCTCCCATTTAAAAAATCATCTTTTGATTTTGCTTCTTGAGCTTCTACAAAGCTCAATTCTTTTTCGAATGAATTGACATATAACACAATGTTCTGCATTCAATTCATTTCATGGTCCGAATCGGATATAGCTCCAATAGCATAACTGCCCTTATTCATTATCCTTTGTTTGCCTAAAAAGAGATACTACGCAAAGAACTCGACAAATGCGATCCATGGTGCAGGGTATATAAGATTTGGCCCGGCCAAACTTAGCACGCTCTTACTCTTTTTGTACCATACGGTGTTGCTTTACTATCAATACCATATGGTATTGAAATGAGTACCCAAACGTACCCATTTCATATCAACTTCTCTCTGGGTTTATGATCCAGATCGGAGGATATTTGGATATAGTTGCCATATAAACCGATCTGACATTTTAGGGCCTTAAACCCGTAAGAGGCGTATTTACCCAATTTCACTGAAATTTGGATCACCGAGTTGCACTATACATCTGGTTGTCTAAAGCAAATATGATCCAGACCATATATTGGCGAATCTGCCGTTTAAGGCTACTATGCACTTAAAATCCTCATTTATAACTCGATTTCGCTGAAATTTAAAACATTGAGTTGAAATGGGCATACCGTTGTCCGAATGGAAGATGGTCGAAATCGGACCATATTTTGGCATAGCTGCCTTATAGACCGGTCTGTCGATTTAGGGCCTTAAGCAAATAAAATTGGCATTTATTATCAGTCTTTTTAGATATTTGGAGCAGTGAGTTGTGATAGGCCCCTCGTAATCAAAACTGCTCATATTTTGATAAATATGCCATATAGACCTATCTTCCGATTTAGGTTCTTAGCCAAATAGAGATGATTTATTGTCCGAGTTCGCTGAAATTTATAACTGTGGCATGTATAGGGCTCCTCTATGCCCAAAATAAATATGATTAAGATTGACCCATATTTGGATATAACTAAGAATGGTATACAAATTTAATTCAGTAGGATATGGAATATATCCATGGTGGTGGCTATCCAAAGATTGTTCAATTAATTTTTCAGAATTTTTCTTTACAACTGTTTTGTTAATCATTTATCGCAAGCTTATCGAAATAAACGTTTTTTTTTTTCTTCTTCAACTTATTCTCCATACCAACTGAGTTGTGTGCACACATTTCAAGTGAACAGAATTATTCTGACATGCTTAGTGCGCTTCCTAGACTAAAATCCTTGTTACATGTCATTCCTTTAGCCAATTTCTTCTATACGGGTATGGCACAACGTTTTTTGCCTGTGCTACTTTCACGACTTAGGGGAGGATTAAGAGGACTTACGTTATTGTTGCTAGATTGTGATCCTTTGGTGGAACCGTTACGTGAACTTGATGACAGGCTGTCACTGCCGATTGCCGTAACTCCCGCCCCCGTTGCGGTTGTTGCTGTTGTTGCTGCTGTTGTTACTGTTGCTGCAACAGCAGCATTTGTGGTGTTGCCATTTTCGGAGGAGCTTTTCTTGAAATTATCCGAAGATTTGGAAGTAGATACTTGCAATAACTGCGTGGCGCCATGAGCAGGTTTAGCAACATGTTGCTCTTGATTGGCAGTATGACTTAGAATGGCTGCTGCTGCTGCCAGCGTGGCACTTGGCGTGGGCGGTGGTTCAGGCATATAGTGACCCTGCAGGGGCTATAAGCTGGTAGTCAATACCGTATTTGATCTTAGTGCCGACGTGGGCACGGTGGTTTCGTTGTTGGTCGCACTCCACTTGGTGCTGCCCGCAGTGGTCGCCGTCGTCGCAGATGCCCCCACTGTAGATGGTGCTAATGACAGCGATGGTGGGGTCGCCACATGATTTGCATTGTTTACACTAAATGGCAATGCCGTGGCATTCACCAGGCCATTGAGACTACTGGCAATGGCATTTGTTGTGGACCCTATTGGCGCATTATTGGTGGTGTTGCTGGTGCAATTGGCCATATTTGCACAATGCTGCTGTTGATTGATTTTATTATTGTTCGCCACCACCTGGGCCTCATTGCCCAGCGATGAGTGGCTGGAAGTGTGGGTCTCCGAGGGCAGCTGTTCCTTATCGTTGTGATTGTTATTTGGCACATATTGATCAGCATAGGGAATCTGTTGATAGGCAGTGCTATCCAGATTGGTGAATATGCTGGATATTGTTATCGTTTGGGTGGCCATTTCACAGAGTTTTTTCTTTTGATTTACGCTGCTGTTTTCAGTGTTGGTGGGTGTGATGTGTTTCTGGATTTTCTCCTCTTGGGCACAGGTGGCCGCAGTGACCACCGCAGCGGCCATCATCGATGAGGGTCCTGTATTCGCTGTGCGATGCATGTTTGAACGTGGAGGCATCATACTTTGGCGTACATTGCGCTCAGGTCGTACGAGGATTATATAGAGCTGGCAAGGCAAAAAGGAAGAAAAGAAGGAATGAGAAAAGCTGTCAATTTTAAAAAATCAATAAAGAAGAGCTTTAAGAAAAAGCAGTAAGTAAACCTACAACTATTATATACTTGTTAAATACAAAATTGGCAAGCATCTTAGGTCCTCCTAAGATAAGGTGGACATAATCTCAATGACCTTACTGCTACTATGACCCTTTTAAGCAATTTATGTTAGTAATAAAACTAATGCATGGATATAAATCCTTCATACTAAGTGTTTTCGATGCATTAAGGGTTAGATTTGTTGAAAAATTAGCAAATCTGCAATAAAAGTCCTTAGCTACTTATCCCAAAAGTTTAATGCTTTCCTGCTGCTTTTAGGACATGACAAAATTTCTAGCCATTAAATGCTTCATTACCATACCTAACATACAGTTATGCTTGTCATAAAGTTCCAATCCACCCCACCCACTGTGGATAGAGCAGCAACTAAAGTAGTTATCATCATTATGTGATGTTATGTCTTTATTTATGGCCACAATTTCCGGTAACCAATAATGCACGTCTCTTCAATTTATTCCAAAACACAGCTATAACCCAAAATGGAAGTCATTGTATACGTGGTACCGAATTTATAGATTTTCAGCACCATATGCTTTCAGGGGCACCAATTTATGATGCTACATATTCTAGCTCCCCCCAAACAATACCACCTACCCAACAAAAAAAAAAAAAAAAAAAGGATCTTAATTATCCTCATAAATTTCTTATTTGCTCTTTATATCGAACTTAAATTGTGGCATATTTGCAAAGTGAATTTCGTGAGCTACGGCAACTGAAATGGGAATCATTGGGGAAACAGTTGTTTACTTACCTTGGGTGAGAATAAACATGCGATTGTTACGCTTGCCGATAAACTAATGGTCACCGACATCGATGTTATCCTCAGTGGAACATGATTGGCTGTTCCAAAGTAGAGCGGCACAAAGGCCAGCCAAATGACGCAGGTGGTGTACATGGTGAAACCTGTAAAGAGAATTGTCCAAATCGGGTATGTAATAACATGGGAAATAAAACGTAACAAATTCAATGCGATAATATTTTAAGTGTTGAATAAATAAAACATTGCTAAGGTCCATGTGGGTGGAAACATTTAGGGCTTTGGATACCCACAAACTCGAATATGTCTTTAAAACCACATTTCGCAAAAATGCGGTGTTAAATGGAACTTTAATGGATACGTAGCAGCTGTGACGAAATATGGTCGATTTTGGACCAAATTCGGTACGAACGTAGGGATTTAACACAGCACATTGTGCTAAATTTCAGAGATATGGTGCAAAAGATAATTTTATGGGTCAAAGATCTAAAATCGGGAGATCCATCTATACGACATCTTTACTACTACACTACTAAATTCCCCATGAACATTCCATTACGGAACAGGGGATACTTCTCTCATATCAATGAGTGCAGTCGGATTAAAGTTAAAGCTTAATGATAAGGGGCCTCCTTTTTATGCTGAGTCCGAATGGCGTGCCGCATAGCGACATCACATGGAAGAGAAGTTTAACATGGCAGAATCTTCTTCTTATATATAACAAGTAACCAGTGAGGAAGGTCAAAAGTCGGGCGGTGCCGATTGTATAATACCCTGCACATAACCTCTAAGTATTTGGGTATAGGTCCCATTATAACCTCTAAGTATAATGTGGGACCTATATCCAATTCTGAACCAATTTTGATGGACCTCGGCGAGCAAATATGTTCAAACTGTCAAAACTACGGTTGACAATTGACAACATTATGGCAATTTAACCAAAATCTGACTAACATATATATGAGAGCTATATCTAAATCTAAATCGATTTCCATGAAATTCACTAGTAATATACAGCCGCATAGAAATCCTTCCTGTTAAATTTCGAGAGAATCGGTCAACAAATGACAATTTTATTGCATTATTACTGAAAATCGGACGAACATATACATGGGAGCTATATCCAGATCTGAACTGATTTGTTCCAATTTCAATAGGCTTCGTCTCTAGGTCAAAAAAACATGCCTGTATCGAATTTGAAGACGATCGGATGAAAACTGCGACGTGTACTTTGTACACAAATAAACATGGACAGACGGACAGACAGACGGACATAGCTAAATCAAATCAAAAAGTGATTCTGAGTCGATCGGCATAGTTATCAATGGGAGATCCTTTTGGGTGTTACAAACTACAATAATTCACTTAGTTATAATACCCTGTACCACAGTAGTGGTGTAGTAAATAATAAATGTGGCTTTTATGGGCCTAAGACCCTAAATCGGAGGATCGGTCTATATGGCAGCTATATCCAAATCTGGACCGATCTGGGTCAAATTGACGAAGGATGTCAAAGGGCCCAACGCAACTCACTGTCCCAAATTTCAGTGAAATCGGATAATAAATGTGGCTTGTATGGGCCTAAGACCCTAAATCGGAGGATCTGTCTATATGGCAGCTATATCCAAATCTTGACCGATCTGTGCCAATTTGACGAAGAATATTGAAGGACCTAACACAACTTACTGTCTCAAATTTCAGCAAAATCGGGTAATAAATGTGGCTTTTATGGGCCTAAGACCCTAATTCGGCGGATCGGTCTATATGTGGGCTATATCAAGATATAGTCCGATATAGCCCATCTTCGAACTTAACCTGCTTATGGACAAAAAAAGAATCTGTGCAAAGTTTCAGCTCAATAACTTTATTTTTAAAGGCTGTAGCGTGATTTCAACAGACAGACGGACGGACATGTCTAAATAGTCTTAGATTTTTATGCTGATCAAGAATATATATACTTTATAGGGTCGGAAATGGATATTTCGGATGAAAGAGCAGACGATTTGGCAGTGAATGTGAGAGAAGTGCCGTCAGTTAACTTAATTAACCCGTAACCTTTGGGTTGACGCAGTCCGAGCCAAGGGCGTGAGAGACGAACGAGCATGCAGCACTGCGGAACAGCGAAATGGTCGTTAGGATGACGAAAATCCTATGGGGAGATGCGGATCATCAGAAGACGAGGCTATTACTGAAATGAAGTAAGAATGTGGTTAGTATAGCTTTCTGTATCATAATGGGACACATAGGACTACCAGTTCTCTTATGAAAAGTCGGCGCGGCAAGTGATGCAATATGTAGGGCAGGGTACATTTGTGGGTCCTTAAAGGTAAACCCAAGACGACTGCTTGTTTACCTCAGTTGGCAATAAAACCATGTTACAGTAGTGATAGCGTGTATGGGGCTTGTGGAGAAGACGAAATGTTGGACCATTTCCGGACTTCAACACACTTAGGGGTTTCGAATATCCGACAATTCGAGATTTAATGATGTGCACTGAGTTCTTAAAATAGATTTTTGGAAATTACGTTTTTATACCCTCCACCATAGGAGGGGGGTATACTAATTTTGTCATTCTGTTTGTAACGCCTCGAAATATGCGTCAAGACCCCATAAAGTATATATATATATATATATATATATATCTATATATATATATAGATATATATATATATATATTTTTTTTTAAGATGAACTAGCCATATCCGTCCGTCCGTCTGTCCGTCCGTCTGTCCGTCCGTCTGTCCGCCCATCTGTCTGTCTGTCCGACCGTCTGTCTGTCCGTCCGTCTGTCTGTCTGCCGAAAGCACGCTAACTTTCGAAGGAGTAAAGCTTGCCGCTTGAAATTTTGCACAAATACATTTTATTAGTGTAGGTCAGTTGGGATTATAAGGGGCTATATCAGTCTATGTTTTGATATAGCTGCCATACAAACTGATCTAGGGTCTTGACTCCTCTAGAGGGCGCTATTCTTATCCGATTTGGCTGAAATTTGGTATGACGTGTTATGTTATGACTTCCAACAACTGTGCTGAGTATGGTTCAAATCGGTCCGTAACCTGATACAGCTGTGTTATAAACCGATCTGGGTTCTTAATTCTTGAGCATCTAGAGGGCGCAATTCTTATCCGATTTGGCTGAAATTTGGCAAGGCGTGTTTTGCTATGACTTCCAACAACTGTACTAATTATGGTTCAAATCGGGCCATAACCTGATATAGCTGTCATATAAACCGGTCTGGGGTCTTGACTTCTTAGGCCTCTAGAGGGCGCTATTTTTATCCGATTTGGCTGAAAGTTTGCATGACGTTTTTTGTTATGACTTCCAACAACTGTGCTAAATATGGTTCAAATCGGTCCATAACCTGATATAGCTGCCATATAAACCGATCTGGGGTATGACTTCTTAGGCCTCAAGAGGGCGGAATTAGTACCCAATTTGGCTGAAATTTTGCACAACGGCTTTTCCCATAACCTTCAACATACGTGTCAAATATTGTCCGAATCGGTCTGTAGCCCGATACAGCTCCTATACAAACCGATCTCCCTATTTTACTTTTTGGGCCTCTAGAGGGCGCAACTCCTATCCGATGTGGCTGAAATTCGGCATGACGGGTTTCGTTACGATTTCAAACAACTGTACTAAGTATGGTTCAAATCGTTCCGTAACCTGGTTTAGCTATCATAAAAACCGATCTGCGATCTTGACTTCTTGAACTTTTAGAGGGCGCTATTCTTATCCGATTTGGCTGAATTTTTGTACAACGGTTTATAGCTGCCATATAAACAGTGATATAGTTGCCATATAAACCGATCTGGGATCTTGACTTCTTGAGCCCCTAGAGGGCGCAATTATTCTCCGATTTGGCTGAAATTTTGTACAACGGTTTCTTCCATGACTTTCAACATATGTGTCGAATATGGTCTGAATCAGTCTCATCAGCACCAATATAAACCGTCTCCCTGTTTTACTTTTTGAGCCTCTAGAGGGCGCATTTTTTACAACGAATTCTGCTATGGTCTCCCACATTCAATTAAATTATGGTCCGAATCAGACCATACATGATTTAGCTTCAATAGCATAGCAATTCTTATCTTTTATCCTTTGTTTGCCTAAAAAGAGATACCGGGAAAAGAACTCGACAAATGCGATATATGGTGGAGGGTATATAAGATTCGGCCGGCCGAACTTGGCACGCTTTTACTTGTTATTGCTAAGACTGGAAGCATCACATAACAGGTTTCTGAGTGAACCAATGTGTCCCAAACTATGGCATAAATGCAAATTGCAAATTTGCTCATGAATATTCCATTAAGCAACACGGGCAAACTTCCCACATATCAGCGAGTGCTGTCCAATTCAAGTTTTAAGCTCATTGATACGGGGACACCTTTTTATAGCCGAGTCCTAGCGGCATACCGCAATGTGACTCCTCTTTGGGGAGATGTTTTTACATGGCATAGCACACAAATGTCGTTGGCAGGGGACTGCTCAGATATTACTGATGTTCTCGCCAGGATTCAAACCCAGGCGTTCATCGCCATAGGCGGACATGCTATCCTTTGCACTATGGTGGCTTCCGACTGCCTGTTGATCGTTTTGTATTTCAATATTAAGCCCATGAACCTTAGAATTTCATTCCGTCCCATGAGACCTTCTACATTATCGATCACTCCAAAACCTTTAAACATAGCCCACCCTGTTTTAATTAAAATACGAGCATATCATACTTACCTATATGTTTCGATTCATTAAAAGCTTCCGGTATTTTGCGTGTGAGTACCGCATACACCGTACACACCACAATCAACACAATGGGATAGAAGAAGGCGATAACGTACGAAGCATCTATGTAGGAGTCACACACCAAGAGGTTATCTTCGCGCGTCGGATGATGATGCATGGCGTGCGAAGGTGCTATCAACATCCAGACACCATTTATTAGAATCTATTTGTCGCGTCGCAAGAAAATAAGACAAATTATAACAAAAACATGTATGAGAGTGGGATTTAAAAAGAAAAACGTTGCAAATTAATTGTTTATCTTTCGTCGCCACTTGCACAGACAAAGTCCATTGATGTATGACACTCATTGAAGTGTGCGAAAGTTGAAATAAGGGGGGGCGGGTCATAAATCTTACCTGCACCGATATGAAGAACGAACATATCACCAATTGCGATTTGGGGCTAATGAACGAAGGACGTTTTGCCGATTGTTTGCCAGCCTTGAAGATGCGTGCTATGCGATTGGTTTTCGTGAGCAAAGCGGCATAGACAACGGTGAAACAAAAACCCACAGCAAATCTGTAAGAAAACAGTAAAAGGCGCGAGTGAGAAGGGGAGTTTTATTAAATATTGTATGAAAAATGATTTTGTGGTGTGAGCATGAGTGTGGTTATGGCATGTCATGTGGCTTGCCACATAAAATTCCAGATATGACCATAAAAACTTGGCATACAACAAAGTTTTGCTCTTTACGCTAACAGGGAGGGTGGTAATAAATCGCATGTGTTTTGGTATGTCCGCGAAAATTTATGAGGTGGTAAATGTATTTTCTCTTTTTGAACTTTTCAATCATAAATCTCGGCGTTTATTGATATTAAGCAAAACCTATAAAAAAAAGTTTATAGCAAAAAAAAAAAAATTAATTATATTGTATTTAAAAGAAACTTAGTAGTGGCTTAAGGTCAAGCCCAATATTGAACTTTGTATTAAAATGGTCATTAATGGTCATTAAGGCAAGGGCAGTGGGAAACATTCAAAGCCAGCTCATACAGATCCAACAACAAAAAGCAGAGGTAAAAAGAGAGGTAAGCGCAGAGGTTAGCATGTCCGCCTATGACGCTGAACGCCTAGGTTCGAATCCTGGCGAGACCATCAGAAAAAATGTTCAACGGTGGTTTTCCCCTCTTAATGCTGGCAACATTTGTTAGGTACTATGCCATGTAAAACTTCTCTCGAAAAAAGTGTCGCACTGCGGCACGCCGTTCGGACTCGGCTATAAAAAGAAGGCCCCTTATCATTGAGCTTAAAACTTGAATCGGACTGCACTCATTGATATGTAAAAGTTTGCCCCTGTTCCTTAGTGGAATGTTCATGGGCAAAATTTGCAATTTGCAAAAAGAGATATCTAGGTAAGACGAAATCTATGACTCAACAAAGGAAATTTGCCAAAAGTTCCTATAGGAATAAAATTTAAACAAATATTCTTGCTACAACTAAATTTCCCATGAACATTCCATTAAGGAGCAAGTGATGCTTCTCTCATATCTCACATAAGTGAGTGCAGTCCGATTAGGATAGGTTAGGTTGAAAAGAGTGTACACCTATGCCAGTAATTGGCTTGTTGTACGCTCTACAAATGCCGCACCGATTTTACATAAGTGAGCTTGTAGTCCTATGTATCCGTTATGATACCAAAAGCTATACTGACCTCCTTCTTACTTCCTTTCAGTAATTGCCTCGTCTTCTCACAATCCATCAGTGTAATATGATCTACCATATGGCAATACTAGGGTTCCGCCAATCCAAGACTGTACTGCTAGCAGCAGTGCCTCGCACTCGACCTCAAGGTTCATCTCAGGTACCGACCGGAAACCTCTTCCCTTTTTTCCAGGTTCTCTATCGATGCCTCGATTATACCGCAATGGTATGAGCTGATCCCATCCTCAATCCATTCTCACATCGCCTTAAGTCGCATAGCCGCATTGGATGCCTCACATTTAATCTGTATGTCAATGGGTCGGATATCTAGAATAGTCTCCAGTGACCTAGTGGGCGTGGTCCTCATCCGTCCGCCTATGCCAAGATAACATGTTCTCTGAACCTGTTGTATGGTCTTTATGTTGCACTTTTTCTTCATAGCAGTCCACCAAACTACTGAGGCGTAAGTAAGTATTGACCTAATCACGCTCCTGTAGAGCCATTGGACTATCCTCGGATTATTTCCCTATTTAGAGCCTACGGTCTTATACAAGCTCACTCCTTTGTACTTGATCTTGTCAGATAACGAAATTGTTTCGTGCCCTCGTGAACAGGCGAATTTCAGTCTTCTCTGGGTTAACATTGATACCTCTGGGTCTAGCCCAGTCATATGCAAGACCTTTTCCACCCTTCTGCATAGCTTGTTTGGATTCTTACCCCTTAGAAGTATTATAACCTCGTCTGAGTAACAGACGGTTTCAAATCCCTCCTCAGTCAGCATCCGTAATACGTCATTTATGGTGGTCACCCATAGGAGCGGCGATAAAATGCCCCCCTTTGGCGTGCCTTGTGCCACTTTCTCCTTTATATTTATGCCATAGGATACACAATTTATCCACCTGTTCCTTAGCATATGGTTTATTCAGTCTCTAAGGACCTGGTCCACCCTGTACTGGTCTAAGGATTGGATTAGTGTTTCGGTCCCCACATTATTAAAACCCCCCTCGATGTCAATGCATACCGCCAGTGTGTTCTCCAGTCTCCACTGATCTTCAGTTCGATTAAAGTTTAAGCTCAATAAAAAGGGGCCTCCTTCTACGAACGGCGTGCCACATAGCGACAACCACTTGGCAGAGGAGTTCTAACATGGTAGGACACCTCACAAATAGAGCCAGCGTTAGTCAAGGGATAACCACTGCTGAAAAATTTTCTGATGCTCACGGTGGGATCATCTGGGCCACGGTGGCTCCCAAATTTTCCTGTTGAACTGACATTTTTAACAAAAATTCTACTACAATGATGGAACGAATACCTTGATCATGCGATCCATGACAAATACCAGAGCAAAATTCTGAGGAGTATAGCAAGCAGCTAGTTGGTCATATAGAAAAGTGGGTGTAGGGGCTCTTGATGACGCGAAATCGGAGTTCATACAGAGTCATCTGGTGGACATGAGAGATCCCTCCCTTTTGGTAAATTGGATTGTTTCGATGCTGAAATGCCCGATTATCAATACTGGCATAGGGCTCGATTATGAATAGCGTAACCTCCGCAAGGAGGGGTTTTATCCCTTATTTGTTGGCTCATTTTGAGTTATCAATGGGATCGAGAAGAAGAGGGTGAAGGTCGTTGCCTACGCGGATGGCACCGTTATTATGCTGCGGGCTTAATTCTCCTCTATTATTTCCGATCTTGTTCGGGAAGCTTTGAGAAAAAATGCTGCATAGGTGGGGACCAACGGGCTTGCCATAAACCTTAGAAAGGCTGAGGTGGTACTTTTCACCAAAAGAAGAAAGCATAGTGTATTCAGGGGACCTGTCATGGATTGGGCAAAACTGGAGCTCTTTCTGGAGAGGATATAATGGGAGTGATTCTTGACCTGACCAAAGTCAAAAGGGAACTCAATGCACTCGACTCCTTTTTCAACTCCATATAAAGGTGTTGACAGCTTTGGCCCTGTAAATGAGTGAAGAAAGATGAAGACGATCTCAAACAACCTGGCACGGAGACCAATGGAAATTGGACTACCGGGATTTTCTTTTACCCACAGGTAGGATTGGTCGGCGAAGGTTATTTGGGGGAAATCGATTTCACTTTCATTATGCTCAAAGTCCAACTTGTCTATGTAACACAGGGGAGGGCTAGATTAGCAAGATTGCAAATAGGGTTTTATGCCCCATTTTCTGAAATCTGGTTATCAATGGGATTCTCGAGTCTATCGAGAAGTGGAAAGTGAAGATCGTTGTCTCTCTCTCTCTCTATTATTGCCGACCCTGTTGAGGAAACTGTATGGATGGGCGAGGACCACAGGGCTTGGCGTTAACTCCAGAAATACAGAGGTGATACTTTTCACCAGAAGTCGAAAGCTGTGTTTTTCCCGGGGTCCTGCTCTGGATGAGGTAAAGCTGTCGTTCTTTCCGAAGGCCAAGTATCTGGAAGTGATTCTTGACCAGACCAGAGCCAAAAAGAGACTGAACGCACCCTACCCCTGCCGTAGAGTGATATAAAGGAGCTGGAGCTCTAAGACGTGTAGATGCACTGAAAAATCGAAAGAAGGTCTTAAGACCTTGAAAAGAGTAAAGGGTAGTTCTTCATCTATTCCAACTTTTGTTAAGGACGATCAAATGTTCACTGACCCGGTTGATAAGATTAAACTGTTGGCTGATATATTTGCAGGGAATTCTTCCCTGCCGGATAGCAATCAACCACTCCCTTCAATCGAAAATGTATCTGGCATCATACCCCAAATATTTTTTCGAATTCATTAAAGGGTTAAAAGGATTCTTGAAAATCTGGACGTAAATAAATCCCCGGGCCCGGATGGCATATCAACACTTGTCTTGCGCAAGTGTTCTTCGACGCTCGCTTGTCCACTACGCAATCTTTTCAAACTTGCCTACCGTGCGGAAGTCTTCCCGGCCCGTTGGAAGGTTGCGAACGGTCAGCCAATACCCAAGAAGGGTGAGGTAAACAACGCTGCGAGTTATCGGCCAATTGCGATATGCTCCGCTCTCTCCAAGGTCATGGAGAGCATGGTTAATTACCATCTTGTGAGGTATTTTGAGTCTAATGGCCTTCTTAGCGACCAACAGTATGTGTTCCGCAGAAATCGCTCCATGGGTGACTTCATGGCACTTCTGTCGGAACGCTGAAGTTGCTCAATCCACCAGTTTGGTTAAAGTAAGGTTGTGGCTCTGGATATCTTCAACGCATTTGATAGGGTCTGGAACGTTGCCCTACTATCAAAGCTTGTCGCATTTGGTGTCGGTAATGGCTTCGTTCGATTTATTTCGAGCTTTCTCAGAGGTCGCACTATTCGAGTCGTTATAGATGGGTTCTCATCCAATGAGCGCAAATTGACCGCAGGTTTGCCCCAGGGCTCTGCTCTTTCTCTTTCTCTTTTTCTAATTTTCATCAACGATCTGTTGGGTCAGACATCGAGTCCGATCTACTCATTTGCGGATGACAGTAATCTCTGTCATTCGTACTCATTCGACCATATGCCAAGTCTTCGAGAGATTGGGGACAAGAGGTGGGTTATGGACGATACAATCTGCCAGGATTTGCCGGCCATTTCTGAGTGGGAACGAATGAATCGCGTAGATTTTAATGCACGGAAGACTCAGTGCTCAGACTTGTTGTCACACAAACGATTCGCTGAACCTACTACGATCATCTTTGTCTATCAACGGTGTAGATGTTGAGCAATCAAAAGCTCTTGATGTTCTGGGCATGCAAAATACAAAGTGATGTCCGTTGGGTGAAACATGTATTCGAAGTGTCGAAAGAAGCATTCAAGTGTTTAGGCTTCCTTAAACGGTGTAAGAATTACTTCACTCCGTTTGATCTTCTTAACATCTGCACCACTTTCATAAGGCCGAAAATGGAGTACAACTCACATGTATGGCCAGGAGCTGGGATGATTTTGACTGGACCGTGTACAGAGGAGAGCGATGGCGTTGATTGGGGAGAGTAGGGTATCCAATTCTATTGCGTCCCTTCATCATCGTCGCGATGTTGGTTGTTTGGCGCTGTTCTATCGTTACTTCATGGTGCACACACCATGTCTGATATTCGTCTTCTAATTTCTGATGTAAGGATGTATTTCAGGGATACTAGACATTCCAGGAACTCACACCCGTTTGTAGTTGATTGGCCAGCGGCCCGCACAATGCATTATAGAGAGAATTCTTTTTTCGTCCGAACCGTTCGTATGTGGAATCGACTTCCGGGTTATGTTTTTCCCACCCACTTTGACATCCAAGGATTTAAGACTAATGTCAATAAGCAATACATTCTGACATGCTAACCTCTACACCATGGTGGCTCTGGATTCCCTATCTTCGGCTAACGAGCCGGTCACTAAACTGAACTGTGTAGTAGGTCCATTGCGGAGCACATGGAAAGTCTGAATAATTGCTACTGTAAAACCGCCTAAGGACGATCTTGAAAACATTGCTGTAGGAGGACTCTTCTACATATACAAGATGGGTTGTTACTGACAGGGAACGCGATGAAATCCTCCATGTGGTCATAAATGCAAGGAAGCTTAGGGCCACTGGTTGGTACACCGAATAGACATTTAGATGAATGCGGACCATTGCGGACAAAATTTCTTATAAAAATGAAATTTTGACAAAATTTCATATGGAAATGAAATTTTGACAACATATCCTATAGAAATAACAAGTAAAAGCGTGCTAAGTTCGGCCGAGCCGAATCTTATATACCCTCCACCATGGATCGCATTTGTCGAGTTCTTTTCCCGGCATCTCTTCTTAGGCAAAAAAAAGGATATAAGAAAAGATTTGCTCTGCTATTAGAGCGATATTAAGATATGGTCCGGTTTGGACCACAATTAAATTATATTTATGTTGGAGACCTGCGTAAAATGTCATCCAATTCGAATAAGAATTGCGCTCTTTGTGGGATCAAGAAGTAAAATAGAGAGATCGATTTATGTGGGAGCTGTATCGGGCTATAGACCGATTCAGACCATAATAAACACGTATGTTAATGGTCATGAGAGAATCCGTCGTACAAAATTTCAGGCAAATCGGATAATAATTGCGACCTCTAGAGGCTCAAGAAGTCAAGATCCCAGATCGGTTTATATGGCAGCTAAATCAGGTTATGAACCGATTTGAACCATATTCGGCACAGTTGTTGGATATCATAACAAAATACTGCGTGCCAAAATTCATTCAAATTGGATAAGAATTGCGCCCTCTAGAGGCTCAAGAAGTCAAGACCCAAGATCGGTTTATATGACAGCTATATAAGGTTATGAACCGATTTGAACCATACTCCGCACAGTTGTTGGATATAATAACAAAACACGTCGTGCAAAATTTCATTCCAATCGGATAAGAATAGCGCACTCTTGAGGCTCAAGAAGTCAAGACCCAAGATCGGTTTATATGGCAGCTATATCATTTTATGGACCGATTGAAACCATACTTGGCACAATTGTTGGATATAATAATGAAACACGTCGTGCAAAATTTTATTCCAATCGGATAAGAATTGCGCACTCTAGAGGCTCAAGAAGTCAAGACCCAAGATCGGTTTATATGGCAGCTATATCAGGTTATGAACCGATTTAAACCATACTTGGCACAGTTGTTGGATATCATAACAAAACACGTCGTGCAAAATTTCATTCCAATCGGATAAGAATTGCGCACTCTAGAGGCTCAAGAAGTCAAGACCCAAGATCGGTTTATATGGCAGCTATATCAAAACATTAACCGATATGGCCCATTTACAATACCAACCGACCTACACTAATAAGAAGTATTTGTGCAAAATTTCAAGCGGCTACCTTTACTCCTTCGGAAGTTAGCGTGCTTTCGACAGACAGACGGACGGACAGACGGACGGACATGGCTAGATCGACATAAAATTTCACGACGATCAAGAATATATATACTTTATAGAGTCTCAGACGAATATTTCGAGTAGTTACAATCAGAATGACGAAATTAGTATACCCCCCATCTTATGGTGGAGGGTATAAAAAACTCAGGTTTGCGTAACACACCCCTTTTTCATCAAACTCAAAATCGAGTCCCTCAATATGATGATCTTCCGAATATTTCCCTTGTTTTGCAAAATAAGCAATGCTGATTATTTTTACAACTTTAATGTAAATGCTAATCCAGACATGCTTTTATACCTTCCCAGTGTCCATGCAATACCATTGATGGTATTTCCGATTTAGAACAACTACATCGTTATTACCACCCACCATGTGAAACATTTCACATTGTTGTCATGAAATGCATTGCTCTTTTCTCCTCATACCTAAAACGGTGGGAAAATAGAAAACTTTTTGCAAAGTACTTACCGTTGAATGGCACACACCACATTGGTGGGCTTCAATACCAGGGCAAATGTGACCGCGTAACACATTAGAATGCCAGCCAAGAGAATGTAGCTCAATTCTCTGCCGGAAGCTCGCACAATGGGCGTATCATTGTGCCTGTAGATGGTTTTTGTCCAATGAGTTTGGCCATTTCATGGAATGCATATAAAAAAGTTGGAATAGAAAGAAAATGTGTATAAAGGAAAATTTGACGAAAAAAAGAAAAAAACACATCAGGAATGCTAATGAAATTTTAATATTTTTTTAATCGCCTTGCATGATGCTTAAAGTTGTGTAGGTGTACCAAAACCCTCTGGCATTTGAGAAGCTTAGAGGAAAGTTTTATTTAACGAGTGTTAAGGTCAACTATATAATCGAAAAGGTATCAAGGTGCCAATGGCATGTATTGTAGTTAGCTCAAATCTTTTAAGTAAAAATAAGAAAAAGCGTTCCAAGTTCGGACGGGCCAAATCTTGGGAACCCACCACCATAGATTCTGATAAAAATGTATGCAAACAAAATTTAGTTGAAGCGCATAATGTTATTCTACATACCAAGCTTCTGTCAAACCAGCAAAAATTAAAGCTTCTAGGAACCGAACAAGGATAATCAAAAGAACGGTTTATGTGGAAGCTATATGAGGTCATAGACTGTTTTGGACCGTACTTAGCACAGTTGTTGAAAGTCGGAACAAACAATGTGCAAAATTTCAGCCAAATCGGACAAAAATTGCGGCTTGTAAGGACTCAAGAAGTCAACTCGGCAGATCGGTTTTTATGGGAGCTATACCAGGTTGTAGACCGATTTGAACCGTACTTGGCACAGTTGTTGAAAGTCGAAATAGAACACTATGTGAAAAATTTCAAAAAAATCGGACAGAAATTGCGGTAGCTGTATAAAAATATAAATTGATCTAAACCATATGCGACACGGGTATCGAAAAGCTTAACATAACTGTGTCACTGTGTCAAATTTCAGCGAAATCGGATTATAAATGCGCCTATTATGGGGTCATGACTTTAAATAGAGGGATCGATCTATATGGCAGCTATATCAAAATCTGAACCGATCTGAGCCAAATTGAAGGGGAATGACAAAGGTTCTAACACAACTCCCTGTTGCAAATTTCGGCGACATCGGACAATAAATGCGCTTTTTATGGGCCCAAAACCTTAAATTGAGAGATCGGTCCATATGGCAGCTATATCCAAATCTGGGCCGATTTGGGCCAAATTGAAGAAGGATGTCGAGTGGCCCAACTCAACTCACTGTCCCAAATTTTGGCGACATTGGACAATAAATGTGCCTTTTATTGGCCCAAAACCTTAAATCGAGGGATTGGTCTATATGGCAGCTATATCCAAATCGTGGCCGATTTGGGCCAAATGGAAGAATGATGTCGAGTGGCCTAACGCAACTCACTGCCCCAAATTTCGGTGAATTTGGACAATAAATGCGTCTTTTATAGGTCCAAACAACACAACAAGCCTAACACAACTCACTGTCTCAAATTTCGGCGAATTAAATTGAGGGATCGTTCTATATGGTAGCTATATCCAAATCTGGTCCGATCTAAGCCAAATTGAAACAAGATGTCGAAGAGCCTTAAACAACTCACTACCTTAAATTTTGGCAAAATCAGACAATAAATGCGCCTTTTATGGGCCCAAGACCTTAAATCGAGAGATCGATCTATATGACAGGTATATCCAAATCTGAACCGATCCGGGCCAAATTGAAGAAGGATCTGCAAAATCGGATAATAAATGTGACTTTAAAGGGCCTAAGACCTTAAATCGGCGGATCGGCCTATATGGGGCTGTATTAAGATATAGTCAAATATAGCCCATCTTCGAACTGAACCTGCCCTTGGACAAAAAACTATGGGGATTAGCGAGGTGATGGGGGGGAGATTAGCGAGACGGTGTGGGATTTCAGTAGGGCCCTTGAAGAGACGAGACGACTGTTGCAAGGCTGGCCACCTTTTCTCGGGAAGTATTTCTTAGAAGGCGGACTAGACTTAGTGGAGGGATATATACACGCTAGTTATCCATAACGAGGTGTTGCTGTGATGGCGCGACTGTGTGATTTGGTTCTGCGCATGGCATGGCCTGGCATCTGCCTTGCAGCGGTGTTTGCCCATTATTGGTTCCCTTAACTTTTGTGGTTGTGTTCGGTCACCCGTGAGGGTGGCCGCGTTGATTGTAAAGTCCCATATTGATGCTGATATATGTGGCGTAGCCCGTGAGGGCTACTGTGTCCTGTTTGTGTTTGTGTATATCGTCCCGTTGTATGTTTGATACATACTTTTGTATGCTGGCTTGAGGTCGGCTTAGGCCGATTTATCACATCCAGGTGATCAGTCTGGAACTATTTGGGGTTCAACTGGTTGTAGTCTTTATACCCTCTACCATAAGATGGGGGTATACTAATTTCGTCATTCTGTTTGTAACTACTCGAAATATTCGTCTGAGACCCCATAAAGTATTCATATTCTTGATCGTCGCGAAATTTTATGTCGATCTTGCCATGTCCGTCCGTCTGTCCGTCCGTCCGTCTGTCTGTCGAAAGCACGCTAACTTCCGAAGGAGTAAAGCTAGCCGCTTGAAATTTTGCACAAATACTTCTTATTAGTGTAGGTCGGTTTGGTATTGCAAATGGACTATATCGGTCCATGTTTTGATGTAGCTGCCATATAAACCGATCTTGGGTCTTGACTTCTTGAGCCTCTAGGGTGCGCAATTCTTATCCGATTGGAATGAAATTTTGCAAGACGTGTTTTGTTATGATATCTAACAACTGTGCCAAGTATGGTTCAAATCGGCCGATAAACTGATATAGCTGCCATATAAACCCATCTGGGATCTTGACTTCTTGATCCCTAGAGGTCGCAATTATTATTCGATTTGCCTGAAATTTTGTACGACGGATCCTCTCATGACCATCAGAGCAAATCTTTTCTTATATCCTTTTTTGCCTAAGAAGAGATGCCGGGAAAAGAACTCGACAAATGCGATCCATGGTGGAGGGTATATAAGATTCGGCCCGGCCGAACTTAGCACGCTTTTACTTGTTTAAGGCTACGAAGTCTCACCGGAGACTTTAATCTGGTACCACGGGTGTCAGGAGCCCCTGGAACTTTGGTTCCAGCCTGACAATGGTGAGGCCCCAGTGGGGAGCAACGTGGTGGCTGTGGTTTGTACCCAAATCACGGGTAGAGCTTAAGCTCGGCGTGGAGTTGCGTTTTCAACCGGGTGCCGTGACCCATAGATCGGAAGAAGTTTTAGGTAGTGCTCCGCTCCTAACCAAGGAGGTGAACACGTCCAAATACGTGGGATCAAATTGGTACGCATGTGTGGGTTACCACATGTGGGGGCGTTGGTAGACGCATTGTATTCACCCTTGGGCCTTGGACCTCGTAGGTTTGGGCCGTGATGGCAGAGAGACGGACAGACGGACGGACAGACAAACGGACAGACGAACGGAGAGACGGAAGTACGTGACTATTTTTACGCTGATCAAGAATATATATACTTTATAGGGTCGGAAATGGATATTTTGATGTGTTGTAAACGAAATGACAAAATAAATATTCCCCCATCCTTCGGTGGTGCCAATGAAAAGTCAATAGCTATGATGCAAATATTTGTCTCAAATTTGTTTTATTATGTTCAAGTGTTTGTTCCCAAATCAAATTGGGAGATCTCTGAACTAGAGGATATGTCAAGTTATAAGCAGTTATGGGCTTTGAGTAACTTTACATGCCATTGAGTTATCCCCTTACCCATAGACAAGTCTCTTATTTCCTATGACGATGTATTTTCCAACAACACAGCCAATAAGGTAACAATTGAATGAACATAGCTCTTTTTCTAAAGGGAATGGCTATAGAGATTCTTGCATCCATACTGCAACTCAAGCCTGCATAGTCTTGCACTATAAGTGGCAAATCTTGAAACAGAATTGGCTTAAATTTATTTTCTGCATTTCAGTTTGCAACACATGTTAAATAAACAATGTTTTCGTATAAAGCCCAATGATTGTTATTTGCATTCGTTACAGTTCACGATAGCTGCAGACCTTTTCACAATAAACTTTTAATGGCAACTTAATACCGGAAAATGTTCAATGTTTTTGTGGTCTGTTCAAGGCCTCGAATGTAACAACGCAGCTTTACATGGGAATGCATTTAACGCTCTATGCTATGCTGGGATTTGAGATAAGTTTTTACGAGTATGTGCGTTAAGGATAACAAGCCATCGGAGATGTATTGAATGTTGTTTTTTGCGACTAGCTTTCGTATGCATTCTTTGTTTTTTTTTGTTTTTTTGGGTCAAACATATACCAAACTCAATGGTGCATAAAACTGTGGCATTGGCATTGGATGTGTACATTTAAACTGCTACATAGTTTGTAGGATTTTTTGCAATTGTTCAAATGGGATCTGTGAAAGGATTATTGCCGGAAAACAATTCAAACAACAAATATTAAAGGAAAATATTGTTCGTAGCCCTGTTTCGGCGAAATTAAGTTTACTATGGAAATAAAATTTTGAGAAAAATTGCTGCTGAATGAAAATGTTAGTGAATGTTCCAAGGATAACAAATTTAGTTGAACTTTTCTGTGGAAATAAAATTTTTTTAAAATTTTCCAAAGAGATTAATTTGCCCTGTTTTGTGGTACTTTATTTTGGTTCAATTAATTTTCAGTAAAATACGATTTTGGCAAGGTATTCTAATAAAAATTAACCTTTAATAAAATGGCATCAAAATTAAACGAAATTTTCCATAGAAATAAAATTATCTAAAAATTTTTTAGATATACAAAATGTTGTCAAAAATTTCTATTGAATTTAACTTTTAGCAAAGTTTTGATAACAATTTAATTTTGTCAACATTTTCTACGGAAACGAAATTTTGGCAGAATTTGCCATGGATATAAAATATGAGGAGTTTTTCTAATGAAATCAAGTTTTTAAAAATATTTTAAAAAAATTAAATTTTATAAAAATAAAACAAGTAAAAAGGCATTAAGTTCGGCAGGGCCGAAATTTGGATACCCACCACCTCGGGCATATATGAAAACCACCTTTTGTCGCAATCCTATGAAAATTGGATAATTCCCCCCTATCCTACGGTGGTGGGTATAAAAAATAGAGATATTGAGATAAAACTTTGAATAGATTCTTTTTTTGGTAATAGGCAGGTTAAGTTTGAAGATGGGCTATATCGGACTATATCTTGATATAGCCACCTTTATAGACCGATCCGCCGATTTAAGGTTTAAGGCCCATTAAAGCCACAATTATTATCCGATTTTGCTGAAGTTTGGAACAGTCAGTTGTATTAAGCCTCTCGACATCCTTCTTCAATTTGGCCCCGATAGGTCAAGATTTGGATATAACTGTCATATAGACCGATCCGATCCGATTT
This sequence comes from Stomoxys calcitrans, assembly GCF_963082655.1. Classification (NCBI taxonomy): domain Eukaryota; kingdom Metazoa; phylum Arthropoda; class Insecta; order Diptera; family Muscidae; genus Stomoxys; species Stomoxys calcitrans. The sequence continues at coordinate 35,175,922 of NC_081556.1, read as the reverse complement.
AGGGTCTTCGGCCCATAAAAGCCACATTTATTATCCGATTTTGCTGAAATTTGGGATTTTGCTGAAGTTTTGGGGCCATTTATTGTCCGATGTCGCCGAAATTTGGGACTTTGAGTTAAGTTAAACCCCTCGACATACTTCTGCATTATGGCACAGATCGGTCCAAATTTGGATATAGTTGCCATATAGACCGATAACTCGGTTTTAGGTTTTGGGGCCATAAAAGGCGCATTTATTGTCCGATGTCGCCTCAATTGGGGACAGTGAGTTGTGTTAGGCCCTTCGATGTCCTTCGTCAATTTGGTCAAGATCGGTTCAGATTTGGATATAGCTGCCATATAAACCGATTTCTCGATTTAAGGCCTTTGGCCCATAAATGGCGCATTTTTTGTCACATTTCGCCGAAATTTTGTTCAGTGACTTGTGTTAGGCCCGATATTTGATTTAGATTGGTCCAGATTTGGTTATAGCTACCATAGAGACCGATTTCTCGATTTATGGTCTTGGGCCCTTAAAAGGCTATTGTGAATTGTGTTAGGCTCTTCGACATCTTCCTGCAATTTGGCTCAGTTCGGTTCAGATTTGGATATAGTTGCCATGTATATCGATTTCTCGATTTAAAGTCTTGGCCCCA